>NC_091146.1:31003327-31327493 GCF_041381155.1 Argopecten irradians
TGTGATATTCACATTTTCAACCATTTTATTTGGAAACTATACGTAAAACACCATATCATAGATAGTCCCTACCTAAAGGCAAGAATTGACCCTTGGGTTGCAAATTGCAACAGGACCATTAGAGCCACATTATAAAATGGACAATATCAAATGAACCAGACCATTAGGAGTCCCCCCCCCCCCCCCACCGTATAGAATCGATTAATACATTTACACGTATACATGACATTTCTCACCAGACCATCAGTGTAAGAACTTTATAAAAAGTGGTATAATAACACTATACGAAACAATGAAAATAAGTCACACAAACCATTAGGTCCACATACTAGAAGAATGCATACTGTACAAGTGATGGCAAACTACAAATTCAACAGACCATTATATACCACATATAGAAAATGGCTAATACATATAACAGATGATGAAAATTCAACAAACTGATCAGGTAGAAACCCTGTATAAAATCGGTTCCTAATACTAGCATATCAATATTCCCAAATCAATCAGAGCCATTAATGCCACAAGTGATAAAAATATAGGCATCAAATATGAACATATAGCAATATGAAAATTACAACATGAAATAGTGAAAATATCACTGACTAGTAGGATATATGATCATATAAATAGTAAATTTTGATATATCACTTCTTAGATCTTATTCTCACATGGGCTTTACCATAATCAGTCTATTCAGACCAAAAAACATATATTTCCACACAGTCATGGATAACTATAACTATCTCTGCTCATGGGCAACGTTATGATTGCGTCAGGATTTAAGAACTGTGTTTTCTCACAGAATGGACAAATAGAACACTGGATGTTGAACATTCTAGAATGCGTAGCATTGTGCCATTCGTGGAACTATAAAGGAGTTACGATATATTCGTTTAAATAAAGATAAGAACAATAGAAAGATGAATTTTACACCTACATTATAACTTATAGTGTGCCATCGAACTGAGAGTAGAAAATTTAAATTCCTATCTTATTGAGTCCTTGCGCAAAATAAATGACCACACACGACGGGTGAATGAAAACTTAAGACCGTAATGTACTACTTTTTTTTCAATATTGGCCAAACATCAGTATTTAGCTCGCTTACTCCTGGAACTTTATAAAATAAAAACTATATGCACTTTGAACATAAATTTGTAAAAGAACAACAACAATTTAAAAAAATCAAAATGTTACTGAGTCTAAGAATATGGTGGCGGAATTATATATATAAAAACTCGGCACGATTTAACATCTCTTACGGTCATTAGGCCTTTAGTCAATAAGACTGCAATCAATGGTATGTCTACAGTGTAAATGCAAAATGGTCCAGCTAGTAAAACCATCTATATAAAAGATCAATATTTACAATAGTCAATCTATAAAAAAAATCGAAACTACTTCAACTTTAGAAATCAAATAATTGTCTGAAGATAAGAGACCCCTATGATACAGACAGACTTTGCATTTTGCACGAACGAACCACTTAAACGAATCTCTTCAAACAAAATGTGCTGAAAGTACAAAAGCATTGGGGTGTCAAAATATTTAAGTTCAACAGATTACCCCCTATGAAGACAAATATTGAATGGATCGTTACTTTTAGACCTAGAACAGTCCTTTATGAAATTACAGGTGTGAATGGAATCTTAAACTTGGGACTAAGTTTTCAGTCAATATAACAATTAACCATCGTTAGAAGGGGTTGGTACACAGCTGATAAATGGTGTTGTTTTTACATATTCAAATCAGGAACATATTGATAACAGAGTAATATATCTCAGTAATCAAGACAATACTTAATTATTACACTATTAATCGTATTTGAACAGTTAGAGTATTTTGTATTGTTAACTTAAAAAATGAAGAAACTAGTTGATTGGAAAGATTACGAGTCAAAAATACGATGTCGCAACTATGGATGCCCTTTAATGGAATGAGATATCAGATTACATATACACACATAAGTCAATAATTATATAACCACATAAATTTTATTCACAATAAATTTATGTATTTTTGTGTGTTAATTTTGACACTATTATAAAGACACATTATTTTCCAAATGATCAAATCATTAATTGTTTAAGCTTTGCCGGCGGTGAACCATATTTAGGTTGTTCGCTTGAAGCACTGTACAACAACGCGGAACTGTCATCCAAGAGCTAAAACCTTTTTGTACTTGGTTTTATATACGGGGCGTATTCGCAGAGGTTAATTTTGCGGAGTTCATCATTAGTTCTACATTTCTTCGTAATACTGCTCTTTAGGTCAGTCACATGATGTTTCTGAATACTACGCTGGTGTTCGACAATTCAGGGTTTACGGTATGAAAAACGTATACCTGCTGATCATTCAACTAGGTGGTTTTCTTGTACACTTCTAAACCAATTAAGACTTTCCTCTGACAAGTTTTCGCGAAAAAACAAACACATCAGGGAAACCACATTATGGTTTCCGAATCATCTATGGTGCATTTTTTCAGCGGTGCTCCAATGTCGATACCGATGGGAAGTTCCTCCCAAAGACATCGAGAAGTTACCTCCGTTTTCCCGACGTCCACCATGTAAAGGCCATTTAGGTTAGAATTAGTGGCAATCGAAGTACCAAACCAGCCGCCCTTGTACAGAGACCCACAGTTTCGGAATGGACGTCATTATCCTTGTCGTACGTAGTGAAGTCGTGACCGTCATGTGTCCCCAATGCGTTATCTAAACAGTAACAAACAACGACTGAAGCGTAATTAATGTAAATAGTGCCCCTACTATCTTGTAGGAAAATAATTGAAGTAATAAAAATAAATAAATAAATAAATAAACTTCAAGTCTGAAATATTGTTATTACAAACACTTGTAAAATTGTCAATAGGATTGGACATCGTGGTCCTTTTCTGATACAGGTGCTACAAACAAACCACAATGAAAACAAAACCACGAAACAAAAAAAACTTACATGGTAGGGTTTAGAATGTAAGGGAGGTAACTCCCTAATAAAGAGAAATACTACCATTGTCCTACTTACTACAATTCTTTATTTTATTTACTTATAAAAAAACTTTTGAAAAATAATGTGTTTTTCTTGCGTCATTTGAGTCGCGGTTGACGAGCGGTTAGGATATCACAGTATATTACTATAGGCCCCCAACTTCTGGATAACGAGTTTCGAAACCTATGTCGGGCATTTGCGGTCAGGTACTTACCACAGACAGCTGTCTTTGTACGCTGACAAGTATTATACTTACATGAAACGCTACCGGAAAATCCCGAGACAGACAGTCTGTAATTCTGAGCCTCATTAGCTACCTGGAAAGACGAGTATTGGGCATATCCTGTAGTTCCATCCCATCCCTCAAGCACAACGCGAAGGATCATTGGGGTTCTCGTCAGCAGGTGGAAGTTGTCATTTCCTGTGATCGAGATAAAACATTATAAGAAGATTTAATATCATATAATACGCCTGATTTCCAGTGAGTTCAACCTATGTTATTTTTGCATACTTTTATGACCGGAACTAACATGAACATACATATGATGTTAATACAGTACAAGATAACGTACCAAGCCAAAAGTCTCTATGTAGATCCCCAAATCCACCCTTATAGTCAGCCCAGTTCCGAAAGAAATCCACATCTCCACTGGTTCGTCTCTGTATCACCTGGGTAGAAATGAAAACGCAATTGTTTATTTGAAGGCATCAGAGAATAGTACCATACATTATAATGGACACACTGTTAAATGATAATATTGAAAAAAGTCGTTAAAGGAAGGGGCGATGTCAGGATAACGTGAAAAGGTGGATTGCACTTACTCTTTTGTAGTTCCATACCTCATAACCCCAGGATGAACCTTCTGTTTAGGTTTAGATACGTGTCATATTTAAGCCATCACAGTTAGTACACATACATTGTACGTGGTACTCATCAAAAATAGGAGTTTCTTTATAAGAGCTGTTTTCTTAATTCATACATAAGCATTAGCCATGCTTCAAAGCTTCAAGTTATTATTATAAACATACTAAGAGTTTGTTAACATGCGCATTATGCTTCGTAAATACCGTCATATAGTTTGCTGTACTCACGATCCACGGACCATCTTCCGTATCCTTATCCATGTAGACTTGGATTGTCGGCCCCCCTGTTACAGTATAGTAGGAAACGCCGGAGGCTACAATGGATAAAACGTTCCGCATGATTTGTGCGAAACTGCGGCGGCAAAAAGGTGACAAATTTGTCTTAAATGTATGAAATATATATTATATTTTTATACATGGTGAAAAACTTTCTCTTTACGTACTCATGAATCTCAGAAACGGAATAAAGCATTACACCACATCACTGGTTTTGTTCGCCCCTGTGAGGCAGGCTTTATGTATGTCATTAAATATTTAAAAGTTATATGTGCCGTATTTTTCATACTCACGAATCAAGATGAGCTTTTAATATGTTATTCATCACCAAAAATTACCAACTTTTGGAAAATTACAGTGCTTTCAATGCATAGATTTTAATTTTACATGTATAAATAAGAGCTGAAAATGATTTTTGGCAGTACTGCCAAAAATCATTTATTAATATCAATAGTGAAGTGAAATGAGTACATACGATGAGACCATGAAGCCAAATTGTGGTCTACAATTTTATTACACATTCCTACAATGTTTTAGTAATTATAAAGTGACTTCTGCAGGTATGTTTTCATTTAAACATATTTAAGGCATAAAAACAACAATTTTTCAGTACAAAATTTCTGTGTTGTAACTAATGTTTATAAGTCATCTGAAGCCATTTGAATGATTTTTACAGTTTTATTCATAAAACCTTATGGTTTTTAATAAATTAATGATAAAAAATGATAAAATATCTTTCAAATACCTAATCAATTTATGAACGACGCCCTAGAGACGTACAACCTTAACCATACCTTTGGAATGGCCTACATTTTCTTTGACATAGTACGTGGTGGTTCCAAATCAATGCTTAAATATAATACATTGTTGAGCTCAGTGTAAATTAAGTCTTAATCAATTTCCGTATATAAGTTACTGGGTTAATAATTAACAACTTCGATTGGCCATGGAACGCCATAGACAACTTTAAAGTTGTATGGCCACGACTTTTTTGTCATAAAGATAACTGTTTCAGTGTTATACACATTTTTCTCCGTCTGTCTGAGGTTTAAACTTTCTAGTTTTACTACTTTTTATAAAGTTGAAGTACTGGAAGTATTTATGATTATAAAAGTAAAAAATATGTTTAACGAGTACACGTGAAAAAATTGGCCCGAAAGATACCGATTCATTCCGTACTCTTCCGAACATCGTCGTAAAACGAGAGTTTTGAAACCAAAATGTCAACAATTGTTCATAAACAAAAAATGTATTCGACCTCAGCAGGCAGGATCTACAAAGAAAATGATGCTTGCACATTAGAATATTTGATATACACAATATTTTAAGGCAATGTGGAAATTAAATGTTTCAAATACTCATTATGTGGACATATACCAACATGATTTTCTCATATTAGCCAGAAGGAAAGCGTAAACAAACACATGTGCACACGCTCAAAACGTTACCCTCCACACATGCTTCCTACGCCCCTGGATATTCATAATGCCTGCCGTAAACATATCTAAATATTCTACTATGTTGGTACGAAAACTTATAATACATGTAATAGAACATTTCCAATTCTCGAGTAACACGTTATGATCAAGTTCCCTTGAAATTGTAGAATTTGAGTATGAGCATCTTCAGTGAGGGTATGTCCGTGTTGTGACCTATATGTTATGTCATGATATATGTTGAATGAAAACTTGTATATAAAATAAAATATAAAATAATAATCAAAAAATGCTAAAGAAAGTTTCCTGAAAATCAGGATAAAATTAATTTGAACCGAACTAATCAATTCATCTGGTTAAAGGCTTGCGATCTTTCCGAAACAAATAAAAATAAGTTTCTGAAAAATGACATTAACGTCAGAAAATGTATATCATTCGGCTTAGATGAGATAACAATACCGAACGGAGTTTTCTTTCATAATCCCTGTTACATATATAACAACGAAAAGTAATTTGCCGTCCGGCGCAGTGATAGTCTATTTATGCGTAAGAGTAAATAGGATGGCAGGATAAAAAAACGTCCCACGTTGTAACCATTGAAAAAAAGATAAATTACGATTGCCTGGGTCAGAGGATGACTTTAAATATTGTATTAAGGGTAAATTAATAACTCTTGGAACTTAACGACATTTTCAACCTTGTTCCAGATTCCATTTTTCCTTTTCGGAAAAGGAGATGGCCTTTAACGATATGACACTTACGTAGTGGCTTTGAGAAGCATATGGTTGAACTTGAAAACACAGCAGTCGTTTCCACTAGTGCCTTGGAGTAGGTGTCACAGGTTCTGGTGTTCTCCGTGTAAGAGAAAGACTTGCATCCGTTTTCAGTCATGCAGTCTTGTGCGCACATTTTCAGGCTTCGGATCTCCATGTTTAAAGTGATTCCTTCTGAATTTATTTCCGAAAGGTCAACTCTGTAAATTCTGCTGAATTGACCATTTTGACAAAGGCCCACCCCATCGGAAGGGTAACATATTGAAAATAGTAGCATAAAACATATAAATTTCATTTTTTTTCAGTATGTTTCCTTAAAGATGTATCACATACACTTTTGCATTCTTTCTGCGAAGTGGAATCCAAATTTGAACCATGTCTTTACGTAGTACAACAGGTCACAAACAAACATCTAGACACCTATCAGCTATGTGAAACATAGGACGGCCTTCACAAGTTTGTTACGCTTATAGTTATGCGTTATAAATAATACAATAGCTGGACATTTTACAGCGTTTTTTTTCTGTCTACTATCACAATGGCTAGATCTCATTAATATTATATCAGGACATTTATCCTTATAACACCTAATTTATTATTCACCTAACACTTGATAGTTATAACAGATTCATGTTATTTTTATCGTGTGTTAGTTCACCTGTATCGGAGGTCTGTAAGTTTATATTATGGACTCAAGAAAATTACTATCATATTGTATATGGAATACCTGATACTGTCTACACGGCAAATATATTTCTACCTTTTCAGATTGGTATTAATCCAGATCGAGTATCTAAATATATTGTGAAAACACGCCCTCTACAGCAAGGCATAACCAAATGAATAACTCAATTAACTATATATGAAATGCATATAGACATATCCTACAGAGAGAGTAAACTTGAGTTGTGTTCAAAGGGGGGGGGGGGGTGGGGGGGCGGGGGGTGGGGGGGGGGGGGAAAACACTGTTGAGAGTGCATATATATCTAGCAGGCTTTTGCAAATCACTTTGTTTACAGTATATAGAATAAGTGTTCCAGAAGTTATAAATGAATATTACGATTTAAATAATGAATATTGAGAATATCATTTCGTTCTCATGCATTTTTTGTAGCCCATGTAAAGATCATCTTCAAAAATAAAAAAAAAATACAAAACAAAAAGTTTATATCATTTGGACGATATCAGTCCCTACACATCCTTCATTACGCCACACAAATACTATTTTTATAAATACTAGTTATGGAAAGATCTTATTGTGGATGATAAAGAACAAAAAAAATGGTTAAGTCTAGATTCACAGTACAAGTGTGGCTAGAGACGACTCAATATGATATTTTTGCAAATTCCTTTGAAAATCCTTATGCTTTGACACAGAATTAAAAGATGGATCTGTGGTTCATATTTGTCCTGCAACATCCAATCTGATTGACAGGAAAACGTATTTCCTAGAATAAAGGGTACTTGCGAGGTCACATCAGGGCCCTAAAAGGTACGCTATGGGCCGGGGTGGTTATACAGGTGTGAGTCCTGAGACAGTATACCTGTCACAAGCCTTACACCTCTGGGTGTCCGTATTTTGAGTCCCTTTGTTTAGTCGGTAGCTTTGCTCCAAACCAACAGAACCTAGGTGCGAATGTCGCTAAATATGAGCGACTCGGGCATTGTTAAAGACGGAGGGTAATGTAAACTAATACATACCAAACCCCGATGGCCGTGCACAATAGAGACAACTTAGGTCCCCGGGGCGCAGAGCGACGACTGTGCAGTAAGCCAATCTTTGCTAGAGAAACTAAAACATGTGTCAGGAGTCATTCATTTATTATCAAAAGGACGCTTTTTGGGACTTGGAAACCCAGTACAGCTTTACAACCCTATATAGTGTAGACGACATTTATAAGATTACCATAGATTTATATCGTATGATCTCTGAACAAGGCTTTTGAGACTCGGCACCCCCCCCCCCCCATCTACGAAGTGAGGCCGGGCAGTTCCCGCCATGATTCTGAAATATCATACCGAATAAAATTGAGATCCGTATTATAACGCATAAATCTGGGGTTTTCCACTGAGTATAAAACCAATAGTGAAATCTCATTATTCCCGATGTTAAAAACCGCCACTTACAACAATCAAACAATATCTGAATTTAGGCGTTTGAGCTTAGTATGAGTGTCCGCTACGCTTACGATCAATGTCAATAACGAGGCAGGATATGCTGACGAATAGCTGTGAACGTGGCGTCCGATTCTAAACCGCCTGTTTCAAGTGATACCATGAATCGAACAACAATTGTGATCACTTGAGTTATTACTTAAATGATGTTCAAGTTCCACTTTTATAATCAACTGATTATCACGGATGTCTTTTAGATGAATACTGTACAGTGGCATTAATGCCCGCTTGATTTTTGGATACATTATCAAAGGAACTTGGGAGGTGGCCGAGGATGAATGTTAGCACACACAGGTTAGGCTGACACATAACACAGTACGTTAACATAATTTGCTGATTACCGAGCTCCTCATTATGGGAGCATAAAGTTGCTTCATTGGTTTTACTCACTTCAATAAACCACTACATAGATCGAGTACCAAGGATCGTGTTAAAGCTACAACTTAAGGACTGTCAAGTGCCAATGTTATTTCGAAGCACCCAAACTTGTGTATGCAATAGTCTCCGGCTATGCCTGTATATAACAAAGCATTGGACTTGTCCGTCCCGGGACACGCCATTAAATCGAGCTGTTTAATTGTTGTTGGTCGTGGCTACATGTTTTGAGTACAATTTAGTCCTACACAGCAGACGGTTTTATTTTTCTGGACAGATCGAGATCCCATTTGCGTGCAGCAGCAAAATAAGTGTTTACAAATACAAATAAGCGTGTACATGTTGTATAACAACACCCACAAGTCGTAGCTGACACAACAGAACGTAAACATCTGCCGACGTCCATCGTGAATGTGCCCAACAGTGTAACGGTTGTACAACAATCGGTATTATCAATTATACCGCACATCGAAGCATTGACGATAGAGAATCCCATAGTAAACAATAGAACAATTGTAATCTTATTTTCTACATTTGTAAGTAGCCCATGTACATGAATGTGTTCTGCAAAATGTAATTTTGATACTGTGTAACTTCGTCCGAACGAATCGTCACTGAATGCCCTAGACAATTCCTAGATGGGTTGTACGGCATCATTTATAGTCATTCTCGTTGCCCTCCAAAATCCCCCGTACATCATACTCAATTTTTCGAGAAATACAAATTACAGTAAGCCTTGGCGTTCTTAAATCAGCGGGGTTTATTACTATCATTCACCACCGTGAACTTGTAAATAAATCACAATCTAATCCGAAATATTAGCATGTAAGAACATTTTTATAGAGGTTTTTGGGAATTTTTATATGATGAGCAAAACTTTTGAGGGACTTGTTAGAAAATCAGATTCACTTACCGTCTATCCAATGTTACGTTAGTTTCACTGCTTGGTGTAACTTTCTCGCCATCACTTTCAGCAGTTGTGGCGATATGAACGTTGTCAGGATATCTACTTATGAAAATACATTCGTGCACAAAGAGGGATTTGAGTCTATCTGGTACCGTTAAGCACTGGAATTAAGTGAGTACAAGATGTAAACCTTGATTCTAGATAAAATTCACTAATATGTCTGTATTCGGTAATAGTTGGTTCCTAGTGATCAAAAGCAATCATGTTCAAGTGCGCAGTTGACAGATATTTTAATTACACTTTAAAACCACACGAATAGACATCTGTAAATATGTATTAACACAAGTAAACGTATTGCGCATGCTGCATAGTATGCGGCATGCCGATAGTTTTAGTATATTTTTGAAAAGAAAATACATTTAAAAATTATAGATTTCTGATTTAATCTTTAGAAATACACAATTGATCAGGGTTATTATCACATTTTACGTAAACGCTGACGGCTCTATCGTGACGCCCATGTGGTATAACGTCGGATTTTCGCGCCATATCTCGGTTTTTATGGCTTACATGACAGAAAAGAATCCTGTATAAACAGAAAGGAATTTTAGAATAAAAACGAATGAATTTTGATATTTTGATGGAAATTTATTCAAAAGATCTTTTGATAGTTTCTTATAGCTTCCTGGTTATACCAACAGTCTCTACATAAGCTATGGTTAAAAAACATATAGGTTCTAACAGGGCGCTGGGATATTGCCATGTTTGTTGACCCCTTGATTATATTTTCATAACCAACTTGTATTGCTAGTTATCAAGTCATATAACATAAGTTCATCTAATAAAAAATACGGGAAAAATACATGTACATGTACATGTATATTCATTAATTTCAACTTGAACAGACGATGGTATAAAGACCACTTATAGAATCGCAAACACACACACAATATACAAACCAATATGAATACAAATATCACAAATTAGTAGATAATAAAAGTAAATAGCAATTCATAATTATATGTGTAAGGTCATATCCAAATTGAGTTCATATGATACACGAAGCAAACAAAACATTTTACATTTCGTGGCATAGTTCGGACAAATAACGTTTATGTTATATTCTCGTGGAATACTGTTAACCGTGATTTTCTCACATAATATTTCTACTACATTGGCGGAGTTGAACTGTTTTGAACGGCCTAGACCTATGATATGATAAAAGTCTCAGCTAATAACTAAAAACACATTTGGTTCATAAGTGTGTTAGAACAATTTGAACGTACTATTGACACAGTTTACAGACAATATGTACAAACTGTTAGCGCTAGTGAATACGATCAACGCTGGTGAGAACAAAACTTACAAATGATTATCGTAAGAGGCATAGAAGTTAGAATAAGCATGAAGATTTACAACATAAAAATGTAGCAAAAACTTACCGTTGGACTACTTATGCAACTTTGTGATTGGAAATAATATTTTGGTTAAACGGAGATCAAATCAGTTGTTTTTACGAAGACACTTCAACATATCTTATATCAAAAGTACTTGAGGAAGTGTGTTGATGTAGACAAAAATATACGTTCATAAATTCAGACTAGCAGAGAAAATAAAGGTGGCGCAACCTTGAGAAATTAACTCAGCTAATGTACAATTATCTTCTTCTCTGGTGCAGCCAACTATACCAATTAAAAATTCATCATACATGATCCAGGGATAAATCTATCAGGACAAAGCGCAAAATCAAGCTTCTCGCGAATCAATCATGGTGCAATTTATTTCAGAACGAGTGGGCCAAATTCCGGAACACGAGGGAAGTTCCCTACCTCAAAAGCGATTCGAAGAGACTCTCCGTTGTTGCCCACCCACCGTCGAACCATGTCAAAGAGACGCATGTACAGGTTACACTTGTGACAAATTGATTAAAGTTGCCCACCATAGGCGTATAGCCCCCCTTATGTATCTGACGCCACAATTTGCCTGTCACTTCTGGTATGTCGACCACATCCCCTAGGGGGGCGTTACGCGTCTTCAGACAAGGGGGCGATCTATCCGCTATATGTGGCCCCAATGCGTTCTCTAAACCATGACAAAGACAATGAGCGAACACGTACTATAACTCGGTTATTATTAGCACCCACCTCTAACATCGTAGGGAGAAGCGGTTGCAATAAACTCATTATGATTTCGAAATATTAGTCAGAATGTGAACCAAAAACTCAAGTGTTAAATTGACAAGAAGATTGAGACACCCGGGTTGATTCCAACAGCATGATTAAGCTGTTAAAAAAAACAAATTAGTGAAAATTCTATGTTTCTTCAATTTGTTTATTCCATCCTGTAAAATAGCGACCCCTTCACTCATCTGCATTAAGTAGAGGATAAGTAATATAAAACTTTATGAATTCGCTAAATAATTATAATTAGGAAATGGAGGTAGGGTATTTGGCAAAAAGCTATCAATAAAGATCGCTCCACCGCAGAGAGAACATATATGATATATCACCACAACATTAGAACAATCTAGTTGGCCTTTCAATCAGTGTATGTATCATGTCTCAATTAGCACTAAGAAGATAATACCAAAACATAAATACTAATTTTGCCTGTTTGTGCATGAACGAACAAACAATCATAGCCTCATTGCTATATAGGATATAATGGGCACGATATTTTTTTCGGTATGCAATACATTCTGTATTTCATAAGTATTTAACTTCCAAGGCCTAAAAAAGATATAACGCTCAAACTTTTCACATCCGGTCAGGTAATATCGGCTCATAAGAAAGTTCACTTTTTGTAACTGAAGAAGAAAAAACTAAAATGGTTCAGGCTGTTGTTTTTGATATGTAAAAAACGATAATGAGATCTAGTCAACGCGAGGATGAGCATCTTTAAATCTGCAATAATACGATCAACGAAAAAATGCTAGCCAGTTATTGAGTTTTTCAAAGTAGAATAAATCATGGCGTCTCGACATACACTGCATGTTGTCGCTCGCAATATGTATCAAATTGACACAACCGACTATTGCGCTGCGACTACCCCTGCGAATCACTATCGCCGAAAAATCACGTTGCATCTAAATGTAAGCCATACACCGCGCGGTAGAATACTTGTTTATCTTTCATCAACGTACCAGCGTTGACATTTTTATCCATACAAACTAACACAACGTAAAGAAAGCGACTCGTCTTGATTCTGGCATGACCGAGAGAGATATGCGCGAATCTACTCTAACCTGGTGCACATATGGAGCGGCATATCTACAAATGTGTGAAATAGCGGAGAAGCTTTGTCGCTGAAGTATTTTCTTATGTGGCAGTAACGATTGGTTCACTAAGATAAATCGGAGATGTAACATGGGCGGTCATTGGAGTATATAAGAGTACCCCTGTCTAATAATATCGGGTATGTGTACGTTTTCCCGTGCAATGCATGAGCGACGTATATAATAGAAATCCACCCCGCCCACCCTGACGAAGCGTAGGTCCAAATCCTCGCAAGCTACGGCATTATCAGCATTATGAGTAAGATATAGTCTACCCGTCGAGCTCGACTATATTATCTAGTGGCTTAAAAAAAAGAACAGAGACTAAAAATATATGCTCTAGTAATATTAGGCAGGTTTAATGCGACTAGCAATTCCACATACCTCAACCTATCCTCTGTTGTTAGCGCGAGTCTCGATATGGAATTCTGCATCCATGGGGGGAAGGGGAACATCTCACTCATCGATAAATGTTTGGCTCTGACCCGCCAGTGTGTTCAGGATGGTGATAGGGCCCAGTAGTGGAATTAGAGGTAAATAATACTGAATATTATATTCTGGTAGTGAGACACTATCTAAGATACTTAATGCTTTCGGTTTTTAGCGTACTGAACAGACAGTCATAATTCACACCATCTTCAAAACACATGCATACTCACCTTTCAATATGACAGCTCTGCGGATTAGGCGGGCAAACATAGCCGTATAAAGGCACAAAGTCCAACTGTAAATCCTTACAATCATCCCGGCATATCCACCCCCTGATACCACCACCACTCGACGTGAGTTTGCACATTTTCTATGCCTCATCTATACGACATACAAAATGATTAACTACGTACACACGACTTTTAGTTCTTTCTGATATTAGCGCGATGTATTTTTTAGTGCTTGGCATCTGAGTGGACCTTGTGTTTTTTCATTCTCACACGCTATTCGCGATCCAGCGCTACCTCTAGGAGACACTGCTTTATGAATGTCCGACTCGGATGAACTACTGGTATCTACAAATATTTCCGATATCTTCATGATCTACAACGTGACGACTATGAAGGCATACACAGCGTGCATAATTCTTTTACTCTCTACTGACGTGTATACAGAATGTTTGGAGAAATCCAAGGTCTTTGTCATAAGTTCACAGCATTTTATGATTTTTCAGGAGTAGAATTAAGATTCACGATGAATAAACAAGAGTGAAGTGCAATCATTGGGAATAATAACACATTCAACACGCACGAGATGCCCCGACCAGGAATCGAACCCGTAGTCTCCAGGCGTGGCGCAAATCCTAACTGCTCTTACACACCGACTAGTGAGCCACAAGATCGCATGCTCCGTCACATGCCTGAGTGTACAGAAAGCACCGTTATATCTTACAAAACTTATGGTACCAAGCTCACTAGCGCGCTCCCCCCCCCCCCCCGCTTCAACACTGACCTGCACACTTCTACGCAGATGACGTACTCTCCTGTTTATTGTCTTGAGTAACTGCTAGGAAATCAATCAAACACCGAGAACCTACTTTAAAATCTAACGCACCAGCACTCATGTGTGGTCTGTATTCATACTAGTTGAGGGCGTCACAATTGTCAGAAGACAACAGGGAAAAAACTAGAGCACCCAAGGGTCCAACCGAGTGCCAGCCAGAGTGCCATCGTGACCAGCGTCGGGCTCGACCGCAGTGGAATAATACGGCTCTCCGTCAGTCATGACACCTGAGTGACAGAGACCGTATTTAACACTATGTACAAGTCACACCGACCCGCTTCTTTTACAAGAGTATTTGTCGACGTGTTTCTACTATTCTATAACAATATTACTGTAACAATTAACTAGGACAATAATACCTTTTTTATCAAAATGTAGCCATGTAGTACTGTGACATCGAATAGAGCCGTCTCATAACTGTATGAGAGAAAGTCACAGGCGATAAAATTAAATAGAAATAGACAGGGTGATCTGGAGAAGACAAGGACCGGTTTAACCAAAAAGATAAGAACGCTCACGAATATGTTTTTATAAGCTGACCATTCATACACTTACATGAAACGCCATTACCGGAGAAACCCGAGACGGACAGTTTGTAATTCTGAGCCTCATTAGCTATCTGGAAAGACGAGTATTGGGCATATCCTGTTTTGCCATCCCATCCCTCCAGTACAACACGTAGGATCATGGAGGTGCTCGTCAGCAGGTGGATTTTGTCATTTCCTGTGGTCGAGAGAAAGAAAAACCCACTGAGAATCAAATAGGACCAAATATGACCAGATCTAATCAAATATAACCGGATGTAACCGAATATGACTGGATCTGACATGCATATAACAGTCAGCATGTAAATACACTACAAGATGACTTACCAAGCCAAAAGTTTCCCAGTAGACCCCCAAATCCATTCTTATAGTCAGCCCAGTTCCGATAGAAATCCACGTCAGCACTTGTTCGCCTCTGTATCACCTTCGTAGAATTGAAAAGGCAATTTTCCTTCGATTAGAGAATCAAACAATGTATTATAATGCACACGATGCTATATGAAAAAAAAATCATAATTTGTTAAAAAACGGTTGTTTGAGTCGGGGACGATGCCAATATGATGTGATCAGATGGGTTGTTCTCAAACTCCAACTGCCACTCCTGTAAAGTTACCTGGATGAACATTAGTTGTCTCTTCCGCATATTCACTCACACCTACAAGTCACCATACTCTGTGAATTCATTCGTCAATAAACACTATGCTGTGTGTAGCTCTGCATACTACTTAACCTTCCTCCTACTTATACAGTATTACCTAAATTTTACAACCGACATAAACCTCGTTGTCATTCGATCTGCATCAACTTGCACCTCTATATCAGAGTGACAAAGCCACACTCATGGTCACGAGTATATAATGCGTCTTATTGACTTTGTCCGACATAAGGAGCCTTACATGGCATTTTTAGGGTCGGCTATCGACATTACTATAAGCAGAATATATCTATCATCGATCACTATGTATTCAAAAAAGCTCTAATTGTAAGATCCGTAATATAAGCAGGATTCACAGCTCTTTCTGTATTATAGTACAAAAATGTACGCTATATTGATATTGGCGTAGATTAAAGTCTAATCATACTTGTTCTACAATTTAGCTTGAGCATTATGTTTTTCGTTAACAAGTGGAACGTATCTTACCAGCTTGCTGTACTCACAATCACGGCCATGTCTTCTGTGTCCATAATCTTTGTAAACTTCTGAATAGTAGAATCCGTTCTTAGTCAAGGCTCAATACGTCGTAAATGCCGGATAGGCTAACAATGTATAAAACACACGTTCGTTTAGATTTAATTTGTCTAATTTTATATTGGTAACAGAAAATCGATATGCTAATTTCCTTCATTTGCATGACATACGAGTATTGTTTTCTCAAATGTATGGTGAGTAAGACTGTTTTTCTTTACATGTAAAAGAGAAAAAAAACTTCCTAAAAGAAAGTGTATTTTTGTCGTACATAAATATGTTTTTCAAAGACCATTATTCTTGTGTTACAAAAATAAAAAAAAACAAAAATGCACCCTTACTTTTAAAAAAACATTTTATGTTTTCATTACGATCATATTTTGTCATGTCACCTCTGTAACACTTCAAATAGTTAGTGCGTTGTAGAATTGTACTTGCTGTTTTGCACTCATTGCATGCTGGTAAAAAGTAACTAAATTTGGGATATTTTCTTTTCAAGCAACACGAATATACCGCTGCCTTCCAAAAGCACACACAAAAGTCAGATAGGCATAACACTTCGCATACACGGGGACCGAACTAAAAATAACCTCTAGCTGCGAATAAGACTTTAAACATATTAATCAGCAAACCAACCATAAAGCATAAAAATATTTTATTCTCTTGAACAGATTTAGGATGGAAAAAATAATCACATTTTAGAGATACAAATACACATGTATAAACATTAATATTGTGTATATACTATTAAAAGATGCCTTTAATAACTATCCATTTTACTGCCTCTGTAAAACGTAAAATAACTTCAGCATCCTTTTGTTTACTTTAAATGTATTCTGTACATCAAATGTTATGTAGTTGTCTATGATAGACTTATCCCATTGTGGGTAGATAATGATGGAGAGACAAACTATGTGTAAGCGTAATGTCATGTTTTCTTAGAAAACAACTGGAATTTCGCTCACAAAACAATAACGTCACCATGGGTTACTTAACACAAGGGAGTTAACTCTATATTACGTGAAGACGAAATATACCATGACACCTTATTTCTGTTTTGTCCGTCTCTGTGAGGCTGTATATATGTCGTTACATATTTTAAAAAATAATCACTTAATTCCCTTCTGAATTACAAATCAGTTTCTTGTTGACGCCCTAGATACGAAATCTCTGGAACATAGTTTTAAAATGGCCATCAGTTTCTATGACTTAGGAAACGTCATGGTTCTAAATCAATACTCATATATAAAACATGTCGATATATACGGCTATGCCGTACTAGGTTTAAAGGTAACAACTTCGATTTGTCTTGGACCGCCATAGAAATATTTTAGCAGCATTTTAACAATATTGATTTTGCAGTTTTGGAGAAGAAATCGGAAAGAACGAAAGGAGACTAGAAAAAAAAATGGATAACTTCATAGACAACAGTATGGAGACGTTAAATTTATATATGCCATAACTTTCATACTCGTGAATCGAGAAGAGGTTGAAACGTCTTATTTACCATTAATCATTACCATCATTTTGCAAAGTACAATACTTGCAATACATAGGTTTCAATTTCACGTGTATAAATTAGGGATGAAAATTATATTGGTAGTCTTGCCAAACATAATTTTGTTTTTATGTACATGACAGTGAAATAAATGCACACGGTTAGACCAATTAAGCCAAGTTGTTCTTTTCACATTAATTTTGTATAGTTATATTAGTAACTGTAAATTGATTACTGCAGATATGTTTTAAATTAAACATTTGTAAGGCTATTAAACCAGGAATTTTAAAGTGTTTAATTCTGTGTTGTAACAAGTCTTTGTAAGGCATAATACATGCTTCTATTTCCATTTAGATGATTTTCATATCTGATTTTATCAAACCAGATGGTTTTCAAAATATTCATGAAGAAAACATAAAATGTCGAAAATTTTCGTCACGTTATGGCACATATACCTTTAAAGATTTATAATTATTTTAGGATTTATTCAAATGTTAAAAGTATGAAATTATTTCTGAACAATACTAAAGAAAAATATTTGACAGTTACGTCCCCTTATCGCTAAAGTAGATAGCGCTCTAGACGTTGCGGTCCAAGTCCATTTCCGGTTTTAGTAAAGATGGTGTAAACACGCTAATAATCTCTGAGTGTATGTCACTTTCAACTTATTCTAATTATTTTATGTTTTATTCAAATGTTACAAGCATGATTTTTTTTTCAGAACAGCACTAATTGTGACATGAATCGTTCTGTGTACAAAACAGCGTATTGATAGTGCCTGCCGTAAATATCATGAATTCGTCAACCACTATTGTATGAAAATATGTGTCCTGGTTGAATATTTATAATTCTGGATCAACATGTAATGATCAAGTTTGCTGAACATCGGAACAAATTTAATTTGAATCGAAATAATCAATTTATTTTGTTAAAAGTCCTCTACCTTTCCGCAGCGAAAAAAAAATCTTCAAAAAAATTACATTAAAGTAAAAAAATATTTCGATGGCCTATGATGATAACACCAAACATATATATGATACCCGTGAAGATTAATTTCGCTGTTTTGCCGTCTGAAGCAGTGATAGTCAACTAATGCTCGGTAATAAGGGCGACGCCTGAAAACATAACACAACCAGGGTTATAATGTAAAAGTTCACATTAAATTCATTAAAATTGACTTGTAGAGAAGGCACAATGATAAATGAGAATAATAACTTTTGCGACTTTATAAAATTATCAATCGCACGCTACATTTCATTTTTAATATCAAAAGCTGTTTCGGAAATGAAATGGGCCTTAAACGATATAACACTCACGTGGTGGCTTTGAGAAGTATTTGGATGAACTGGATGAAGCAGCTGTCGTTTCCACTAGTGCCTTGGAGTAGGTGTCACAGTTGCTGCTGTTTTCTGTATAAGAGAAAGACTTGCATCCGTTTTCATTCATGCAGTATTGTGCGCACTTCGTCAGGCTTCGAATCTCCATATTTGATGTGAGTTTGTTTGAACTGATATCCGAAATGTCAACTCGGTGTATTCTGCTGAATTGGTCATTTTGACAAACACCTTCCCCGACGGAAGGATACACTATTGTAAAAAGCAAGATAAAAAAATCAGATTTCATTATTTTTCCAGTTAGTTTCCACATAAATTGATTACAGGCACTTTTGCATGGTTTCTGCTAATTGAAGTTCAAACGAAATTTAGACCAGGTCTTCACATAATGCACCACGTCACACACATTCATCTAGACACCTACTGACTGTGGAGAACATAGGATGGGGTTTATAAGCTCGTTAAGCTTATTTACTCGTTATAAATAATACATTTACAATAGCTAGACTCGTCATTTTACAATTTTTGTTCTACTCTCACCTAGGCGATATCTCATTAACGTTATACTCAGACAACATACACTAATACAACCTAATTTATCATTCAACGAGCACTTTACAGTTATTACAAGCTCATGTTATTTTTATCATTTGTTAGTTCACCTGCAGCCAGGAGTCTAAGTGTATACTATTGTGCGATGTAAATCTTCCATCTGTCCGTCCGCCAATACTGCATTTTGATAACTACTAGTCATGGACGATTTAGCGTATTGTAAGAAAAACTTGTCTGAAACATGTTCCGTCTTTGCGTATTACAGAGTTAGCTCCCTTGCGGGTAGGTATCCATTATGACGTAATGATATTGTGGGCAAATTCGCGTCTTTTCTCCGCATATTCCTCAAAATCCTTCTTTTGTAGGATTAAATTCTGTGGTTCAAATCTTTGTCTGCAAAATCCCTGATTGAAAGGGAAACTATTTTCTATAAAAAGGTACTGGGTCCTAAAGGGACGTTAGCAATAGGGACAATTTTACAAATTCTCTATACAGATTCTGCTGTAGCAACATGCTTCACTGCAAGGGAAACAATTTCACATAAACAGTTGTGGCCCATAAGCATTTGCGATTTTGAAGAAATAATTTTGTTTTTATCTATGGGATGGAATGGGGGATAATGTTCGCAGGCAATATGTGCTGGTACGGTACGGACTACAGGGATAAAGCATCAGAATTTGATCTTGAATGTAGCTATCTTCACTCCAAACGTATTTCGCACACATTGCATTCTTTCGGATCCTTGTACTGTATTATCTATTAAACAATTGCATATTTGTGAGCGGGGTATATTTCCATGTCTGCATGTTTACACGTCGGGGGACTATACACCAGGGACCAGTTGTTCAAAGCATGATTAACTTAATGACATGATTAGTAAAATTTTCTTTTCTCACTTACTGCAAAATTTGTGATTGTATCTTAAATAAACTGAAGAATTAAGTTCTTAAGGTTCTTACAAAGTTTTATAAAATTCGTATTACTAGAAATTATTTTATCTTGATTTGAAAACTGTCGTTAAACTATGAAAAGCCTTATCATCTTTTGAACAACTAGGCCCAGATGCATATGGTCGTAACGATTGATTCAAAATGAATTGACATCCCCCCCTTTTTTCAATTCTTGATGACTAGACCCAATACGTAGAATTACAATTCGATACTAACAATTTACAATGAATTGCTAATTTAATTTGTGTTTTGTAATTTCAACTTTTCATGACTAGAACAAATACTTGAACGAATCGATAAAATCTTTTTGTTCTGTTTACAATTTTATATTTCAATGACTATGTCGATGGACTAAATGAAGTGTTGAAACATTTTTGTTTTGTTTTAAATTTTCAGTTTTGAATACTTGACAAAAAAAAAACAATTCTTACGACTGGTTTTTTATTATTATTTTTTACTATACCAAAAACCAAAATAAATTGTGTTTTTTTTTTCTTTTAGTTAAATTTTGGTGACTTGACCAAATACTTGAATGAATTTCTTATGTTTTTTTTTCTGTTTTGTTTGAAATTTCAAATTAAGTGACAAAACAAATTATCTGAAGTATGTGCTTAAAATGTCCCGTATTACCTACATATTTAATTTCGCGGTATTACTGGCGTCCGTAGTATATTGATTATCATCTAGAGCTATTGTTTGTCCACATAATGGTGGTGCTAATTAGATTAGGTTCTGCTATAAATTATTCATTTTACATTGGCGTTTTGTATCTATAATCTAATATAATCAGTAATTATAATGTTTTAATTAATATCTGAAACATATGACGATGTGGCGTATAAATTTGTGTGTGTGTGTGTGTGTGTGTGTGTGTGTGTGTGTGTGTTTTTTTTTAAATAATCTATTCAATATATCATGTAAATAGCAATATATTTCCCTTTTGCAAAAGGGCACTCAAACCATTTTCTTTGTTTGATTATTTTGATTTTAAAAAGCAAACTTACATCACTCTCACTTTACAGATATATTCAGCGTTTAAACTTTTTAAGATCACAATCATTCACACCCGGTTACAATAAATGGTTATTTACTTATTGGTAAACAATTACAAGTGGAATATAGTATTAAAACTAATTCTCTAATATGCAAATACAGTAATTAGTGAATGGGAAACCACTTAAAAAGCAAACTTACATCACTCTCACTTTACAGATATATTCAGTGTTTAAACTTTTTAAGATCACAATCATTCACACCCGATTACAATAAATGGTTATTTACTTATTGGTAAACAATTACAAGTGGAATATAGTATTAAAACTAATTCTGTAATATGCAAATACAGTAATTAGTGAATGGGAAACCAAGAACGTATGAAGCCGAAGGGAAGAGACTTAATACATTATTGAAAATACCTCAAAACCTGCTGTTGTAGGACTGAAATATCTTGAGTTATATTTGTCTGTAACAACTTTGAATAAAAGGGAAACATTTTTTTATATGCAAGGCACTGTGTCCCCAATTAAAGATGTATACGCCGGCGCTGGTTTCCCATAAAATCGACACATGTTTAGAAATAATGCATGTGTTTGGGGATATAATAATTTTTTTTGTGAATGGAAATGTGTACGCTGGGGCTCATTTCTAATGTAATCGACACATTTGTTTTAAATAAACTTTTACCAGTGCGTTTTGTACTCCCTCCCCCAATAAATCAACAGAAGACTTCTTATTTAAAATTACAGAAGGTCGTATTTTCAAATAAGAACATTTGAAAGCGGCCTGCCTCCAATGTATGCAATGCATTGTGAGTGCTTGAGTGCAGGTGCTTGGGTGCGGGTGCTTGGGTGCGGGTGCTTGGGTGCGGGCGCTTGAGGGATACAGCGGTTTTTAATTGTTTTTTTTTTCATTTTTTAATAGTGCCTCTTCACTGAAACATGCCATCGACTTTGGCTCTTCATAGGACGTTAATCTAATCAATTAGATAACATCTCCCGGTGACATTATACCGATTACGGATAGGAGAGTCGTCCAAACTCCCTCTATGTTGAACGTTAAACAGGAGCAGAAACCACTAAAGTGGGACAGAACACAGAGTGTTTCTAACATGGTCGTAAGCTGAACTCATCGACCACGGTTGAGCTGGTAGTAATGATGACGTTAGGAAAAAGACAGTCAGTTGTTTGTAATTTCAAATGTTTATGCCTTCAGCCATTACTTACGTGATTTTGCTATTTTTCTGTTGTGTTTGTAATTTTAAACTTTGATGTGTTTAAATGTCCAAAATTTTGTTTATTATCTACCTTGTGTATGTTAACTTTCATCGCGTGATAGGACTGGCGTCCATTGTGTTTTAGATTACTATCTATAGCTATTGTTTGTCCACATTATAATGCCATTAATTAGTTTCTGCTATAAATTATTCCTTTACATTGGCGTTTTGTATTTATAATCTTATATCAGTAGCTTGTAATGCTTTAATGAATTTCCGAACCAAATAACGATGTGGCGTGTTATTATAAAAAATATTCAATAAATCATGTAAATGGCAATTCATTACCCTTTCGCAGAGGGATTCTCAAACCATTAGACGTATTTAATAATTTTGATTTAAGATACTTTAAAACACATTCATCATACGTACTTTATTTCAGATATATTCAGCATGTACACTTATATACATCTCAAAAATTCACATCTGTTTAAAATAGACAATTATATAGTTAGCAAGTTCATTTTCATTTTCAACAGATTTGGAATATTTTATCAAACGTTACATTAAAGCTTCACTTCTTTTAATCTCAAACATTGTCATCAGTTCAAAATAAAATTATGAAATTATTTTAAGTATTATAAATTTTCAGCAAATTTGAAATTTCTCATTGATTTAACTGTAATTTTTCATATCTTTGCAGGTTCAGAAGATTTGTTTGTTAGTATGTCCAACTTAGATTCTAGTAACTTTACCTCTTAAATTGATTTTCTTCTGTTTATAAGATAAACGTCATAACAACCAGGTTCATGTAAGGACAGACTTTCATTTGGGAAGCGTTTTGCGGTGAGTGAATGTCTATAAGTTTTTGGAGGCTGCGGTATACCTCTTACGTGACCATCAAATATTTGTGCTTTGAATAATGACCCATAATGTATCATTGATAAATTTCGCGGGTGTAAAATGTAGCGATTTACGTTTTAGAACATTTCCGCGGTGGCATAGTTAAGCAAATCATATTTATAGCCTTGAAATCATAATACATGCGACAGGTTCTGATGTTTTAACACTTATGTAAAACAATGATGTTGATTAATTTCGCGAGATATTTAGTTTTGCAATTTTGGATGAATTCCCTAATTTAGTGAAAATTAACATCTCATTTCCAATCTGTTTGTCAAGTTTTGAAGGATGATATACCTCTTTCTAAGGTTTCCAAATGATCAATTTTAGAACAATTTTATATATTGTAAGAATAGTAAAGACCACTTGCCTATAAAGACCATTTTGCGTTGTTCCTTTTGGGTTCTTTATAGACAGGTCTGAATGGGTATCTCTCTCATAATACAAGTTACACACTTTTGTGATTGATTGTTTTTAGTTTTGTTTTGAAGATAAATATATCTTTCTCTTAGCAATAATCAATATAGTCTTAATGCACGAAAGACCATATGGCTGGCTGAACCATACGAGAACACTAATTACAAATAATCTATATTTTATACTTTAAATGTCAATTTTCATGCTAAAATGTGATGAGTCCTCCATCATTAAACCGTGAGAGATAGTGGTGAGAAACTTTTGACCACGTGATAAATCTAACAACAGATCAAATACCCTAAAGAACGGCAACAGCCGCGAAAGCGCTAGGGCGATACAAAAACTGTTTTATTGTTATGTAGAAATATATATATTTTAAAATACTGTTAGAAGTCTGCTTTCCCAATCGCTATTACGGCTTCAGGTGCTCTATAGGCGAATGATCTATAGATAGTCAATCTCTGGATTATGCAACCTAGCGTCCTACTATTCTGAAATCCGGTATCAAGATATGCATCGTCTGAATCTTTTAATTTTAGCCTTTGTGGTTTCCGCAGCTATCTCAACTTATTATTCTTCAATTGTTTTATACCGTTTCATTGTCTTTAAGGAATATTTTTGATTATATATAGACATATAGAAGTATATTTTCAATTGTATAACTACATCTTAATGTGTGTGCATTGACAACTCCTGAAAGGTGGAGTTTCAATTTGGGCCCTCTGGTTACCATGCATTATTAAACATTTTTTTTTTAAATTTACAGATAACCGGGGGTTAGGACATCATGATATGACCAATGATTAAGATCAGTTCAAAGTTCCTTGTCAGTTATGTAGGTTGAACAGGGAGGTCATTTCTGTTTTGTCCAGTTTTGCTGGAACCAAATGATATTTTTGGATGATTTTTCATGAATTATAATATATTGATATGCTGAAAACAAAACAAAAAGGAAGATATAACTTAGTGTCAAAACATAGGTCACAGTAACCTAATTATGTAAATTGTCAATTTTGCAAGAATAAAGTTCATCTGATGCTATAATATATAAGAAAAAAATGTTATCATGTTTATCAAATGTGTCATTCTATAGGAGTAGTGCTCCAGTTAAGGCCTGACTATAGAATTGTACATGACGGTAAGTTATTTTATCTATTGTGGTAAGTTTTAATGTAAGTTGTATTTGAAGAATTTCTTTTTTGTTCATGTTCAAAGTGGAATAAAAGTATGTGAAAACAGTCTTTCGTATTTGAAGTTGTGTTCTCCACATAGCATTTTCAACTGAAAATACGTTGGTATTAAATATGTACAAGTTTTATCATTTTTTATTATTTTTTTACATATTTATCATAGTTTAGGTGGAGTGTTATCTTGTCTTTATTCTCGCACCAAATAATGACATTTTTTATAGAATTAAACCCTGATTATCTCCCGTGTCTTTTGAAACTGATGCACCCGAATCCATCAGGTTCTAAAACATTCGCCTCTCTATGAAATCTTCTGCGAAAAAAGAGGATTTTCAGTAGTCTATTTTTTAGTTTGATTCCGTTATCCCTAGAAGTCTTTGCGATCTAGCGTTGTTTTCCCTGTCATAACGGTGATACTCATTGTATCATATCAAGTGCTATTGTTTCTCATTTTCTGTAATTGTACCGAACTAGTACATGGATACGATCCACTATATACCAGTTTTGTATTACCAAAGTGTGTAATAAAATTTAGGTTAAATTTCGACTATAACTCTTTCATCTCAGACGGCTTAACAGTCCATGGTCGAGTGGTCAAGGGAAATCGATTTTTATTTCAAAGCAAATAAGCATAATGGAACATTCTTCGGATCTAAAAATTGCATAGAAGTTTTACAGTATCGGGTAGTCGTATAGTACTCTGATCAACGAGAATGAAATGCAACTATAGGGTGGTTGTACATATTCCTTGTTGATCGATGGCTATCATCCTAAACTTCCTCTTATAATGGACAATGAATTTAGAATGTTACATAAAACTAGAATAATTAGTATAATTCAGAATTGTTGCTGTAGTGCAGCAACGATGTCTATGACACACAGCATTGGTAAAATATAAGTAAATGCATTTATTGTCCTGACGATAGGGAGACATGATGATCTGTTTACCCAAGGCATATTATACTATCAAATACTATTATATGGCCTGCCGCGGGTGGGTTGGGTTTATTAGTTTAACGTCATATTAACAGTCAGGGTCATGTCAAAGGACGTGCCAGGTTTGTTGGGTGGAGGAAAGCCGGAATACCCGGAGAAAAAACCACCGACCAGCGGTCAGTACCTGGCAACTGCCCCACTTGGGATTCGAACCCGCATCCCAGAGGTGGAGGGCTTGTGGTAATATGTCGGGACATCTTAACCACTCGGCCACCGCGGGTAAACAAGTTGTTAGGTTTCTCCCTACTGCCAGGGCAATATAAGGTTTATACTACCGAAAAAAAATAAAGTCTTTCTCGTTCCACAATACAAGACTACCTATTGAATATTTGTGTCCAAACACAAAAACGTTACAGTTAGTGTTAAATATGACGTTAGACATACAATATTTTACATCAAAAGCCATTTTACTAACTTGCATTGGTTAATCATTAAAATTTATCTGAATTGAATTTCCCTGCGCTTTCTTTACGCATTGGTTCTTGATAACGCGTACCTTAAAATTATATGCGCCAAACCTGAGCGAGAATTCTGACATGTTAGATTTTATTCAGTAGCTAGATTGCTCTGTATTTCGTTATATTGTCAATTTTAACCTAGTTGTTAGCCTAATCAATGTTTAGTTAAAGTGAAGGTTAAAAGTACGGAGCTCCTTTTCGTGTAGTAAACACAATGCTATTTTTAATCACTGCGTTCCGTAATTATTCTTACGAACAAGGTCATTTAACTTTTCCGGTTCTGTAGTCAGGGTAAACACCTGTTTCTTCTTACATTAATGGCTTTCAATATTTCTTATAAGCATATTTAAGTGTTTTTGTATTGTTTTTAAATTATTTATGATAAATAAATATTAACCAATATACTCCACAATAACTTTTGACTTAAATATAAACATGACTAGACATTCTGTATAACAGCTAGGCTTACATACAATTCTAATTTCTCTTCAATATTTCACAACGTGCACCTTCATAAAATACACATTTTATTGATCTACGATTGAAAACCACTCTCATAAATATTTTTGATGCCGGAGAGCAATACAACGTTATCTACATGAATGGTTCGTCAGAAAAAGTGACTAGTACATGTGCCTATTTCTGACTATGGGATGACTCGAATACTCCTTATTTCTCAACCTTTCATTCTGGTCGCCAATAGTTCGAGTTAAAGAGGTTTTCTTGTATAATACAATGCCGGTAAGAAACGCGTTACCAAGACAACCTGATCATAAACATTGTTACCATTCCGCCTCATAATACATAAATCTTGGTAATAAATAGTGTCAATGCAAAGCAGATGCATTGTTCGCATTAACATTTAACTCCACACCTGCAGACACATGTGGAGTCTTTCCTATTCAAAGGCTGACACAGGTCAAAATGAATATTCAGGAGTGAATAAATTATAACGCTGACCCAGGCATCTTCATAAGGCTGGCACAGGTTATCATGATTTTAAGGAGTGAATGAATTAAAAATTACCCGGGCATCTTCATAAGTAGCGCGTGTTTGTATAATCCTGTAGCAGTAGCCATGATGATATTCCCAGGATGTTCCGCATGGATATGGAATTGAATATATTGAATTCTAATCTTACCTGTATTTAAAAATAATATACGCATGAAAAAAACTGTGATATTCAGTTAATAGATTAATGTGGATCAAATTGAATTCATCAAGAGAAAAAAAATAGAAAAAAAATTGATAGTACATGTCAAATGTTTCCCCTGCAGGGTTCCCCAATATTGAGACAATTAAAAGCTGAAAAGATAATATCACGTTACCTTCCAACAAAGCATGGCAACTCCTTGACCTATCTCTGGTCATTTCCAACCCAGTCTGAGCATTGATAAGCGTTTCCTTGATCTCGTCAAAATGCCGTTTGTTGGATTAAGCCTTGTTCTCCAGGTAACGCCGAATTAACGGCAAGGCTTCTTCTAATGCCTCATCAGTCAGCACCGAAGTGTTTTGATCCCTGTCCAGTCCTGGAAGTATCTACTGTGTGTAACACGTATTTATAAAGATAAGTATTAGAGCGAATCTTTGTACCCACTTCATTTGGCGTTTGTTGTAAATATCCATTGAGTTAACAAGACTGATTTCTTTCTGTTCTTATCAGTGTAGGACAGCACTGCTAATAAAACTTTATATGAATGTATATGTTTTCATGTATTTCAGCTCCGGATTATGCAACGTACCGTCCTCTTAATCTCTAATCCGGCATTAGGAAATACATCGTCTGAATCTTCTTACTTACTTCTGCTTTCTTGGTTTCCGCGGCTGCCTCAACTTATAACGTGATTTTGCTTTCTTCTGTCTAATTGTTTTTAATGAATATATTTCAAGTATGTATTAAAGAATATTTACTTAAGGAATGATTATCAATTTTGTTGCTTGCATTGACTGATGAAGAAAGTTAATATCATGCAAATGAAGCAGTTTAGGTACCATTTGCACGAGATTAACTTTCTTCATCAGTAAATGCAAGCAACAATATTGATAATCAATCTTTATATTTACGTTAACCAATTTAAAATTTTAGCTTGTTAAAAAAAAATCAAATTCTATGTATTCGCTATAACACTATTATACAATATTACACTAATATACAGCCAGTCAGTCCTTTTCGTCACCAAGGCAACATAAAATATAGTTCCGAAAATAGCTTCAATCTTTGGCTTTTTACAATTAAAAACGGCGGTTTTGGAATATTGTTTTCATGTATAAAAATCATTGGCTTAAAGTTTATCACAACCCCCCCCCCCCCACACACACACACACACACTTTTTTATGTCGCTTCAAATCGAAAACTTGCTGAACAGTACTATCAGTGCAGTGCATGTGTGATCTGGTTGCTCGATTTAGCAGGGATCGGTTTCAAAGACTATGACTATTGGTGAAATGCCAAACAGTTGGTATTTATACATAATCATACCTTTTAAAACTCGATTTCAATGAATGTGGAATGTAACTGATTGTTGTGTTTCCGCCTGATAATTATTTGCAGCTGACATTTAAATTTGTATTAACTAAACCTAGTGTGAAACTCAACCCCTGTGTCTATGGTATGCGATGCAGTCCAATAACATGGTGCGTTCGGAGCTCAATAAAATTTGTTAAAAGTGGATTTAAGGATGTACTCTTCTGAGAAGTCAAAACTTTCTTGTATTAAACTTTTTTCTTATATAGAATTTTGGAAATAAGAGTTCATACAATAGAAGAAAATGGAAGAAAAAGCATATGTCCGTGTGCTCGTTTTTGAGCTATTGTCACTCAAAGATACCTAATTAACACAATATTGGATTATATTGAATTATTGCCGTTTTGACCATATACACCAGAGATAAAAGCCATAATTCCCTAATGAGGTGTTTGATATGTATGGATGTTTGTACAATTTATTTTTCGTGGTCTTCTTAAAAATATACCAGATATGATTAATAAGACTCTTATTTTTCTCAGAATAACGCTATATGCTACCCCTACCACTTAATTTTGAGCTACAAAGTGTACCATTTTCAGCCATTTTTGCCAGATTTAACCCTTTATAGTGAAGGTTTTAAAGTTCTGGTTATTAAGTTCTGGTAATCAACTTTTGAAAATATGTTGCATATCAATAGGAAAAGGGTTGCTCTTTCTAAATCAGACAGAAAAATTGGGGGTCCTTGTGCTTACGTTTTTGTCCCATTTCAATATCTGTTATTTTTCAATATTTTAGAGTAAAAAATAAATGTGCTGAAATTACCATCAAATATCAAAATAAAGTGACAGAAGCGAATCATTTCACACATTAAGGCTTAATATTAATTAAAAATCACAGCAAAACTTCGCTTGATACAGCTAAAAATATTGGAGCAGTGGTGATTTAAGTGAAAACAATTCAAGCGAAAAATGGTAAAACTTTGGCTCTACGCAAAGCGAAAAAAGGCACATTTTCAAAATGACCGCCAAATGGGTCATTTCTGTAAATCACCGGACAAAAAAATCTACTAAGAATAGAAATGCAATTTTTTGACAAAATTTGCTACTGGAAACTTGCTACATATATTGATAAATTTTGTTGGAAAATCTCATAACTTCATTGTCGAAACGAGATTTGAACGGGACTGAATCTTCAGAAGAATACAACTTTAATCGCAGATCACAGAAAGAATTTTATGTTATTTCTGAAGTGTGATAACTTCATTGTCAACTGGAGTTTTTAGGAATGACATTCTAAACGAAGTAAGTAGGAAAACATCGATTTTATATATTGGCGGTTTCCAACGACCCTCCGATCCATTGTCGTAGGTTGACACTCACGAGTCGCAACATCGTGTCGTTGATAACTAGATAGAATGACTTATTTTCAAGTCACATGACAAAATTTTATCCAGTTAAAAGTGTAAAAAATATCCATGTTTATTCATATATTTCAAATTTATAACAGACGATAAGATAATACCATTTACAGAACGGCTCACAAATATACAATTTACAATTCTATATGAATAGTAAAAATATCACAGATAATCAGATAAAAAGACAAGTATAGTAACTTATAGTTTATATACGTCAGATCTTACGAAATGAGCTTAAAATTGTACAGAAAACAAACAAAATATAGCACAATCAGGTGAATAATTACCGTTAAATTCCATACGGAATTAATAACTAACACACGATAAAAAAAACATGGGTTCATATGAGAGACTTTAGGGACTAAAACACATTTTGTTGATCAGGTAAGCGTGCTATTGAAACAATTAAATAGAAAGACACTATGTAAATCTGTTCGCCTACTTTCCAACGATTGTGAGAATAAAAAGCTTACAAATATCATTGTCAGACATGGAGTTAGGATAAACATGTGCTTTTTAACATCGACATTTCAAAAACTTGCGTTGGACTACTTCAACTTTGTAAATAAAATGTAAGGAGATCATAGGGGACAACAAATCGTCTTTTTACGAAGGCGCTTTAATAAATCTTAAATCAAAGTACTGAAAGTGCTGCATTATTGCTTTGACAGAAATCCAACAATTCAATTTTCAACAATTCACCCCTGAAGACATATTTAGAATCTTTCATTTCGAGAACTAGAGCAGTCCATTATAAAATTACAGGTGTGAATGGAAAGTTTCTTGGTTAATGATTCATCAATTTAACTTAACCATCTTTAGCCATTTTCAGAATGATATCATGGTTGTTCAGATACGAAAAAGCAAAACAAATTTTATAATATTATGTATTTTTGTGTTAATAACACACGACGAAGCCTTAATCATTTTCCAACGGATAAATGTTGATTATGCTCTCTCGGCGATGGAACACCTTTATAGTTTATGCTTTTACGTCCAGTGGAGTAAGTTTCAAAATGAATTTCCCCTTACATGCTTCTGAAAAAATTTTATCAGGAAATAAAATCATGGCTTCCGAATCATCATGGTGCTTTTTTTCAGTGGTGCCCCAATGCTGGACCGAGGAAAATCCTCCAAGCCATTGAAGTGACTCCCTTTCCCCGACGTCGACCATGTAAAGACCGTTGAGGTTAGTCACGTGACAATCAGTGTACCACCAGGCGCCCTTGTAGTTCGATGCGCAGTTCTGATGATGGACGTCGTTTATCCCTGTCGTATGTTGTGAAGTCGTGGCCGTCATGTATCGCCAATGCGTTATCTAAACCGTAGGAAACAATAGGTTGGACGTACTGTAGACGATGTAATCAGCACCCCTACTCTATCTAAATTTTAATTTCGATATTATTATTATGACAAAAAAAGGATGATAAATTGTCGATAGGATTATAATCAGACATTAGTAGTAGTATGTAGTACTGTGTTGATACAGAATTTATACACAGACAATAGAACATAGTGTATGTACATGGTGGGATTTATGAAACTAAGGAAAGGTGTTTCCCTATTTAAGAAATATATTTTCATTGTTTTTATTCTCTGCAACTCTTTTTTATTTACCTTTTTAAAGTTATATGTGCCGTATTTTTCATACTCACGATTTAAGATAAGCTATTAAATATATTATCATCACCAAAAGTTTTTAACATTTTGAAAATTGCAATACTTTCAATGCTTTGGTTTTTAATTTTACAACTAAAAATAAGAGCAGAAATGATTTTTAGCAGTACTGCCAAAAAATATTATATGTACATCTATACAGAAGCGAAATGAGTACCTACGGGTCAGGCAATGAAGCCAAATTGTGGTCTACAGTTTCATTTCACATTTTTTACAGTGTTGGTAGTAATTGTAAAGTGGTTTCTGCAAGAAAGTTTCCATCTAAACATACATAAGGCATAAATTACAAACAATTTTACAGTACATAATTTCTGAGTTGTAACTAACGTTTATAAGGCATCTGAAGTCATTTGAATGATGTTCACGGCTTAATTTACCAAACCTTATGGTTTTCGATAGATTAATGAAGAAAAATTAACATGCCAAAATTTTCGCCCAGTTACAGCACATATAACTTTAACATGTGTTTTACCGTGTTTTAGTGACATGTTTCTAAACATTCTTAATATTATGTCTGTTTGATAAGATATAGCCATGGAGTTCTTCCCCTTGACCGAGACAAACAATAGTCTATAAATTGTTCTGGCTCTGATTAGAGTTAAGTATCAAGGTAGTGTGAGGACTAATGTCAGAAAAATAATGAAAGCAGGATCTAATATTGTTCGCTGTGATATCTTTTGTTTTAATGGGGAAATTTGTATATGACTTAGGCGATCTCTTTAGACGCAGGCATTCATACGTGGCAGGGAACAAATATTCCGTTCATAAATGACTTATTAGCTTGACGTTTAAAATCATTAACTTATCCACCAATGTTAGAACTAACAACGCTTGTGCTGTTTTATTGCATATGTAATATTTTAATGTAAATCAAAAGAATGAAATAACGGTACAAGTTTTTCTTTACTCTTTAATGGAAGTCTCTGCCTGAGATTTGTCAATTGTTTTCTCTTGAACTGCTTCTAGTTTTATTATGAAATAATCCAGGGGTAAATATAAGGTCAGTGATAGTTACCCAAAGAGTATCAATAATGGTAAAATGCTTCAAATGCGGTTATTGAATATTATAAGACTCTTTCACTTGTGGATATGAAGGATCCTGAAACCCAAGGCAGCAGTCGAGATGGAACAGTAGTCGTTATTATATGCATAGTTAACTGTGCGGGTAGATTTCCGAATGGCTGGATCTTTTGACCAATACTTCATGATGGTGTTGTTTTGTTTATGTCGAAATATGTGTTTCGTGAGATGCAAGCACTTACAATTTTCCTAAAGTACGACTACTGTATTATCATCAATACTGGTAGAGTCTACCCGAAGCTAAAGATAGAATATCCCTATTCATCATATCAACATGTGAAAGAGTATTTAACGACGTTTTCGTTAAAATTCTATAACAACATTAAAATTTCCCCAGAAAATCCAGTGACGTACAAAGAAGCCATGTAATACAGTCTCGTGTGACATTGGGGTATTGCAGCGGATAGATCAGCATTATCGCCGCAGATGTGGATGAAATCCATCGACGACGATAAAACAATTAGACAGTTATACCTGTCTACATGGACCGGTCTGAGAAAAAGACAAAATAACGCTCACATTTATGTTCTGTACACTTAAAAGTAATACACTTACATGAAACGCTACCGGAAAATCCCGAGACAGACAGTCTGTAATTCTGAGTTTCATTAGCTATCTGGAAAGACGAGTATTGGGCATATCCTATTTTTCCATACCATCCCTCCAGTACAACACGTAGGATCATCGGGGTGCTCGTCAACAGGTGGATGTTGTCATTTCCTGTGTTCGAGAGAAAAAAGAACATTTTTATCACATACTTTGTCTTATATCCATTTTTCAGATAATCACCGCGGACATGACCGAATATGACCGGATGTGACCGACTATGACAGGAAATGACTGAATATGACAGAATGTGACCGAATATAACTGGAATCGACCGAATATGACCGAATATAACGTGAACATATCAGGTACAATGTTACCACTACATGATGAATTACCAAGCCAGAAGTTTCCATGGAGATTACCAAATCCATTCTTATAGTCAGCCCAGTTTCGAATGAAATCCACGTCAGCACTTGTTCGCCTCTGCATCACCTGCGTAGAATTGATAACGCAATTCATGGTATCAAAGATAGTTTATAATGGACATTATGTAAGACGATAACACGTAAAAAATTGGTATAGTAAAAAACGGTGGACGATGTAAACGGTCTGTATATATGTTCACTCTACTAGTCCTATACCTAAATGATCGGGATAAACTTGTTGTCTGTCTGTATATTCTCACTCAACTAATCCTATTCCTAAATGATCTGGATAAACTTGTTGTCTGTCTGTATATTTTCACTCTACTGGTCCTGTACCTAAATGACCGGGATAAACTTGTTGTATGTCTGTATATTCTCACTGTACTAATCTTATACCTAAATGAACGGGATAAACGTGTTGTCTGTCTGTATATTTTCACTCTACTAGTCATATATATAAATGACCAGGATGAACTTGTTGTCTGTCTATATATTCTCACTCTTCTAATCCTATACCTAAATGACCGGGATAAACTTGTTGTCTGTCTGTATATTCTCACTCTTCTAATCCTATACCTAAATGACCGGGTTAAACTTGTTGTATGTCTGTATATTCTCACTCTACTAATCTTATACCTAAATGAACGGGATAAACGTGTTGTCTGTCTGTATATTTTCACTCTACTAGTCATATATATAAATGACGAGGATGAACTTGTTGTCTGTCTATATATTTTCACTCAACTAATCCTTTTCCTAAATGATCGGGATAAACTTGTTGTCTGTCTGTATATTTTCACTCTACTAGACCTATACCTAAATGACCGGGATAAACTTGTTGTGTCTGTATATTCTCACTCTACTAATCCTATACCTAAATGACCGGGAGAAACGTGTTGTCTGTCTGTATATTTTCACTCTACTAGTCATATATATAAATGACGAGGATGAACTTGTTGTCTGTCTATATATTTTCACTCAACTAATCCTTTTCCTAAATGATCGGGATAAACTTGTTGTCTGTCTGTATATTTTCACTCTACTAGACCTATACCTAAATGACCGGGATAAACTTGTTGTGTCTGTATATTCTCACTCTACTAATCCTACACCTAAATGACCGGGAGAAACTTACCATCTACTAGTCACTTACCTAATAAATCGAGATAATTTTTGTGATTGGGTGTTGATGCCTTTACGTTTAGTAAAAATACGTTTTCCCTAACAATAAATATTTTTCCGTGATATAAGTTAATTTTTAAATACACATATAAATAAAATCCATGCTACATTGTTTTCGATGTTGTCTTTATTAGTTAAGTATTTGTTTACAATAGTATCCTGTAGTTTGCTGTACTCACAATCCACGGACCATCTGCTGTATCCACATCGAGGTAAACTTGGATAGTCTGTCCGCCTGTTACAGTGTAGTCGTTAACACCGGAGACTGCAATGTATAACACGTTCCATATACTGGGTGTGACATCTACAGCGGCACCGAAATCATATTATCTTCGTTAATGCATGACAACAATATTATTTTGATGTATGATGAATAACAGTTATCTTTACTTGCTCACATAAATGCATTAGTACGTGCTCACGTAACAAGTTTAATGTGAGCACGTACAAAAATACCCACCCTACATTATATATAGTGTTGATCATCTTACACAAAGTACTTTTCACCCTACATCAAAACAAGTATTTTCTGTCTTTCATAAATATAAATATGTTCACTGTATATAAAAAAAACATTTTTGTTCGATATTAAAAATAATGGCGGCCCAGAAGTGTTCTGATTTTCTTTAATGTATGATATACTGAAAAATCATCTTCACGTGCTTTTTAATTTATTATTACGTGCAAACGTAATCTGTTTGATGTGAGCACATCGATGAAAACAAAATTTATCATATACAAATATAAATTATTTTGTATATATGATGTACTGATTAATTATATAGTATCAAATCATTTTCAATGCGTCCCCAAAAAACTATCTAATTAAGCATTCTATTTTTGGGACCGGGGTGCCCGAGTGGTTAAGATGTTTGACATATGATTACACAAGCCCCTCACCTCTGCGCTGCGAGTTCAAAGGCTGTAAGGTACTGATCGCTGGTCGGTGGTTTTTCATCGAGAACTCCAGTATTCCTCTACCAACAAACCTGACTCGTCCTTAAATGACACTGGCTGTTAATAGGACGTCAAACTAAACCTAAACTTTCATTTTCATTTTAAATGTCTAAATATACCCTTGTGGGTAGGTAATGCTTGTGACGGCATGTATTTGTGAGCATAACGTTTATTGGAAGACGACGTGAATTTCTCATATAAAACAATGACGTCACAATGAATACACAGAAGCAAGAGAAGTGACTCTATATGATGCAAAGTCGGAGTAAAATATGACGCTACCGTCCTTGCTACACACCGCATACATGTGATGGGAGGACGTCCTTACATGACCCTGGCTCTTAACAGGACGTAAAATTAATAAAGAAACAAACATAATTACTATTTTGTCCGCCCCTGTGAGAGTGGATATGTAGTCACATATTAAAGAAAAAAAAAACCACTTAAATCCATACTAAATAATTAATCAGTTGTTTGTGGAGGCCCTAGAGACGAAACACCTCAATCATATCTTTTAAACGGCTTATATTTCCCTTAACATAGAAATCGTCGTAGTTCGAAATCAATAATGATAAATAATACATGGTTGAGTTGAAAACAGTGAGCTTTGACCTATATCCGTATATACGTTCCTGGGTTAATAATTCACAATATCGATTTGTCGACAGCTATAGAAACATATTAGTACCTTTTAAAAAAATCGTTTTGCGGTTTTAGGGAAGAAATATAAAAATGTAAACTGTTTACAAAAACACAATGTACAATGAACAAAAAATGATTAGAATAAAAAAGGTATTTTCGATTGTTTTGGATAATCGCAAACAAAGCATAATGCCTATGGTAAACATATTTATTTAGATTTGATTGTAAAAAAAATCTTAAAAGCACTTATTGAAATATGAATCGACTTAGGAAACAGCGTATTTATAATCTCTGTCCGAATAATCGCCTATTTTGTCCACTACTTATGAATATTTTCCATTGTTATGTTTACAATTCTGGATAAATATTGCATGTTATAATCATCCTGGAAATAAGAATTGAATCCGTGCGAACCGAATAAATCAATTCATCGTCTTAAATGCACACTACCTTTCCGAAACAAAAAACAGTTCCTTGTAAACAATGCTAACGTAAGCAAATGTAATGGCTTAATATGGGATTTCATCGCCAAACGAGTGCAAGTTTGTCTGCAATATATATTGACAATTGGTAGTCAAATGCGTAGTAATTAGGACGACGGCGGGACACATAAGACGACCCTCGTTATAGCGATTGACATTATATTCATTATAATGAAATTGCTCAGAAGGAAAAGCTAATGACATTTGCGACTTAACGAAACAATCAATCTCGTCTAACATTCTATTTTAAAAATCAAAACCAGTTTGAGACAGATGGTGGACTTTTAACGATATGACACTTACGTCGTAGCTTTGAGAAGAACTTTGTTGAATTGGATGAAACAGCTGTCGTTTCCAGTACTGCTTTGGAGTAGATGTCACAGGTTCTGTTGTTCTCCGTGTAAGAGAAAGATTTACATCCGTTTTCAGTCACGCAGTTTATTGCGCACGTTATCAGGCTATGCATTTCCATGTTTGAAGTGAGTTTGTGTGAACTGATATCCGAAAGGTTAACTCGGTAATTTCTGCTGAATTCATCAATTTCACGAAAACCCTCCACTCCGAACGAGTAAAATAAGGAAAAAACTAACATTAAACTTTTAAATTTCATGTTTTTCAATGTGTTGCAAGATAAATTGATCACATACATTTTTGCATGGTTTCCGCTAATTGAAGTCCAAACTAAATTTGAGCCTTGTCGTCCTGTAGTAAACCACGTAACAAAACAACATCTAGCCACTAACTAGCTGTGGTTAACAAAGAATGGAGTTTTTACGCTCGATGAGCGATAAATAATACAATAGCCAGGTGTGGCATTTTACATTTTTTTTTCTACTGTCACCAAGACGATATCTCATTAGCGTTATATTAGGAAAACATAAACATATAAAACTTAATTTATTATGCACTGGCCACTTTACAGTTATAACCGATACAGAATATTTTTATTATTAATTACTTTATCTGGCGAGAAGAGACGGTAATGTTGTTCCATGGTACGACGTCTGTTTTTTAATCTCTCCGTCCGCCAACACTCCATTTAAATAACTACTTGCCTTGGACGATTTGGTGGATTGTAACGAAATTTGGTATGAAACATCGCTCTTAGGGCAAGGGAAACCAATTTCGTATGAGGAAGACGGAGGGGAGGGAAACAAAATGATAATTTGTTAATTCTTCAAAATCCTTCTGATGTATGATTGAAATGGTTTGGTTCCTATTTGTCAGTAACATCCTTCATTGAAAAGGAAACTTTTTTTTTTCTATAAAGAGGGGCTCGGTCCAAAAGGGTTGTTAGCAGTAGGGACAGTGTTGCAAATTCCGCTGTAGTAGTAGTAACGAAAATATTTTGTCTGCAACATACCTAAAATTGGAAAGGCCAATTTAAAAAAAAACAAGTGTGTCGGTCGCTGAGACGGACACAGGACGGCTATTTTGAAAAAAAATATTACAGTCAAGTTTTTGGATTTTTTTTATTTAGAGATGATTTTTTTTAATGACTGGTGATTTATACGATGGGGCTCATTTCTCATGTAATCGACACATGTTTGGATCATCTCACAATTTTTACCAGTGAGTAGTTTATGAGTCGGCAGAAAACCTCTTATTTCGGACGTTTTTCAATTACGTGTTTTGCCTTGTTTTGTCCAAAATGGCATTAGTAAGTTATTATGGCTTATTAGGTCTTATTATCAGATAGGAACATATAAGTTCCACGTTAAGGGAGACCGCGGTGTATTAGTGTTTTGTCTTCTGTTAATGGTGAAACTCGCTCCTTTGTTTTTTTTGCTGGTGTCGTCATGCTGAAACATGCCATAAAATACATCGACCCTGGCTGTTAAAAAGATATTAATCTAATCAGTCAATCAACCAATTTACAAACATCACCCGGTGTAGCATGATATTTTGAATCATAGTATATTGCCCCGGGTGAAATGACCCCCCCCCCGACCCCCATGGTTAAATTAATTCCCTTTCTGAAAGTTACTACATCACTTAAATGCAATGTACATCAGATTGTTCTCATTTATGACAAACCCTCAATCAAATATAAGTCATATTAGGCTGATAATGGATAAGAGAGTCGTCTCAACTATCTCTACATTGAACGGTCAACATGAGCAAGAACTACAACTGTAAGACAGAACCCAGTGCCTTCCTCAAACTTCGGTCGAACGCTGAACTCTATAACCAGAAGTGAAGTAGTACCAAGGGATGCAGTAAGAAAAAGCTATTCAGTTGGGACGAAGAGAAAATAACAAATACTATATTTAGTCGCCTTGTACGATCTTGTAATTAGGGCACCAGGTACAATTCTAACGCCATTCATTCAAGGTCATATAAGTGGAAACTAACAAACAAATTCTCTATAGTTAGAAAGACCTAAATTATTCGGTAGCCTTTACCACGCGGGATTAGGTTTTTAGCAGTATTACTAACAAGTATTTGTGATTTTGAAGAAAATATTTTGTATTTATTAATGAGATGGAAGGATGGTGTTGTTTTCTCTCGTGTTCTTTAACTTTCTACACTTTCTAAAAAAAAAAAAAATTTTTAGAGACCTCCTCTTTCGTGTCTGATAGTGCCTTTCACTGAAGATAAAAAAAGAGAAAATATTCCTCTTTCCATTGTATGGCATAGATTAATCTTTAATGTGGGCGCCTAGATCCCCATGTGATCTCGTCAACTTCCAACTTGAATATAAATATACTTGATGTATCTTTTCCACAAATAAATGGGTTTGGCCTGTATTTAGATGTTAACATCTCTCTTGGTGACTATATAGGGGAATGTTGCTATATATAAACCAGGATTTTTAAGTGAGAAGAATTTGTCACTGTCTCGGTACACTACTAAACACCACGCGAGACGCTTAGGTATCGGGAATAAAAAACCATTTTTCTCAACAAATACGTACCGAGTCAATAAAATACCAATGTAAGTTAAATACATTCCACGATGTCTAGTCCTTGTTTTAAAGGCGAAGAATTTAGAAGAAATGTCTTAAATTTTCATTTAAAAAATACGTGAGATTGTGAAATGACGGTACGTTTCAGAGAGTGAGCCGGTAAGCCTAGCACCCGTAAGCTACATCAAAGGTTGCACCAGCGGATTTAAAAGGAAAATAAGTCGTCGCCCAACGTCACGGTCCGTGGACAAACATTACGCGCTCACAACGTATTCGTCCAAAGACCCGAGTCACAAATCCTTCTCACTTATAAATCCTTTCGCTAGATTACTCTTTAGTATTTTGAAATTAAGTTTCGTGTTTATTAGTACAATTGGCACACAGTTAATAAAACAGTCCATTATGTATTGCTGCACTACGATTATTACAAATTGAAGTAATTTCACACCATTTTGAATAAATTTATATTATTTTAAAAGAAAAACAAAATTTGTTTAAAAAATAAAAAATTGAAACTGTTCGTGAACTACTCTCTAATAATATGCGCTGGTATGGGTAGCACCACTGGGCGTATACGGCATTAAGTTTTTTGTATATATTGTATTCTCTTGGATCCTTGTTACATTTTTAAGTTAACTAAACATTGTGTATTTGCATATTACAGATCTATTTGGCCTTTCGAGAAGGTGTTCATTGTGACATCATATGTTTGTGAACGTAACGTCATAATTTTCAGAGATAATGACATTTCGCTCACTAAAACCAAATACTTAGAACTCATAGGATTTCATAAAATGTTTTTGGTTTTGTTTGTGATTTCATTTTTTTGATGTCTAGACCATATCCTTAAAGAAATTATCTTTTTGTTTGATTTCTTTGCAATTTTAATGACTAGACCAAAATTTTAGTTAAAAAGTGTTTTTGATTTTGTTTGCAACTCGAAAAAAACCGCTCTGTATTACCTACATGCTTATTTACATGGCCTTATATGATAGAAGTCCAAAGCGGCGTATTATTATCTGTAGCCATTGATTGTCCAAATAATGATGGTGCTAATTAGTTTCTGTTTTAAAGCATTACCCTACATTGACATATTGTATGTGTCATCTAATATCATCAGCGCGTAATGCTTTAATAAAAAAGCTGAACCATTATAAGTATGCAGCGAATTATTCATACTTTTTTTCATTTAAACATATATTAATTTTAATTAATTATGTTGATAAAAATGTTTTTCTGATTTCCGATATCTGTTGATTTTTTTTTATTTTAAACACACACACCACTTTCATCATTGTTCTTTGTATTCAAACTAATTCCGTCTTTCTGATTGGACGATTCGTTTTCTTCATACTTCTACGAAGAAAAAATGTGGGAATTGCAAGATCACACGACGTCATTGTGATTCATATATTATATACCGGATTCTGAATGGTTATGCATATGGTTACTATTTGCAATAGTACACAGAGAAGCGGGCACTATTGAAGTGGCGCAGAATTTATTGTAAATCTATTGTGACGTCACGATAACATTGCGTCATTATAACGTTTCCCTTCCCAAAGAAGTCAAGATGGTGCCTGTGTGCTGGGATTGAAGCAAATGCTGCTTTTCTACAGAAGCCAATTCAGTAGTTTTTTTTATGGATCTACTTTCAATCTTCAAGAAACCGAATCTCGTTTAAAGAAACGGATTTCTACGATAATTTATATGTTGTACTTATGATGTAATAACATGGTGTGGGAATGAAGCTAGCGTTGCGGGGTGGGGGGTCCCTTGAAGTGTGTCTGTTACGATGAAACGAAAAGAGGTCATACACATTTCAGAGTGATGTACTAAACCCATTATGGCCTGGTTGAGAGGGCACTATTGCCTCATAGTATTGTCTCGTGTTAGGACTACTCCATCCTTCAAATATTTCGTTCCCACGCAAAATCATTTAGTTCACACACACTAATATTTCGTTCACGCAATACTTTATTTATTCTATGTCCACTCCCAACCACCGTACAAATATCATCCAAATTTAGAAATCATGTTGTTATATTAACTTATATAGTATATAATATTAACTTTAATTTCTCAGATGTGTTCATCCTCAATGCCTTACTTATTACTATTTTGAACGTTCATGTTTGACCGCGATTTATTTATAAAGATATGCTGTTGTAATCTTTAAAATTACCTTTGAAATGATTGTTCTTTGTTTACCCTAAGATAGTAAGATAAGCAAAGCAGTATTCTGTTTTTGCATATTATAGATTTAACTCCCTTTCTGGTAGGCATTAATTGTAATGTCGTTATTTTGTACGTCATTTCTCTGAAAAGTATTGCGTTATCCTCGGAAAACACATAACGTCACAATCAACACCCATCCGCAATGACAGATAACTATGTAATATGCAAATACGGAAAACAGTATATTTTTATTTAATTTTGAAGTAATAAATATTATCATATTAATATATTTATACTATCTTAGCTGTAAGGTCATCAAATCAGTTTTATTGGAGGTAGAAAAAACATTGATAAGCTCACCCTAATTTACTATATATCCTGCATAATAGATAATATATAATACTAGCTACGAACTATATCAATAAGAGAAATTTCATTTGAAGGGCAACACTTCACTATACAAGAAGACACTAACACGAACATACCGCAGTCTCCCTAAACACGCACCACACACTTCATATGAGCAACACACTACATTTTGTCTTCGAGGAGATATTAAGTGTTTTACATGAACTCTCTTAGCTGTAAGGTCTATCATCGGAATAGATTCAACACAGGGAAAACCTTATGGTTGGCTTAACTATACAAACATCTGTTACACAAATCTATATGTGCAAGAAAAATGTTTCGGTATTTTTTGACAACATCAGAAAAAATGTAATGATCTAAGAAAAAAACATGAAAAGACGATGGATCACCATACGGAAAAAAACTGTAGATAAGTACTAGTTAGTTATCTCCCTTTCACAACGGCATTGTATGGATTCAACTGAAAATGTTAAACGATATGTTGAAGAGAACAAAATAACTCGTCAGTCAGCACCGAAGTGTACTGATCTTTGTTCTGAAATATATGCTGTGAGTAACAAGTGTTGATTGGGATAAGTGTTAGAACGAAACTCTGTACCCACTTTATTTGGCGTTTGTTGTAAATATCCATTGAGTTAACAAGACTTATTTGCTTTCTGTTCTCATCAGTGAATAACAGCACCTGTAATAAAACTGTATATATGTTTACATGTATTTATATATCTTAGCTCCGGATTATGCACCTAAGCGTCCTGCTAATCTCTAATCCGGCATCAGGAAATACATCGTCTAAACCTTCTTACTTACTTCTGCATTCTTGGTTTCCGCGACTCTCTCAACTTTCTACATATAATTGTTTTTCTTCTGTTTTAATGTTTTTATTGAATACATTTCGATTATATACAGCTACATTCAAGTATATATAACTATGAGATAAGTACATTATGGTTAGTGTGCATTGACTACGCCTCATATTTGACCTTGAGTTGAGCGTTTGTGATTGGGAGGAAGAGTTTCTGTTCCCTAGCAACACCATGGTATAGAAGTGTTCATTTATTATAAGTACACCCTACTTTATTATAAATTATCATTGCGTTATTGTATGTTGACGCTCCTCTATTACCAATTGACGTTCTCTTTTACAAATTGATGCTCCTCTTTTACCAATTGTCCACCACCTTATGACAACAAATGAAAATAAAAGATAATATTTTGATACTCGGTTTCTTGTGTTTATGTGTTTTTTTTTTTTTTTTTTTTTTTTGTTTTTTTTTTTGTTTTTGTTTTGCTTTTGTTTTGTTTTATATTTGTCAAGTGGCCAAAGAAATGTGTCAGGTATGTTTTCGATATTTTATCTTAAAATCCCACCATCGCGTGTTTATCGTACTTATTGCTAAAGTGGTCCTTTTTCCTTAGGTTCCGGGCCATTATTGTCATTATTCAACTGGCGTAGTGTATTATTGAACTGCATGATATACATGCTTGTTCCCCAACAAGTGACTGTTGTTTATCATTATCATGTTTATCAAATGTGTCATTTGATTTTTGATGAGGGTTTTATAGGAGTATTGCTCCAGTTTGAGTCTGACTATAAATTTGTAAATATGTCATTCTATCCGGTGTGCAAAGTTTGAATGTAAGTTTTAAGAATTTTTTTTCACGTTCAAAGTGGAATAACAGTATGTGAAAACAGTCGTTCGTATTTGAAGTTGTGTCCCCCACATAGGAAATGGAACTGAATATACGTTGGTATTAAATATGTACATGTTTTATCTTATTTTAGGTGAGGTGTCATCTTCTCTTGAATTTCGCACCAGATATTGACCAATAATTTCTTTGATAAAATTTCAACCCTGATTATCTTCCGTGTCTTTGAAACTGATGCACTTGAATCCATCAGGTTCCGAAACATTCGCCTCTCTCTGAAATCTTCTGTCAAAAAGAGGATTTCCATCAATCCATTTTAGCTTGATTCTGTTTTTCCTTTAAGTCCCTGTGATCAAGCGTTATTTTTCCTTTTTTCATAATGCTACTCATCATATTATAACTGCCTGTTTCTGTGGATAACATCAAGGGCTATTGTTTTTAATTTTCTGTAATTGTAACGAATTGAACGGAAAACTAAGTTATTTTCGAACATGTACATTTCTAGCTTAAAGGCCCACTACCTTTCCGAAACGGCTTTTAATTTTTTAAAATGGGAATGTAAAACAAGATCGATAATTGTGTAGAGTCACAAAAGTTATTAACTTACCGTTAATACTACATCCATCATCATCTCCTAAACAAAATAATTAAAATAAATAAAATGTTAATTTTCATAACGCGGGTCGTCTTATGTTTCCCGCCGTCGTCCTAATTACCGCGCGGTAGTTGAATACTACTCCGCCAGACGGCAAAACAGCGAAATGAATATCAAAAGTTTTCATAGATTACGCAGGAAATCTTGCATATGTTTGATGTTGTAACCTCATCTTAGGCCATCGATATGTATTTTCTGACGTTATTAATGTTTTTAAGAAACCCATAAAATTTGCTCCAGAAAGGTAGTGGGCCTTTAAACCTTGAGGTGAGAGTTCATTAATGTGAGAATGTTTCCTGGTTTTAACCCTGGTCGATTCACATCATAGTCTAAAAATAGGCAGCGTATGTCCTGCATAATATTAAAAAACTTGTCGGACAACGATAAAACTTCACATGAGTATTGGGATTTTGTGCATAGATGAGCCACACCATTTAATTTTCTTTACCGAGTGAGAAAACATGGCGGTCACTTCCTGTCTTCTGATTGTTTTACAATAAAACATTTTCAGATATCAATACAAATAAGAATATAGCGGTGATGATGCGGAAAACAAATTAAGTATTTTCAAAATCCGCCGTTGCCATGGTTACGAAATAGAAGCTTCAGATTTGTCAATGTTAGATATTCTCTGCTTTCAATAAAAATAGTATATACAAATGTATGGATTGTGGAGGAAATCGAGTGAATTAGCATTGTTGACTGATATCCGTCTCATCTTCTTTGTCTAATGCACTATAAATGACAAAGTGCGATGACAAAATGTACTGCCAGAATAAAGCATGAAATCTATTATTGGAACATGCTGTTTTTTTTTCGATAAATATTTTTGAATTTCGGATTATTAGGGTGTTTATCGTATCTCATCAACTAAAGCATAAGAAATGTAACAAACACTCTGAAATGTACAAATAAACATTCGTGCCAAACATGATGACTAATGAGCTACGGAATGGAATGTCACATGAACACCATAAGCGTGTACAATCTTTTATACCACACGCGTGTGCAATCTTTCATACCACACACGTGTGCAATCTCTCATACCACACGCGTATTTAATCTTTCACACCACACGCGTGTGCAATCTCTCACACCACATGAGTGTTTTTAATTGATATTTGCAGTTTGATTACCTTTTCTTACAAATGAAATAAGCCTTTCCTGTACAAGAGCCATCGTTCCATTTGAAATCGCGATGGCTCTGCATCTGTAGACAGTCTTCTTCCTTCTTGAGATCATTGGGTTCCCCGTCTTCCACATGCCATTTGGTAAACAGAAACATTTTTACCGGTCCTTTCCCATATCCATTCACCACTTTTCCGATTCAATTGTCCACCGAGAAAGTATAAACCTTGTGATACGAAAAAAAGTTTGTTAATGTTTCGAAAGAACGGATACATTAGACATGTAATGAAAGATGTAAAGCAAAGGAAAAATAAAAATAGGAAAATGAATCCTTGGATAAAAGTCGGGCAAAGTAAGGCTAGTGTCGGTAAAATGTGTTATTATATTCATTTGAAATTATTATGAAATGGAAAATAAATGTTTCCCGACAAAATCGTTCTGCATGGAAAGAAATTAATTTATATTAAAGGAATCCTAAAAGGTCCTCCCGGTTTGCTATGTCCGTCTTGACATTCCCACTCAGCCTCGCTTTCCAAAGAAACGGCTATTTTACCGTCGTTTTGATATGTAAGGACATTGGAAGGGCAGTTAACGCATTAAGATTAGTTTCCTTTGCCCGACTATTCACTTTAACTTCTAATATATCAAACGAGAAAAACTTATCTTACAGAATATCCTGTGAAAGTCGCACACAAACCGTTATGTGGTTATGTGGTTCCGAACCACCATCTGCTTTATCTGTAAAGGTCGAAAACACGAAAAGACGAGAATTGAGATTTTTAATTTTCGTCTTTTCGGGGCGAAAAGACGAATAGACGAAATGGCCTAAATCAGCCACCGTAAAAATGTGTATTTTATGAAAGTACACGTTGTGAAATGTTGAAAATTTAGAATTATAAGTCTATATAAGCCTAGCGGCTATACCGGAAGTCTAGGCATGTCTATATGTAGGTCAAAAGTTAAAGTGGAGCATATTGGTTAAAATTAACTTATCATAAATAATTTGAAAATAATGCAAAAAAAGCAATAACAATGCTTACTAAAAATATTGAAAAGCCACTTATGTAAGAAGAAACAGATGTTTACCATGACTTAAGAAACCTGGAAAGTCAAATGACCTTGTTTGTAAAAATAAATACAGAACGCAGTGATTAAAAATAGCATTGTGTTTACTACATGATAAAAAGCTCCTAAATATTAAATTGGCTAACAATCATTGGATTGTAATTGATAATATGACGAAACAGATCAAGCTACTGAATGAAATAAAACATAAGATATTGTATGGCTTACTTCTTATTTAACAAAAGCTGTAACGCGACAGTGCTTAGATAAACATGTCCAATAGCTAGATTTTAAAGATTTTATTTTTTTCGGTATAGTAAACATTGTTTTGCCATGGCAGAAGGGAAACCTGACAATGTGTTTACCCGCGGTAAATTATAGTATTTCATAGTATGATATGCCTCGGGTAAACAAATCGTCATGTCTCCCTACCGTCAGGGTAATACATGCATATACTTACATCCTTACCAATGTTGTTTGTAATCAGATCAATGTTGCACTACAGTGACAATTCTGAATGATATTAATAATGATTTAGCTTTACCTTTTTGTTATTCAAGTGTTATGTGCCATTCTTAATTCATTGTCATTTATAAGACGAGGTGTATGGCAATAGCCATCGATCTACGATGAGTATTTACAACTACTCTACGTGGCTTTCATTTTAGTTATTCAGAATTTCAGAGTACCACACGACTACCGGATACTGTAAACCAACTGTCTTTCTAATTTTAATTTCTAATTTTACTTTTACCGATTTTCCTCATCCAAATAAATTTCTATGTAATTTTTAAATCTGAAGAATGTTCAATTTTGCTAATTTGTTTTGAAATGGAAATCATTAGATTAATTAACCACGAAAGAAAGTTGGTTAAAAGCAGTTTTATGTAATCTGTCGATTGTCTTGGACCACTCGACAAGAGGCTGGCTGTTAAGCCGTCCGAGATGAAAAAGTTATAGTCGAAACTTAACCTATATTTTATTATTCACTTTGGTATTACAAACTATAAAAACTGATATATATTGGAGAGTAAACATGTGGTGTAAATAAGCCTTTCAATATAGGACTGGTTTCAAAGCAATAATGCGTTCGTTGCTGACGTCACCAGTGAAAAGGAATACATTCATTAATGCGGAATTAAAGAAAAGCGGTCAAAGTAAGTGTCTTACGATTGGCCATCTGGTACGTAATTGTTTTTATTATTGACTCTATCTTAAGTGACAATCTGTCTTAAGCGAGCTTATTTTGAGCTGCTAACTTAATATTTGACTGCATGAACAATGTCACAGGGTATTCTGTAAAATATCTTTTTTATTGTTTCGTCTCTTAAAGTGTATAGTGTATGTGTTAGATATTTTGTATGTGATATGATTATTTGACGAATTTATACTGTATGTGTGAGCCGTTCTGTAAGTGGTCCTTATATTATTGTCTGTTGAATTGTATATTGCATGTCTGTTAGACATTCTGTAAGTCATTCTTATGTTATTGTCTGTTGAATTGTATGTTGTATGTGTGTTAGTCATTCTGTAAGTGGACCTAATGTTATCGTTTGTTGAATTGTATATTGTATTTGTGTTAGCCATTCTGTAAGTGGACCTAATATTATCGTTTGTTGAATTGTATATTGTATTTGTGTTAGCTATTCTGTAAGTGGACCTTATATTATCGTTTGTTGAATTGTATGTTGTATGTGTGTTAGCCATTCTGTAAGTGGACCTTATATTATCGTTTGTTGAATTGTATATTGTATTTGTGTTAGCTATTCTGTAAGTGGACCTTATATTATCGTTTGTTGAATTGTATGTTGTATGTGTGTTAGCTATTCTGTAAGTGGACCTTATATTATAGTCTGTTGAATTGTATATAGTTTATGTATTAGCTTTTCTGTAAGTGGACCTTATATTATCGTTTGTTGAATTGTATGTTGTATGTGTGTTAGCCATTCTGTAAGTGGACCTTATATTATCGTCTGTTGAATTGTAAATTGTATGTGTGAATTAGCCATTCTGATAGCCTGGATACGTCATTCAGAGTGATGGAGCTCGTATCAAGATCCCCGTTAACATGTTTCTAGGAGAAAATGGAAAATGTGGTAAAACCTGATCCCTTGTGTATTCCTAAATATAGTTTGGAAATATCTATATATCTTTATATTTGTTATTTTTCAAATTCTTACTATAAATATCTGGCATACGCAAACCACACTTCGAATATTGAATATTTGAGTCCCATTCACACATTCAAGGGTGCGACGCTGGATCACTACGGATTAGAAATTTTGATAAACCGGGAACATCCGGCGTCCAAGTGCTCTATTACGTCATAATGCCGTTGTCCACGCGGTCGTGATACGATGCCGACACGTCCAACACCGGTCTACCTACGATTAATCACGGTAGCTATCCTGTTGTCTACCGACAACCCACCGAAATGATTCATGGACAGGCCGGAGCACTACGGTTTGTGCCAGTCTCTGCACGATTATTTCACGGAGGAAATAGATTTTCATACAGATATTCACGGAAAATCACGATACTCGAACGTTTTAGGTCCGGAAACATTCCTTGTACAATCCGTAAATACCAGTGTTATCCCGAAGGAAAAATTCGTGCACAGATGACCCCAGACTTAATTATGAATACTTCGGTACCAACAAGGATACTTTAGTACTTACATGGACATCTCGGATGTTACATGGGAATACACAGTTTGTAAACGGATCAGTACGGACAATTTGAATCAGTGAAGGTCCGGCGAAAAAAATAAACATGTTTGATTTTTTTCTCACTGACAAGCGTTTTCATGGCGGACGGTCCCGGATATCGCCGGATGCATACAGTACACGGTCCTTATACGGTGATGGCAGGATTGTCCCGGACTGTCTTACCTACACATGTTTGACTTTATCCAGAATCAAGGTTTACGTCTTACCCTCACGAAGACCATTGCTTTACCAAATCCTCCTTTCACGGGTGTAAAGTAGATATCCTGACCACGTTGAAGCCACGCCACAACGGTTGAAGTGATGGCGAGAAAGGACAATAATCGGTTCTGGTTGTTTACCAGTCATTTAAAGTTTGCAACTTCCCCGCATGAAATTCGAACTCGTGACCCAGAGGTGGAGGACTTTTGGAAATATGACGGAACATCTTAACCACTTGGCTACCGCGGCCCCTTTAAGCCCTAAGGGACCGAGCCTTTATCAAGAATAGTTTTCCTTTCAATCAAAGATGATGCAGACAAATATGAACCAAATCATTTTAATTTTTCAACATATGGATTTTTAGAAATGTTTAAAAATATCATATTTGGTTTATTTCCTCCGGTTATTATATAAGCCCTAGAATTATGTCAGACTACATTTCGTTATAATGACAAGTAATTATAAAAATGCATTGGTGACGTAAGGACGGATGGGAGACTAATATCTCCCTCATAATATAAACTTCCGGGTCTTCGATCCAAGTGTAGTAACACATGATAAAAATAACATGTATCTGTTATGAACATTACGTGATAGGTGAATAATAAATTAGGTGTTATAAGGATACTGTGTCCTAATATAATATTAATGAGATCTAGCCTTTGTGATAGAGGACAAAACACTGTCGAATATCCAGCTATTGTATTATGTATAACGCGTAAATATAAGCTGAACAAGTGTTACGTTCATTCATTTGGTGGTAAGAGTAAGAACTTAGTTCCATAGTGTCCAGATCATTATTGTATTACCAAAGTCAAATGATCATTAGATAGGTCGGTTCTGTCCATGTTTGGTTTAGGGGAAACCTAGACCCGTAGCTTAGTAGCTGTAACTAATTAGGAATGTTACTAGTATATAGGGTGGCTGTGTACAGGAGCCTGAACTCTAGGCAACCTGTGTGTGTGTGTATTTTTAGGGCCCAGTTGACCTACTTCTCAGAGAGATGGCATTGTATATTTAGTTTAGGAGAATTCACAGAATTATTTTAGGGGTCACTTGGAGTCTTAATTTCGCTTTACTTGGAAAGTATATTTGGCTTCATTTTGGATGCTTCGAGTATATAATTAGTATAGGCAAAAATTCCTGAAGTCTTTAGTTAGATTCCCTTATTAAGATGCTCGACTGAGCTTATATTTTGTGTAAGGGCATTCCCTTAAATCTTTACTTAGATTCCTTCATTTAGATGTTGGTAGATTCTATATTTGTATTTTGTAGATATAAGTTATGTTTATGCATGGGCTTATTAATGAAAGAGTATAAAAAGGGCTGCGGCCCTGGAACCGGGGCCTTTTCTTGACTGGATTTTACAGAATTGTTTCGCTGGGAGCGAGACCACCTTTGTGAAGTAGGCTTAGATGCTGGGACTTACTTAAATAGTTGGATTTCGAGTTGGGATCGTGAAATTAGTTACTTAGGAATTTTAGGTTTTATTTCGTATCAACTGTGTTTCGTCATCCTGTACATATTATGAAGTGTTGTAAATAAATTGTAAATATTACTTTAAGTGAATTTGTGGTTGTTGGAAGTAAGAAAGCACCAGTAGCAAAAAATCGTGACACATTGCTATTCGTGATTGAAAAGTGATTTCTGCAGGTAAGCATTCATTAGGTATAAAAAACAACAATAATACAGTACATAATTTCTGTGTTGTAACTAACGTTTATATGGCATGTGAAGTGATTTGAATGATTTCTAATATTATGGTATTTCAATAAATTGCTAAAGAAAAAAAAACGTTAAAATCTGTTGCCCAGATTGGGCACTTAGAAATAAAGAATATTTAATGTTGACCAATCTGAAGCTTCTATTTGGTAACCATGGCAACGGATGATTTCGAAGATGTTTCCATTGTATTCGGCATCATAACTGATATATGCTAGCTTGTATTGGTATCAGACAATGTATTAATTTTGACCAATCAGAAGGTAGGAAATTGCAGCCATGTTTTCGCAATCGGTAACGAAAATTCAATTGCACATCTACTCACTCATTCTAATACTCCTGTAAAGTTTCATTGACCTCCGAGATGTTCAATAGATAATTTTGTCCAATCAGAAGCCAGGAGATGGCGGCCGTCTTTGTCACTTGTCGAAGGCCTGGACGAATTTTTTTGTCACTTTATATTTTCTTCAGTAATCTATTGAAAACTAAAATGATTGATAAACCGTTCAAATGGTTTCAGATGATTTTCGTTACAACATAGAAACATAGAACAGTAAAATTCATTTATGCTTTATACAGGCGTAGAGGAAAACATACAATATACCTGCAGAAATCACTTAACAAACCCTGCAAGAATGTGAAATGAAATCGTAGACCAGAATTTGGCGTCATGGTCCACTGTACTATAGACGAAAGATAAATATAAGGTTTTTTGGCTGTACTGCCCAAAATCATTTTCATCTGTCACAGTAACTGTGCTTCTAAATTAAAACCTATGCATTGAAAGTAATGTGATTCTCAAAATTTTGGTAACTTATTGTGATGTACAACATTTTAAACTCTCTTCTTGATTCGTGATTATGAATAGATACGGCACATATAACTTAAATGGAAATTGTTGCATAGGGATTGAAAAGGAAATCAAATTGATTAGCATTATGGATTGTTACCTATCTACTCTTATTGCTGAATGTACTGTGAAGTGACAAAAAACAATTCTTAATGATATTGAAAAAATATTACAGAACATGTATACGATCAAGAGATTTTGATATATCCCAATTTAGTGAGAAAAGAGTATGTTACCAATTAACGCAGAACCGGTTATTTTCACGTGTCAAAATATTTGCAATTTGAAGTTAAAACATTGCAAATAAATTTTAACGGTTTTAAATATTTGCGGTCTTGTATTAACGATATATACATATATAACTAATTTATCAATATTTTTCAGATAAAATTTCGTGACCATATCATTTTTTTTTTACATTGACCGATTCCCTTTGTGTTACCATCTAACAATTAAATATTCTGAATTATATGCTATAACTACATATCAAAGCAGCTTCATTCATGTATATGGAAAAAAAAACTTCCTTAAATACAGAAAAAAACGGAAAGAAGCATTTGACAAACGCTTTGTCGGAATAACTGCGGAAGGTTCGGAAGTAGCTTCCGGTTACAATTGTACACATATATTTGGGCATTAAAAGTCAATTGTGCTTTACATAATGAGATCCGTGAATAGATTTATTTCATTGCTTAAAAAGGTCATTGTAAGCGGAAGAGTCGCGTCAGTCTGCGCTTCACCCTGTCCTGAGTTAGTTAAGACCAACACCAGACATGAAGTGGACACACAGTACAGTGCTGATTTTTATCCTTTTCGATAGCTCGTTCGAACAGCATATCTTTCCTGAAAAGAAACATGAACAGTTGACCGCAATATTGATCAACAAAGTCTTAGAAGAAGCCTTGCCGTTAATTCGGCGTTACCTTGAGAACGAGGCTCAATCCAGCAGACGACAGTTTGACGAGATCAAGGAAACATTCAGCACTGTTAAGGCCGAGTTGGAAATTACTAAGAGGCAGATCAAAGAGTTGCGTGCTTTGTTGGAAGGTAAACGTGATATTATCTTTTTGGTTTTGAATTGTCTCAATATTGGGGAACCCAGCAGGGGAAACATTAAACATGTACTATCAAATAATTTACTTTTCCTGTTTTTTTTCTTGTTGAATTCAATTTGATCCACATTATTCCATCAATTGAATATCACAACTTTTTTCTTGCGTATATCATTTTTAAATACAGATCAGATTAAAATTCAATATCTTTAATTCCAGATCTATGCGGACCATGCTGGGCATATCATCATGGCTACTGCTACAGGATTATACAAACACGCGCTACTTATGAAGATGCCCGGGTAAGTATAATTCATTCACTCCTGAAAATTCATGATAACCTGTGCCAGCCTTTGAAAAGGAAAAGTCCACATGTGTCTTCAGGGGTGAAAGAGTTTAAGATCAATGCAAACAATGTGTTTACATCTACTTTGCACTGACATCATTCAATATCAAGATTTCTGTATTATGAGGAGGAATGCTACCTATGTTTATGACCAGGTTGTCTTGGTAACGATGTATCTTATTGTCATTGTATTATAAAGTAAAACCTCTTTAACTCGAACTATAGAGACCGCAGAACCAAATGATTTCCCTATATACGATATGTTAACGTTTGCCACTGTCCAAGGTTAAATGGAGTTTTTAAGTCTGGTCACCTGTCACTAATTTCGAAGTATGACATACCTGTGAATAAAAAGAAATTTAGATCTACCATCTTGTTAAACTTTTATATGTGTGTGTGTGGGGGTCCATTTTATGTTGAATTCCGTACCAAAAATTGACCAAAATATTCATGAAATTCGAATATTGATTACCTCCCCCTGTCAGAAACACACTTGACAGAGATTTAAAATTTCTTTACATAATTTACATCTACATGTATTGCCCAACCCACACATTAAACATTTGAAACGGATGCACCCTGAATACCCTATCAGCAGCCAAATCTTTTTGGCTTGATTCTGGCGTCCCTATATGGAATCAGATTGAAAGGTTGAGAAATAAGGAGTATTTGAGTCATCCAATAGCTAGAAATAGGCACCTGTACAAATAACGTTTTTTTCGACGAATCATTCATGCCGTTAACGTTATTATTGCACGTATTGTTCTCAGGCAATAAAATATTTGAGAGTGATTTTCAATCGTAGATTACTAAAGTGTATATTTTATGAAAGTGCACGTTTGAAATGTGGAAGAGAATAAGAATTTAATCTAAGCCTAGCGGCTATACCGAATGTCTAGTCATGTCTACGTGTAGGTCAAAAGGTACAGTGGAGCATATTGATTGATATTCACTTATCATAGATAATTTAAAAACAATTCAAAAACACCATAAAATGCTTATCAAAAATATTGAAAGGTACTAATGTAAGAAGAAACAGGTGTTTACCGTGACTACAGAATCCGGGAAACTGAAATGACCTTGTTCGTAAAAATAACATTGTGTTTACTACACGAAAAGGAGCTCTGCACTTTCAACCTTCACTTAAACTAAAACATTACATAGACTAACAAGCCTTGGATTAAAATTGATAATATGACGATATACGGAGTACTCTACTGAATAAAAGATAACATGTTTAAATTATCGCAATGTTGTGGCGCATATAACATTTAGGTACACATTGCCAAGAACCAATACGTTTAGAAGGGGCAGTCAATTACGATAAATGTTAGTGATTAACCAATGCCAGTTAGTAGCATGATCTTCGCTGAAAGATGTTGTATGTGTAACTTCTTATTTAACACTAACTGTAACGTTAGCCTAACAGTGTTTGGACAAACAGATTAAAAAAACTAGTCTTATATTATGGCGCAAGAAAGACCTTATTTTTTCTGTATAAGAAACATTCTATTGCCCTGGCAGTAGGGAGACATGACGATGTCTTGGGTAAATAAATCACCATGTCTCCCTACCGCCAGGGCAATAATATAAGACGTTTTCATATGTGGATATGAAGGATAGGGATATTCTGCCCGAGGGTCACAAAATGTTGTAAACCCCCAGGCTTCCCTATTCATCATATCCACGTATGAAAAAGTATTTTTCTCTCACATCTCGACGCTTTATTGCAATTTTACTACTATGATTTCCCGCCATTTTGAAATTAATTCGAAAGAAAAATATGAAAATTGCTTGATCTTTTCAACTCAATTCCTTTTGTTTGTATCTGTTGAAGTACATCCATCTTATTTTCTGAAAATAGTGTTAAAATATTCCCCCCAAAATAGTAACTTTGGTATAACGCTGTGACGTCACGAGGCTCTATTGCATGGGTAGCCATGCAATACAGCCACAGGCGACATGAGCCAGTATTACACGGGCAGGTATGAGAGAAAAAACTTACATTCTACTAATGCTGTTTGTTATACACATAAACGTTGCACTACAGTGACAATTCTGAATAATATTAATTATTCTTTAGCATTCCCTTTTTGTTTATTTAAATTTGATGTACTATTCCAAATTCCTTGCCATTTCAGGAAGAAATGTAGGATGATAGCCATTGATCTATACTTGAGTATACATGTTTGTAAAAACTGAGGGGCCACGGTGGGCGAGTGGTTAAGATGTCTCGAAATATTACCACAAGCCCTCCCCCTCTGGATGCAGGTTCGAATGCCATGTGGGACAGTTGCCAGGTACTGACCACTGGTCGGTGGTTTTTCTCCAGGTACTCCGATTTTCCTCCACCAACAAACCTGACAAGTCCTTACATGACCCTGGCTGTTACGTTCAACCAAATAAAACCAAAGTAAAAACTGATATATCGTGGATAGTACTCATGTGCTATATTTAAACCTTTCTATATAGGACTGGTGTCAAAGCAGAAATGCGTTTGTTGCTGACGTCACAAGTGAAAAGGAATACAGATTCATAAAGGCGGAATTAAAGAAAAGCGGTCAAAGTAAGTGTCTTACGATTGACCATATGGTTGTTTTCATTAGTGACCCTGTCTTGAGTGACCACCTCTCTTATGCGACCTTATTTTGAGCTTCCCTTGGAGAGTCACTTAGAGTTTGACTGTATGTACAATGTATGGCTGTGTAAATATAAAGTAACCCCTCAGACGAAACAAATTAACAAGTGTCGCAATACGGAACTACATAATAGTTATGTCACAGGATATTCTTTAAAATATTTTTTTAATCTTTTTATATATTTAGAGGTTAATCCATATATTTTTTTTCTACCTTTATTTATTCCCTTTGCTATACATCTTCCAATATCTGTCTAATGCATCCGTTCCTTCGAAACATTAAAGACTATTTTTGTATCACAAGAAAAATACTATCTCGGTGGACAATTGAATCGCACAAGTGATGAATGGATATGGTATAGGACTGGGGAGAAGTTTGTGTTCACCAAATGGCATGTGGAAGACGGGGAACCTAATGATCTCAACAAGGACGAAGATTGTCTACAGATGCAGGGCCATCGCGATTTCAAATGGAACGATGTCTCTTGTACAAGAAATGCTTCTTTCATTTTCAAGAAAAGGTAATTAAACTGCAAATATCAATTATAAATGAACGCGTGTGGTGCGCGCGATTACACATAAATGTAGGTTAAGGTTACATTTTATTCCTTAAGCTCATTAGTGTCATCATGCAAATCATACGCTGACAATAATGTTTATTTGTATATGTCGGATGTTTTGTTACATTTTTTATGTTTTAATTGATGGGATATTATAAAATAAACACGTAATAGTTGGATAATTAAAAATATTATTCGAAAACCAGTATGTTCCGATGATATGCGTCATGTTTTATTCTGTCAGACTGAGTGTTTTCTGTCAGTACATTCTGTCATCGCAGCATGAATCGGGCGTCATGGCAACGACGGGCCGAATCGTTTAATCAGTGTTAAAATCAGCATTGTACTTTTATATCTATAGTCGTCACCGCTTTTCATTTTGTTAAAATGAGTTTCAAACATCTGTTCCGGTTACATTTTGAATTTAATCCGCTCAGCATATGTAAATCACATGTTTGTTCGTTTCTATGCAACTTCCGTACCACAACATTGAAGAGTTCTACTATCGAGACAAGAACATGAACACATGGTCTACAAAAGTTTGATTCGCGAAATGTTTAGACATTGTCATATATATCCGTTATGCCAGATCGCAGAAATATAAAAAAGGCCAAAATTTAATTTCTTCTTTTTGGAAATATTTCTATATCTAATATATCTTTTAATTTTGAAAATAATTGGCTATAGTTTCATAATAAAATATCTTAAATTGCTGTCTATAGAAATCTCTTGATTTTTTTATGTTACATTTCTATAATATATCCTCATTGTTGTGATAATTTATTTTTTTGTCTTTTACAGTGCATTCGGCAGAGAAGATAAGACGGGTACCAGTCCATAATGCTGATTCACTCAATTTCCTCCTCCATCCATATATACCAATCTTGATTGAAATCAGAGAATATCTAACTTTGACAAATCTGAAGCTTCTATTTTGTAACCATGGCAACGGTGGATTTTGAAAATCTTTAATTTGTTTTCCGCACCATTACCGCTATTTACCAATTTGTATTGAAATCAGAAAATATCCTCATGTTGAACAATCAGACTGGAAATGGCGGCCATGTTTTCTCACTCGTTCACGAATATTAAATGGTGTTGCACACTTCCGCACAAAACCCCAATACTCATTTGAAGTTTCATCGCAGTCTTACTATGTTCGACAAATAGTTTTGACCAATCAGAAGCCAGGGAGTGGTGGCCATGTTTGTCATTCGTTCGCGAAAATAAAACGCCCTCTTGCACATTTACGAACCATTCCAATACTTATGTGAAGTTCCATAGCATTCCGACACATATCTGTCGCGGAATCATGCAGACGAAATTCACTACAGAAAACGTAAAACCACAAATGAATGTTAGCACTAGCTTGACTCTAGGTGTGAAAGTCACATGATACTTAATATGTGACGCAATTATTCATTGAAGCTTTTTGGTTTAGTAGATTGTTTTATACATTATATTGCTAGACTGTAGTTAGTTGATGAATAAGTTTAAATATCATGATTTGATAACCCTAGCTTTTAATTTAAGTTTGAAAATAAGATGAATAAGTACACGTTGCAGAATTTGATATCGCAAGTCTTTTAAATATTAAATAAGTTGGTAATTAATGAAAGAGTATGAATTTGCGAGATGTTATTCTTCAATGAGATATCATCGCAGCATTTATTCAACGCTTTGTATATATATGCCAAGTTCTTAAATACATGTGTATACCTTTCCGCTGACGACCTCTTATTTCTAAGTATTCACAGATTACACAACTTGAATGGTACAATTTTTAGTAGAAATTGAAATTTCGGAACTTATCATCAATTACGACATTCTAACCCTAGCTTTAACAAAGGATATTTCAAAATAAAAAAATATTATAAGCAGAGCACATCATGTTCCGCCATTGTTTCTGAACGTTATGCAGGACATAACTACCTATTTTTAGACTATGGTGCGAACAGCCAGGGTATAGAACCAGGACACTTTCTCAAGATCACGAACTCTCTCCTCAAAGTTTAAAACTAGCGATGTCAAAGCGGAACAACGGTGTGTACATACACGGAAATAAGCTGGGTTTCTGTTCAGTTCGGTACTATTACAGAAAATGAAAAACAATAGCCCTTGGTATTATTCGAACGGAAACAAGCATTTATGATATAATGAGTCGCATTGTGAAAACAGGAAAATACAACACTAGATCACATGGACTTACAGGATTAACACAATCAAGCTAAATATAGATTATGGAAATCCTCTTTTTGACAGAAGATTTCATAGAGAGGCGAATATTTCGGAGCCTGATGGATAATCAAGAGTGTAATTAAACAAAACAAAATGGACAGTTTTTTGTGCGAATTCAAGACAAGATGCCAACCCACCTAAATATAGTAAAACATGTATATATTTAATACCAACGTATTTAAATGTGAAAAGCACAACTTCTAACACAGAAAAGTTTTTTGTACTCCTATTCTACTTTGACCGCGAAAATACAATATATAAACTTACCACAGCAGATAAAATAGCATACCTACAATTCTATAGTCAGACTCATACTGGAGCAATACTCCTATAGAACCATCATCAAATAAATCAAATGACACATTTGATAAACATAATACACAACAATCACTTGTTGGAAAACCTCTATGCACATTATGAGCGGTAAGTTCGACAAAGTCATAGGATTTTTTAAGTTTAAATATCAAGAACATAACTGACATTTTTGTTAGGCCACTCGACAACTACGAAAAAAACCAACAACAACAAAAAACAAGAACAAAAACAAAACAAAAACACACATATAACGAAAGAAATTATGTTACAATACATGTTAAACCGAGTAGTATTAAGATATCATTTTTCATTTTCATCTGTTATCATAAAATGGAAGATAATAAATGGACATTATATAACAGCTCACTCTTGATATTTACATTTGTACAAAATCCACAAGAGCCATTATGCGCTTTATCTATTTTTAAAACACTACATAATTTTTAGGTTAATAGGTTAAAACCCCCTTCTCCAGTGGAGGTGTGGACGTTTGCAGGTTTTCTTCGTGTATTTTGCTTGATGTTTACGAAGGATGTTGTGAACGGGGGATCCTTACTCCTGTGGAATGTCAAGTTTTAGAACCACTATATACACATCTGGCATGTCGTCTACAGTTTAGGCCGCCTAAACAGGAAATAAATAAATATTACATTATACACATAAGGTAAGTATACCATATACATACATAGGTATTCAATGTATTCAATGTAGAGTACCTCTTACATGGCCCCAGTTGATGATAGGACGGGACAAAATGATATTAGATAGAAATCAATCCAGTCAACAGCTTTTGTTTAGTAACAATAACCCTATGAACAAAACGCTTTTGAGACAAACAACCTGAGACTTGTTGTGAATCAGACGTGCGGTGAAGGGTACTAGGAGTTCCCGTGAACAAACCACCACGACTCACCGCCTACAATCTGGTATTAAGCAATAAATTCCAAAGACAAAGTGATAGACTTTGCCTTTTATCAGGCCACGTAATCACTCTTTATTTTATTAATGATATTATCAACATTCTATAAACGCCTCTTAGTCAAACGCCACTTCTTTTCCAAAACAAAATTAAGAATTTCTTGAAAACAATAATTTCAAAGTAAAAATGATATCGATGGCCAAATATGAGGTTACAGCATCAAATAAACTGTTTTGTTGTCTAGTGCAGTGATAAACAACTTAAAACGCTGTAATTAGAGCGAAGGCGGGAAACAAAGACGTCCCGCGTTACAAAAATCAGCTTTTAAAATGTATCAATTCAATTTTTCAAAAGACGGTGATAGTAGTAATCGCTGTAAGCTAATAACTTACGACTCCTCAAAATTATCAATCTCGTTTTACATTCCTATTTTTTAATATAGGATTTGTTGTAGTGACCAAAAGTTGGGAAGGTTCGAGGTAATATATTCTGACATCTTAATCACAAATCCACCGCGGTACCTCTGACGTGGATATTTTATTACACAGTTAAGGGGAAAACAGGACACTTTGAATAATGAAATGTTCGGAATCAATGAACAGAAAGTGTTCATTTAAGCCATTAGCTACATTAGGACTGGTCGAGTTCCCAGGTTTTACAGATACCTAATTGAACAATTAATTTAAGACTTACTATATATAGTATTTATTCATAAGAAACGTGATTGATGGCTGTTCATTGTTTACCAGGTACACAATGAGAGGTACATATGTTAACGATAGTACTTGGGTCATAACAGTACGTGATGATGAACAGGTTACATATCAGCTGAGAGTAAATATGTTATCTATCTTATATTTACTGGTCCAATAAGTACGCGTGCATCGTGTTAAGGTTACATATCCAAATGAGCGTAGGTTAATATACTATATCTTTTATTTGGCCGTTCGTTTTCGGTTCTATTAATGTTTGATTATAAAACGCTACGTCTCACGACTAAATTCGTTACGCCGGTTTGTTTTGTATCAACTGAGAACCCTTAATCTTATGAAACATCTGGTTCGTTTTAGAACCACTACATATACATCTAATATGTCGGTCTTCAGTGAAGTCGGCGTAGAGAAGAAATAAAAAAGGAAGTATGAGAATTTACAGTATGTAAAAGTAACCGATACGTACAAAGTTATTCATCTAAACAAACTACCTAGTTTTCCTTAAATGACCCCTGACCCCTGGTGATGATATCAGAGATAGCCAAGAATTTTAGTCTAACCTTATTTATATTATTTGTCCACATTGGTTTTGAGACAAAAAACGTGGTGATTGCGCTGATTCAAACGCGCAGTGGCGGAAACTAGGAGTTCCAGTGAACAAAAAGTTAACTTATAAAAAACTTATAACCGCCGACAATTCTAGCATCTGGAAATGAATTCAAATGACACAGAGATAGACTTTTATCAGACAACGTAATCATTATTTCTTTTATTTAATATTTTATAACCTTTTATTAACCCCTCTTAAAGAATTTAAAAGTTTAAAAAATAATAATGGCAACAGAAAATTGATATTAATGAGCTACGATGAGGTTACACTATCAAAACCATGCGATATTTCTTGTATAATATATGCAAATATGGAAATCCCTACATCGCCAGTTTTACCGTCCGGTTCAATGAGAGTCAACACTAGATAGTGCGAAACATAAGACGACTCGTGTTATAAAATTTACATACGGGAGAGACACTGTACTGGTTACAATCAGAATTGTAGGTTCAGCACGTTTAATGAGTAATACGGGAGAGACACTGTACCGGTTACAATCAGAATTGTTCGTTCAGCACGTTTAATGAGTAATACGGGAGAGACACTGTACCAGTTACAATCAGAATTGTAGGTTCAGCACATTTAATGAGTAATACGGGAGAGACACTGTACCGGTTACAATCAGAATTGTAGGTTCAGCACGTTTAATGAGTAATACGGGAGAGACACTGTACCGGTTACAATCTGAATTGTAGGTTCAGCACGTTTAATGAGTAATACGGGAGAGACACTGTACCGGTTACAATCAGAATTGTAGGTTCAGCACGTTTAATGAGTAATACGGGAGAGACACTGTACTGGTTACAATCAGAATTGTAGGTTCAGCACATTTAAAGAGTAATACGGGAGAGACAATGTAGCAGTTACAATCAGAATTGTAGGTTCAGGACATTTAATGAGTAATACAGGAGAGACACTGTACCAGTTTATAATAATAATTGTAGGTTCTGGACGTTTCACGAGTAAAAATATTTTAAAATACATTTTTGAATGTGTGTGTATGATACATTCAAAATCAAACATATATACATGTGGCCCCTGTACCATTGTTTCAGCCATATGAAGGTGAAGGGCTGTATACATTGTACATTTAATAGTAGTTCATAACATGAATACTGTAAGGATAATATGTTGCATATATGTTATTCCATATATTATAAATATGCAATTTACCCAAGTTTTCCTAATTACTTTCATATCTGTATATCTTGGAAATGGGGGATGCAAGTTACATGTTACAGAAATGAAACGTATTATGTTGTCTTAATGATGCAGCATTGTTAAGGGAAGTTCATGTTTGATAATGCGGAAGTATTTCATCCTACGAATTGCTTGCTAAATGTCACTTCTCCTATTGGCAATTTGTTTTGTTAGAGCAACATCAGCAACGAACATTTGGACAGCTCCTTTACGGGCAGGTGGTACGAGTTATTCCGCCTTTAATGAGGCAAGATCCTCCCTTAACTGAAAACCTCTGTCCGCAAAGACTTTGTCGTAAGGCTCAACTAAATCTAAGAAGCCAGAATGTGCGATAATGTAGTTGTCACTTGTGCGTCCACCCCAAGCTTTAGAGACAAAATTTAATATCCTAGCTGAAGTAATGCTGACTAAAATTTTACAGGTGTGATGGTTTTTATAGTCACTAAAGGTTAGTGCTGCAAGTTGAAGTTTGCTGGGGTTCTCAATAAATACTTCTGTGCAGTCAATAATATGTCTGACAGTTTTGTACTTAAGAAACCACTTCTGCAGGGGGGGTTAAAACAAGTACACCTAAGCATTTAGATAGCAACTTCAACCCAGTTGTGAAGATGTTGGAGATGTGTGTAGCAGACACACCAAAATTGTTTGATAGCTCTTTTATCTAATAACCCCCGACGAAGTCTCATGAGGCAAACGAGCAACTCTTCTTTTGTTGTCAAAAACATCTCTGCACAGTACTCAACTTTGTTTTAGGTTTTAAAGGGTTGCACAATCGCTTGGGGCCTTTCCGAAATCTGATGTTCTTAGGGAAAGGCAGAATGTTATTATGTAAAAGATCAAATGCCTCAAAAGTTGGAATACCTGTAAAAACCTTATTTTTTGTCACTTTTAAATACGTCACTGCTTTTAAAGCCACATTTTGATGAAACACTGTCAACTTTAACCGTCTTACAAATAGACAGTTCAATTCCAAGTTGTTTAATTTGACTTGTGAGATTTTCAATTTCTCTGTCTATTTTAACACATGTGGCACAACCATTTAATACACAATAGTCGTGGCCAGTATTAATAGTGTTTTGATGGGTATAACTTTCAGGCTCTTGCTTCCTTTTTTAATGGGTGTAGCGGAACACACTGGTGTTGAACGTTCCGTGGATGGTTGACGTGATGAGATAGAACGAACGAGCATATACCAGGTTTAAAGTTGGGTAACGGTTTTCCGGTGTTGGTTTCCTATCTATAGCATGGATAGAACATATACGTGATCATCTCTTGGAGACCAATTATTTCTACCGTTTTTTCCGGTTTACAAGTGGATGTCCATTTATATCTTGAGTAAGGATTCCTTTTTAATGTTGGAAATGGAAATAGATAAAATGGTGGTTCAAACACGCATGCTCCAACGCCATAACTCTGTTGGTGTAGTTCACAAAACTGTTTCCCATTTACTTAATTTTGTTGCATTTTTTGTTACTATTGATGAATGCACAACACCTCGTTGACATTTTGAATATCCATTGGAACTAATTAGATGAGTATAAAGCTACATGCTTACACAAACTTTTATCAACATAAAAAGTCAAACATGAAATAATGACTGTACATTTACTGTTACATTACAGTATTTTATTATGTCCTGTTAAGAAAATGCAATCTGCAGTTGATTCATTTCAATAGAATTATGATTTTTAATAAATTGCATTGATTAAAAGTTAAAAGGCAGCCTACATCAGCAGTAGTAGCGTCGACACATACACTCTACTTATTCTGCTAATAAATTATAAGATTGTAAGTCACTGGCATGGACTTGAAACCCTGTAAACTTGGCCTGATGTGCGTCAGATCTTGTCACCTATATATTTGTAACACAAAGTGGGATGGGGTGATTAGGGTTATATTAATAATAAACTTGTCTTCTAGCAATAGTTTGTCTTGTTAAATAAAGTTAATAAGTTTTTCAATCTCAAACTCTGATAACTTAAAGGCCCTGGTTGATGTCGCATCAGTTCTGATGTCAAAAAAATTACTTATTTTTATGTAAAAATATATATGATGATTCGAGATACAAATTTTGACTGTTTGTACCTATTAATAGTGCTTTATAATTACAGTGAAGTACAACTGTGTTTTGTTATTTTGTCCAATACAGTTTATCAATGTTGTGCCTTTGATTGGGTTCAGTGAGAGTCAACACTAGATAGTGCGAAACATAAGACGACTCGCGTGATAAAATTTAATACGGGAGAGACACTGTACTGGTTACAATCAGAATTGTAGGTTCAGCACGTTTAATGAGTAATACGGGAGAGACACTGTACCGGTTACAATCAGAATTGTAGGTTCAGCACGTTTAATGAGTAATACGGGAGAGACACTGTACCGGTTACAATCAGAATTGTAGGTTCAGCACGTTTAATGAGTAATACGGGAGAGACACTGTACCGGTTACAATCAGAATTGTAGGTTCAGCACGTTTAATGAGTAATACGGGAGAGACACTGTACCGGTTACAATCTGAATTGTAGGTTCAGCACGTTTAATGAGTAATACGGGAGAGACACTGTACCGGTTACAATCAGAATTGTAGGTTCAGCACATTTAATGAGTAATACGGGAGAGACACTGTACTGGTTACAATCAGAATTGAAGGTTCAGCACGTTTAATGAGTAATACGGGAGAGACACTGTACTGGTTACAATCAGAATTGTTGGTTCAGCACGTTTAATGAGTAATACGGGAGAGACACTGTACTGGTTACAATCAGAATTGTAGGTTCAGCACGTTTAATGAGTAATACGGGAGAGACACTGTACTGGTTACAATCAGAATTGTAGGTTCAGCACATTTAAAGAGTAATACGGGAGAGACAATGTAGCAGTTACAATCAGAATTGTAGGTTCAGGACATTTAATGAGTAATACAGGAGAGACACTGTACCAGTTATAATAATAATTGTAGGTTCTGGACGTTTCACGAGTAAAAATATTTTAAAATACATTTTTGAATGTGTGTGTATGATACATTCAAAATCAAACTATATACATGTGGCCCCTGTACCATTGTTTCAGCCATATGAAGGTGAAGGGCTGTATACATTGTACATTTAATAGTAGTTCATAACATGAATACTGTAAGGATAATATGTTGCATATATGTTATTCCATATATTATAAATATGCAATTTACCCAAGTTTTCCTAATTACTTTCATATCTGTATATCTTGGAAATGGGGGATGCAAGTTACATATTACAGAAATGAAACGTATTATGTTGTCTTAATGATGCAGCATTGTTAAGGGAAGTTCATGTTTGATAATGCGGAAGTATTTCATCCTACGAATTGCTTGCTAAATGTCACTTCTCCTATTGGCAATTTGTTTTGTTAGAGCAACATCAGCAACGAACATTTGGACAGCTCCTTTACGGGCAGGTGGTACGAGTTATTCCGCCTTTAATGAGGCAAGATCCTCCCTTAACTGAAAACCTCTGTCCGCAAAGACTTTGTCGTAAGGCTCAACTAAATCTAAGAAGCCAGAATGTGCGATAATGTAGTTGTCACTTGTGCGTCCACCCCAAGCTTTAGAGACAAAATTTAATATCCCAGCTGATGTAATGCTGACTAAAATTTTACAGGTGTGATGGTTTTATAGTCACTAAAGGTTAGTGCTGCAAGTTGAAGTTTGCTGGGGGTCTCAATAAATACTTCTGTGCAGTCAATAATATGTCTGACAGTTTTGTACTTAAGAAACCACTTCTGCAGGGGGGGGGGGGGGGGGGGTTAAAACAAGTACACCTAAGCATTTAGATAGCAACTTCAACCCAGTTGTGAAGATGTTGGAGATGTGTGTAGCAGACACACCAAAATTGTTTGATAGCTCTTTATCTAATAACCCCCGACGAAGTCTCATGAGGCAAACGAGCAACTCTTCTTTTGTTGTCAAAAACATCTCTGCACAGTACTCAACTTTGTTTTAGGTTTTAAAGGGTTGCACATTCGCTTGGGGCCTTTCCGAAATCTGATGTTCTTAGGGAAAGGCAGAATGTTATTATATAAAAGATCAAATGCCTCAAAAGTTGGAATACCTGTAAAAAATCTTATTTTTTGTCACTTTTAAATACGTCACTGCTTTTAAAGCCATATTTTGATGAAACACTGTCAACTTTAACGGTCTTACAAATAGACAGTTCAATTCCAAGTTGTTTAATTTGACTTGTGAGATTTTCAATTTCTCTGTCTATTTTAACACATGTGGCACTACCATTTAATACACAATAGTCGTGGCCAGTATTAATAGTGTTTTGATGGGTATAACTTTCAGGCTCTTGCTTATTTTTTTAATGGGTGTAGCGGAACACACTGGTGTTGAACGTTCCGTGGATGGTTGACGTGATGAGATAGAACGAACGAGCATATACCAGGTTTAAAGTTGGGTAACGGTTTTCTGGTGTTGGTTTCCTATCTATAGCATGGATAGAACATATACGTGATCATCTCTTGGAGACCAACTATTTCTACCGTTTTTTTCCGGTTTACAAGTGATGTCCACTTATATCTTGAGTAAGGATTCCTTTTTAATGTTGGAAATGGAAATAGATAAAATGGTGGTTCAAACACGCATGCTCCAACGCCATAACTCTGTTGGTGTAGTTCACAAAACTGTTTCCCATTTACATAATTTTCTTGCATTTCTGTTACTATTGATGAATGCACAACACCTCGTTGACATTTTGAATATCCATTGGAACTAATTAGATGAGTATAAAGCTACATGCTTACACAAACTTTTATCAACATAAAAAGTCAAACATGAAATAATGACTGTACATTTACTGTTACATTACAGTATTTTATTATGTCCTGTTAAGAAAATGCAATCTGCAGTTGATTCATTTCAATAGAATTATGATTTTTAATAAATTGCATTGATTAAAAGTTAAAAGGCAGCCTACATCAGCAGTAGTAGCGTCGACACATACACTCTACTTATTCTGCTAATAAATTATAAGATTGTAAGTCACTGGCATGGACTTAATATAGGAGAATAAAGAATAATCGAATGATATTCATTTAGCATCTGGAGCCATTGAATAGTGAATACGTTTGATATTTATTTTAAAAACTCCACCTAGACTAACAAAATTAGGCCTAGGCTAATCCTACTGTATGTATACGAATTTTATTTTACGGAATGGAGTACTAAGCATAAGGCGATGTATATTCGTGTCGATCTGAATCTTTTAATATATGTTTGGCGTCGAAGTGGATTATTTCAACGGAGAACAAACTATACATTTAATTGACTGTGTCCGACATGGAGCTACAGGTATAATGGAGTATATGTACATGTATGCAGTTTACAAGCACGCATGCACCGGGTGCATGTGATAAAAGCGTGAAGCGCATCAATTGATACTGTTTTCATATGTTTTTTAAAACTAAACTTGTTACAAAATCACAAGATTGTAACTGTCTTCACGAAGCAGAATTTACAATGCGTGCTTATTTAGTTTCACACTTATTTCAAAATTTAAAAAAATCCAGAAAAATAATAAAACAATTATAGCATTTTGATTTCGGCCAATACATGGTTATATCGACCACAGAAAAAATATTGACCGAGGACGTAGGTCAATATTTTTTCTGTGGTCGATATAACCATGTATCGACCTCATCAAAATGCTATATTTGTATAACAATCCTTATATTGATCATGATATCATCATCTAAATCGATATAATCCTTTAAGTTCTCGGTAAGGATGCAAAAGGTAATGTATACATAGTGGAAGGCGTTATCATATCAAGTCCGAATGACCTTTGACCGGGGCCGCTTATGTTCAAGATTGCGGCAAGTGTTGATACGTGTATACCCTTACGAATCGGAATGTAGATATCAATTGTTCGTAGACTTTTGAGCTGTTTCAAACTTGCACACAAAAAACAATACATTATTGTATTAATATCTATATCTAAGTATTTAATTACTTTGCGAATACGAAATTTAGAAAAGTCGATAAATATGAAACGTTTAAAACTTAATAAGGCAGAGAAAATATTTCTTATACTGTAAATGGTATTTTCTATGACAAAAAAGCATGCCATAGACCATTCAACTTTAAGGTTACCTATAAAATAATAAAACAGCATATCAAAAATTAGCCAGTAAACATCGCATCTCCATTATTTTTGTAATTCAAGTAAGGTCTGATGCTATCCATTGCAGTTAACTTACAGTTTCTGATGTATTTCATGGTTTTTCTGCAGTGGTAGTCTTTAGATGTCGTAATCTCCTTAATAGTAATTATAAATAAGGTCAGATAGCTTATGTCATTGCACGGCGTTCGTTCGTTAGGCGTCCGTCCGTCAACATTTCGCTACTTGTCATAGAGTTTTGCATGGGTTGTAACCAAATTTTTCCATAAACATTCTTGTCAGAAGGGGAACAGAGTTTGGATTAATTTTGGCTCTGATCCCTGGGGGCTTTAGTGCCGGGGCCAAAAAGGGGAAATAAAAGTAAATCCTTAAAAAAAACCTACTAGTCGGAGTTCTGCATGGATTGTTACTTAATGTGAACAGAAACATCCTTTGTAAACATAGTTTATATAATTTTCGGGGAAAGGGGGCCCAATAGGGGAAGTAGAGGTAAATCCTTTAAATCGCTACCAGTTTTATAGACTTATGCATGGATTGACAAAACTGTGGCTAGGAACATGAAAATCTGGGGAAGAGAAACAGAGACTGTATAAAATTTGTCTCTGCCCCCCTGTTTGCAGGAGGGGCAAAGCCCAACAGGACCTCATGGAGCAGAAACAGTAGGACCCAATAGGGGTATCAGCGGTACACCTTTAAATTCCTGAGTAAAGAATTGAAATAATGAATCTGTATTAAGAACATTACAAACCAGGTGAGCGATACAGGCCCTATGGTCCTCTTGTTTGATGAATGTCATAGTAATAAAATAATGAGAGTACTCGATGATACTTGTACTGTTTTCCTCGATTTGTTATTTCCGTGTTTTCTATTACATGAAATTGGCTTTATGCACTATTGCTAATATTTTAAGTTTTCGGTTTCATCTGGTGGCCATGACCGATAAACATTATTTTTTGTTTTTCTTAGAGATACCCAGGGGTTAGGACATCATGAAATGACCAATGACCAAAGATCAGGTCGGAGTCCCTTGTCAGTTTTGTGGGGTTAAACAATGAGGTCAATTTTCTGTTTTGTCCATTTGTGCTGGAACCAAATCACATTTTTGAATGACTTTTCATGAATTATAAAATATTGATATGTTGAGAATAAAACAAATTGGAAAATATAACTTTAGTGTCAAAAAATAGATCACCTTTCGTACACCTTGTTTTTCAATATGGTCACCATTTTATTAATAGGGTTAATGAAAAATAATATCTAACATCTTGAATTATCTATAAATAAAAACTATTTATTGGTGTTGTCAACCTCGAACAAGGGGCAAAGGTATATAGTTTTTGGTCGTGTTGTCAATCTGACCGTCCTTCTGTCAGTAAATTCGTCCTTCCACCACTCCATCTTTCATCCTCGCGTACATGGTCTTGTCAGGACTTTATCCCCAATACTATAAAGCAATAGTGCTTTATAATGTGATGTATGGTTTCACCTTGGTAAGGTTGTTTGGCATGTACCAAAACCTCTATAACCTATTGTTGACCTCAATTTAAGAAAAGTAAAACTGGTTTGGGGTATCTTTCCTTTTTAATATGGCACTGGGATTTCATACCTGGTGCATGGATTCGAGGAGTCGGTAGACCGCATACCAAAACCAAGGAACTGTGACTTATATTTTAACCGTTGCCATCAATTGAAAAAAAAACTGTTCGAATGATATCTTTTAGATCTTAATATAGAGCTATCAGTATTATAACTGTTAATGTCACTGAAAATTGGGCAACCCGAAAGCCTACTAACAACAGCCAAGCCAGTCGTTTCGCTTCATTTATGTTAAGCGCTAAGCAAGAACAGATACTTCCACTTGTACAGACTATAATGTGTCTCGGCTAGTGGACAGAATCAGAGCCTTCCTCATTTCCTTAACTCAGGGTCAAGAGTGTGGTGATGTCAGGAGAGACATTAGGAAGACGAAACAATTCAAGATCCCAAGTTTGTTTGCATTTGACGATAATGCAATGATGACAACAAGTACCATATCAACACCCTCCTTGCGAGTTCAGGAAGAAAACACAGCATTTTAGCATAAGGCATTGGGACATCATACGATGCAATGGGTCCTTTAAACGAGGAGATTGCAACCTTTTGGCATATACGCAGTTCCCTTCAGTTCGTCAAATTATTAGTACTATCTTAGAAATAGAGGTTCCCCAACAAGTGAATGTTGTTTATCATGTTTATCAAACTCGAGTTAGTTAATTTACAAATTTAGAAAAGACACGAGCTTTAGCGAGTGTATTCTAAAAATTTGGAAATTAACTAAAAAGAGTTTAGATAAACATGATAAACAACAGCCAGGCGTTGTTATTCTGCTTATTTATCCCGTAACTTTAACCGGTGACCATTTTCTCGTCTTCATTCAGGGAAACTTACCACCATACAATGTGTATTGATATCTTTCCGCCATAACATATATTGCCTAAAAAGAGGGCCAATATTCTATTTTTTAATACTTTGAATAAACAATTACCTGTTATACAGTAAGTATAATACTATTCAAACGAAAAGTTGAGGGAATCAAAGATTTTAGTTGATCAATAAGAGGCGCCACTGGAGTGTGTAAACATAAATGATAAGTTGATAACCATCTGTAATGTAATTTATCACATGGTTTTTCCATTGTGAAACATGCATAGTTATGGGATAAATTCATTTTCATGCAAATAGATAAAATGCCTAAATTGATTTTGATCTCTAATATAAGATCATTACATGATTATAACAGAGAGAAGGAACCAGCTGCTACACTAGATCTAGATTATAGTGGTCTGCATTATTATTGTTATCAATTTCATCAATAGAGTCAGCGCTTAAGAGAAAAGATAATCAAAAGCAAACAATGCTTCATATCTCACTGCAAGTGCTTTAAAATTGTATCAATAAATATAATATAATATTATGAATAAATATCTGCACTGTAGGTAGAACGTTAGAAGTGTACCTGGTGTTCCAATATTTCATGATCTTACAAGAACACTTAATTTGGGATCCTATTTTTTCCATAACATCTCCCTTAATACCACCTCACTATTTTATTTGAGGTGAGCATTTGCCTCGTTAAGGAAGGTTCTGGGTTTTGTCTTCGATTCAGACGTTATTGTCTTTAAAGGTGATTGGTTCTGGGCTGCTAAGCCTAAAAGAAATGAGACTACCGGTTTGTACATTACCAGTACAAAATTACCAGACAAGATGGGTTGTTATTCAGCGACATACTCCAGTGGGAAAGTACTATTGAAATTAAAAAAAAAAGTATTACATGGAATCACAATACTCTTAATACAGCACATTTTCAAAACATACATTCATACACGCATGGGAGAATAGTAGTTGTTAACCGAACGTCAAGCCCAATCAACCAACCAATCAACATCATTTAGTTTTCAAGATATTAGACTTTAATTCATTTTACGGCGGCCATTTCGAAAGTAGTAATGGGTGTACCAAATTTCATACTATCACAAACTGCACGATTAGGCCAAACATTGGGCTTAAGCCTACGGACTACACAGAACCATTGCAGAAACATCTATAAAAAAACTGCGCCCCTTACACTGGGATGTTCTAGACAACCTATTCCGATGAAGAATAATAATTGGTTTTACTCTAAGTTTATGAATTGAGTACCTGATAGTATGATATTTAAGTTGTATGGTCTGTGACTTGTATTTTAGGGATAATACAAGTATTTAAAGTGTTCTACATATTTTTCTTCTATTCCTATCTGTACAGGTATTGCCGATACTGACCACTTGATATGGCTCGGGAGGATCCGATCTATACGGGTATCGCCGATGTCGGTCTCGTAATGCAACTCGGTTTTCCGATATTACCCGAAAGTTTGAAACATGGCGTTGACTGTTGCGGTTCTTTCAAAACGTGTGATATTTCATTTGACATTTACCTCTATGTCAATAGTATATTGGTGCTTTTATTTACAACCTGTTTATAATTGTTTGTTGACACATTGATTATTGTCATAACTAGATAGAATGACTTTTTTCAAGTCATATGACAAAATTTTATTCCAGTTAAAAGTGTAAAAAATATCCATGTTTATTCATATATTTCAAATTTAACAGACGATAAGATAATACCATTTACAGAACGGCTCACAAATATACAATTTACAATTCTATATGAATAGTAAAAATATCACAGATAATCAGATAAAAAGACAAGTATAGTAACTTATAGTTTATATACGTCAGATCATACCGAAATGAGCTTAAAATGTACAGAAAACAAACAAAATATAGCACAATCAGGTGAATGATTACCGTTTAATTCCATACGGAATTAATAACTAACACACGATAAAATGAACATGGGTTCATATGAGAGACTTTAGGGACTAAAACACATTTTGTTGATCAGGTAAGCGTGCTATTGAAACAATTAAATAGAAAGGCACTATGTAAATCTGTTCGCCTACTTCCAACGCTGTTGAGAATAAAAAAGCTTACACATATCATTGTCAGACATGGAGTTAGGATAAACATGAGCTTTTTAACATCGACATTTCAAAAACTTACGTTGGACTACTTCAACTTTGTAAATAAAATGTAAGAAGATCATAGGAGACAACAAAAGACACTTTAACAAATCTTAAATCAAAGTACTGAAAGTACTGCGTTATTGCTATGACAGAAATCCAACAATTTAATTTTCAACAATTCACCCCTGAAGACAAATTTAGAATCTTTCATTTCAAGAACTAGAACAGTCCATTATAAAATTACAGATGTGAATGGAAAGTTTCTTAAGTTATAGTTCATCAATTTAACTTAACCATCTTTTAGCTATTTTCAGAATGATATCATGATTGTTGAGACACGAAAAAGCAAAACAAATTTTATAATATTATTATGTATTTTTGTGTTAATAATACAGGACGAAACATTAATCATTTTCCAACTGATAAATGTTGATTATGCTCTCTCGGCGATGGAACACCTTTATAGTTAATGCTTTTAAGTCCCGTGGAGTAAGTTTCAAAATGAATTTCCCCTTACATGCTTCCAAAAATTTTATCAGGAAATAAAATTATGGCTTCCGAATCATCATGGTGCTTTTTTTCAGTGGTGTCCCAATGCTGGACCGAGGAAAATTCCTCCAAACCATTGAAGTGACATTCGTTTCCCCGACGTCGACCATGTAAAGACCATTAAGGTTGCAAGTATGACAATCAGTGTACCACCAGGCGCCCTTGTAGACCGACGCACAGTTCTGACGATGGACGTCGTTATCCCTGTCGTATGTTGTGAAGTCGTAACCGTCATGTACCGCCAATGCGTTATCTAAACCGTAGGAAACAAAATGTTGGACGTACAGTAGACGATGTAATCAGCACCCCTACTCTCTCGTAGGAAAGAGTTGAAATTTTAATTTCGATATTATCATTATGACAAAAACAGGATGATAAATTGTCGATAGGATTAGAATCAGGCATTTGTAGTATTATGCAGTACTTTGTTGATACAGATGATATACACAGACAATAGAACAGTGTGTATGTACATGGTGGGACTTATGAAACTAAGGAAAGGTGTTTCCCTATTTAAGAAATATATTATCATTGTTTTTTATTCTCTGCAACTCTTTTTATTTATCTTTTTGAAGTTATATGTGCCGTATTTTTCATACTCACGAATCAAGATAAGCTATTAATATATTACTCATCACCAAAAATTACTAACATTTTGAAAATTTACAATACTTTCAATGCATTGCTTTTAATCTTACTAAGTAAAAATAAGAGCAGAGATGATTTTTAGCAGTACTGCCAAAAATTATGATATGTACATCTATAGTGAAGCGAAATGAGTACCTACGGTCAGGCAATGAAGCCAAATTGTGGTCTACAAATTCATGTCACATTTTTACAGTGTTGGTAGTAATTGTAAAGTGGTTTCTGCATGAAAGTTTCCATCTAAATATACGTAAGACATATATTACAACAATTTTACAGTACATAATTTCTGTGTTGTAACTAACGTTTATAAGGCATCTGAAGCCATTTGAATGATTTTCACGGCTTATTTTACCAAACCTTATGTTTTACAATAGATTAATGAAGAAAAATTAACATGCCAAAATTTTCGCCCAGTTACAGCACATATAACTTTAACATGTGTTCACCGTGTTTTAGTGACATGTTTCTAAACATTCTTAATAATATGTCTGTTTGGTAAGATATAGCTATGGAGTTCTTCCCCTTGACCCCCCCCCGAGACAAACAATAGTCTATAAAATTTTCTGGCTCTGATTAGAGTTAAGCATCAAGGTAGTGTGAGGACTAATGTCAGAAAAAATAATGAAAACAGGATCTAATATTTTTCGCTGTGATATCTTTTGTTTTAATGGGGAAAATTTCATTATTTCTAAATGTGTATATATTTGTATATGACTTAGGCGATCTCTTTTAGACGCAGGCATTCATACGTGGCAGGGAAACATATATTCCGTTCATAAATGACTTATTAACAGGACGTTTAAAATCATTAACCGTCCAACTAATGTTAGAACTAACAACGCTTGTGCTGTGTGTTGCATATGTAAATCTTTTGATGTAAATCAAAAGAATTAAATAACGATACATTGTAGTTGAGTGTGTTTCTTTGAGCGTTTTTCTTTACTCTTTAATTGAAGTCTCTGCCTGAGATTTGTCAATTGTTTTCTGCTGAACTGCTTCTAGTTTTATTATAAAAATAATCCAGGGGTAAATATAAGGTCAATGATAGTTACCCAAAGAGTATCAATGATGGTAAAATGCTTCAAATATGGTTATTGAATATTATAAGACTCTTTCACTTGTGGATATGAAGGAATCTGGAACCAAAGGCAGCAGTCGAGATGGAACAGTAGTCGTTATTATGTGTGTAAGGTTTCTGTTACTCTCAACTTTGTAAGATAAATTTATCCTGTCGTCAGGTATTCCGTTGTCAGGCGGCTAATTCTTAACAAAACAACATACACAGAAATGTAAAATTCAATTACTGTTTTATTCTATTGTTAGAACACAATCAAAGATTTAGTTTTGTCATGATACTTGGCCACATCATAAATTTATTCCAATCGGAAATCCGAAATGCCCGGTAAGTAATCACAGGGCCTAGCCAGAGTTAGAATTCAACTAATATTTTCTATATATCCACCGCAATTAATAAACTATTTTAGTAAATTTCCTCGCAAGTAAATCCCGGAAATGCTGAAGTTAAGTTAATAAGTCAAAGTATGGGGTTATCATCCAAGTAATTCATAAGAGGTCATACAAAATCACAGTAAAATCTAACATCTATTAACTATACACAAATACTAAACACACAACACCACCCGTTTCGACATAATATCCAACAATTCACAAGCACTACACAAAACTTGTTAAATCTCCTAAAAACAAATAAAACAAATTAAACAACTTTAAAGTCCTCTTCGATTACTCCAAACTCCCAGACACATACTTCTACAGTCCTATCAAGTTGGAGGAAAAAAGCCCCATAATAAAGGCCATCAAGCCTCTTTTGTATATCAACTGGTTTTAGACTTAGTGGGACATCACATGTACTACTTTTAGCTCCACAAACTAGCATTGAGTATAACACTATAGGTACAACAGATTTCTAAGTTTAGAATGACATAATATGCTTTAACATTGAACCTTTTCTGAAGTGACCAACTCAACCAAATCTACTCCCATCCCCAAATGACCCTCATGAGCATATTTTTAACCCAGAAAATGTGAGAGCCCCGTGGAAAACTTGACCAACTAAGCCTATGTCAAGACCCGGACACCCCTGGGAAATGGACACTCTAACTCCACAGGTACAAAGGATATCATTTTATTTTTATACCATCTACTAGTCCCTCAGACTCTGTATCCATGTAACTATTACACTACAGGGACCAATTATATTATTTACTCCCTTATTACACACAGTTATTCAACCAAACTCTAAGGATTCACTTATAACCAGTCAGACTTACTGATAACGCTAATTAGTGATCAACTAATTAAATACTGTAGAAGGCACTCACATGAAAATCTTATCTCTCCTAACGTTAATTAGCGGACTACTTCATTATAATTATCCCTGTAACATTGTCGGACCTCTCACCAACAACAATCTAATACGAGACTCACCATTAGCCGATAATAGTACATACACAAACCAAAGGGGTATTATTCCAAGGGAATATAATCCAAACTAAATAACTTCACAATTATCGCTCCGCTAGTTATGTTTTACTCCTGGATAAAATCCAATCGGGAATTAATCTGATATAGCGCAAATAAAATACTTACTATTTTATTGTCAACGTTCAATTCACTGCACAGGGTTCTTCACATAACTTTACACGTTCAGTTCAAATATACACTTTAGGATCCACAATTCGTACTGTCAGTTTATATCACACATACAGGACTTTGGCAAGGTTTTGGACAATACTTTTTACTATGTTCTGTAACTTTGGTCCCAAAGTTCGTGAACTTCACATCCCGATTCCGACGGGTTGGAATAATTTTCGACAAGGGTCCGATATAATCCATAACATTAACACGGACATTACAATCACTTTCGTTGACTTTTTATTTATTACACAGTTATTAATATTTCACGACTGGCATATTCACACTGTTTGTTAAACTTCTAGACGGACACACAGTTTCAGGTATTGCTGGTCAAATTTTTGTTGCTAATTAAACTTTTCAGTCATAGTTTTATTGATTTTTGTTGAAATCCCTGGTAGCGGGATAGTAAATTACAGTAGACAATTGATGGTAGATCCCGGTAGACGGTAGATCAGTAGATGGTAGATCCCGGTAGACGGTAGATCAGTAGATGGTAGATCCCGGTAGACGGTAGATCAGTAGACAGTAGATGGTAGATCCCGGTGCACTAAGATTATGTACATCCCAGAGAAGTAATCACGGTAAATCCCAATGAGAATACTTATTTAATAGTAAAATCCACACACAACGGGTAAATCCCAATAACAATATAAAGGTAAATCCACACAACGGGTAAATCCCAATAATTTTTTTTTTTTAACAATATAAAGGCAAATCCACAGTACACAAATCGGGTAAATCCCAATAACAATATAAAGGTAAATCCACACAACGGATAAATCCCAACAGAATAGGAAGAGCAGAAGTAAGATCATAATCATTTATATACATCCCACTGTACCACACTGATGTATATAGGTAAATACATAAGCGACTTGCACATACACAATTCTATTATCAAAACAATTGATATTTTTAGATATATTTTTCCACTGATGTAATTAAATCCAACTGAAAAATATTCCACGGAAAAACAATTTGACTGACATTACTTATATATACATCCCACTGATATCACTGATGTATATATGATATAGGTTATAAATGCATTTATAACTTGCGCTCAAATATTCTTGTTTCCAAGACACTGTTAAAAAAAACTTTCCACATCCGCTGGTACGATTAGATCCAAATGAGAAATATTCCATCGGAATAACAATTATTGAACTATTATTATCTATCTACATCCCACTGAATAACACTGGCGTACATAGGTAAATGCATTTATCACTTTCACGGAAATAAACTGCTACACTCTGAATTTCTTTTCGGACACATGTTTCAAGGATCTTCCGGGGTGAGACTGGACGGCTGATTAAGCTGGCTTGATTTTGGTCGGCCTCCCATTTGGTTGAGGTATCCTGTCGTCTGGTCCACCATTCCCCAGAGACAGGTTAGTAATTCTGGCGACATCGTTGGAGTGCTGGACATACTCTGAATGTTACGATCAACTTTGTTAATGTCTCTCAGCACAACGTTGGCCAAGGTTTGCTGATATTTCATAACATTATTTTCCATAGTTTGAATCATAATTCCCAGAGAATTTAACTTTGCTTCGACTTGGCCCATCCGGTTCTCCAGGTTAGTCATGTTGACCGTAAATCCCTCAAGGAATTTCACGAGTGTCAAAGCATTTGAATGGACTGTGGCTTCTGCTGCCTGACTGGTTGTAGGTTCTGGAGCCATGCAATAACTTCCGTCTGTGTCCGACACTGGTGAAAATGGACTTACATTTTCATCCAACAATGGGGTTCCCAGGGACTGCTGAAGTAAATCCATGTTGTTGTTTATTTTACACTGTATACTAGTAATATTAATTTCCAAAATTTTGCGTCTCTACTAAGTTTTAGGTCTCTGGTCCGAAAGGTGGTACGTGTTAATACTTGGCCGAATGTTCCTAAAAATGATTTCAGAAGCTGTGTCAGGGTGTAATCCTTCCCCTGAATTTGTTCAATTAACCAATCATATCACACATGACATCATCCCCGACCAATGAAATTTGCTGAAACAACACTGTCTAATTTTCCAAGGATCTCTCTCTGTAGCTCTGACACACATTTGTAAGTTTGTTTGAAGTATTGTTATCACTATATAATTAGGATTGTCTTAAGATTTTCTGAATGGTCCATTCATACACATACAATAAACAAGACCACTTGTAAGTTCTCAGATCTCTCCATACTGTCCAGAATCACCAATCTGTGGCCTCATCAAAATAGGTTTACCTACTGAGGCAAGAAATGCACAAGGTGTACTCCTCATTGATCTGCCATGATCAGTCTATCGGGTGGTCTCCTCTGCCTGGCACCCCTCCTGAGGTTCCCATCATTAGGGCTCACTGATGGTGTAGCCTTCACAGTTGGACCCTTTCTAGCACCTTTAGGGGCACAAGCTACCTGGGGTTTACTGACAACTCCCCTTTCAGTAGGTACCACAGAACAGTCCTTGTTTACCAGCTTCTGTTTGATAGCTGATATCCAGTCAGGAATTATATCTCCATTATAGGGTTTTAATCTGTCATGATGAATAACTTTCCCTGGCTTTGTTGCAGAAAATTGTACTTTGTACAGAATATCTGACAATTTTTCTAAAATCACAAGGGGCCCTTTCCATATTTTTGGCAGAAGTTTCTTACTTTTTCCTATGGCGGCTAAACCACTATAACAATACACTAAATCCCCTGGTTTATATGCATGTTGTGTAATCCGTGTGTCATAGTCTCGTTTTTGTCGCTTAGCGCTGCTTCCTAAGTGTTGCCGTACTAGCTCGTACACCACGGTCAAGTTCTCTTGTAGAGCTGTCACATACTCTGTCTCATCTTTATCCGAATTTGGCGGTAAAAATCCCACAGACATTTGTATGGGAAGGTTTACCTCTCGTCCAAACATAAGCATATTAGGTGTATATACCGTTGAGTCATGAACTGAACTTCTGTACGCTGAAGTCACAAAGGGTAAATATACATCCCAATTATTCTGTTCTTCATTAACATAGGTTGCTAGCATGTCCACTAAAGACTTATTGAATCTCTCAACCATTCCATTAGAGGAAGGATGATACGGAGATGTTCTAGTCTTATTTATCTCCAATAACCTACACACTTCCTGGAATAAGCGAGATTCATAATTCCTTCCCTGATCGGAATGTAACTCCCAAGGTATTCCATAACGAGAAATAAAGTCAAAAACTATTCTATTCGCTGTTGTCTCCGCAGTTTGATCAGGAATAGCATAGGCCTCTACAAACTTAGTAAACTGATCCATTACCACCAGAATGTACTTATTCCCATTCTCAGTCACCGGAAATGGCCCTAAGATATCCGTAGCTACCCTATCCATGGGTGCTCCCACTATATAACTACCTAACTTAGCCTTTGGTTTTGACTTGGGTCTTTTTCTAGCACAACAAAATTCACACTTCTTTATAAAATCCCTAATGTCACGTTTCATGTTGTACCAAAAGAAATAGGTCCCAGCTTTTCTTAAGGTTTTCTTAACTCCCAAGTGTCCGGATGTAATAGATCCATGAATTGACTTAATCACACGTGACACTAAAATCCGTGGCAGGACTAGTTGTAATTTCACTTGTCTATCTTTGCCTATCCATTTCTTATACAAAACACCACCTCGGAGAAGTAATAAATCCCATAACAGCCACAAATTTCTAGTGACAGGACTTTGAGCAGTTATAACATCCCTTTCCGGTCTTTCACCTTTGTTAATACTCTCCAGTATCGGTGCAATGCCTGGATCCTCACTCTGCATCTTTTTGATATCAGCATTAGTATATCCTCCAACCCATTCTAACGGTGTAAAACAATCCACATTAAACTCAGGTGTTAACTCCTCGGAATCACAGTCAATGTAATCCTCAAGTGATCTCCCGCTAAGTTTAGTCCCACCGGGGTCCCAATATTGGTGATTGTCGGCTAAATCCAGTGTATCTGTGATATTGTCTCCGCGGCGATATCTTAATCTCCGCACACCCACCACTTTGTGACAAAACACAAAATGATTTCTAACACACTTCAAAAGACAGTTAACCAATCCCCATATTATCACAATTGACCACCATGACTTAAATCCATTTTTCGGAAAATCAATATTAACAGGACTGTGGAGGTCAATGTTTCTTACTGGTTTGGCGAACAATGGAACAACTACACTTTCCTCCATATAACTTGACCATTGTTCATGCCTTTTTACACATTTGTCACATCCTCCACATGGTAAATCCTCCAGTATTGTTTCGCCATCATAACAGTCACATTCCTCAGGATCACAGGGGTATCTCGACAAAGCATCAGCATTTTGATGTTTAATACCTGGACGATGCTCGATGACAAAGTCAAATTGTGACAATATTTCTAACCATCTAGCTGTTTGGTCTGTAGGATCCTTAAATGACATAATCCAGCGTAATGAACTATGATCCGTGCGTATCAGGAATTTACGTCCTAACAGATAGTGACGAAATTGTTGCACAAAAGTTATCACTGCTAACAGTTCCCGCTTTGTAACACAGTAACGGCGCTGTGACTTTGTAAGTGACTTGCTGGCAAATATTATGGGACGTTCTACGTCTTTTCCTGCGTGAGATGACCACTGCATTTGACTGAGTGTGGCCCCTATCCCTTTGTCTGACGCGTCTGTATCCAAAATATACAATCCCTCATCTCCTGGATATGCCATCACTTCCTCACCTGTCAGTGCAGTTTTTAAGTCCTTAAAAGAATTTTCACACTCATCACTCCAGATGAACTCCTGTTCGGCCTCTAACAGGCGATTCATTGGACTTGCCCGTGCTGAAAATCCCTTAATAAACCGCCGATAATAAGAACATAATCCTAGGAAGGAACGAATATCTGTCTGTGACTTTGGTGTTGGCCAGTTCTGTATGATTTCCACCTTTTTGGGATCAGGTTTAACACCATCTCCCGTCACGATATGTCCCAAAAATTTTACACTCGTTTGAAATAAATGGCACTTCGCCGATTTTAATTTTAATCCTGCCTTTCCAAGTTTAGTGAAGACTTCGTCTAGTCGATTAAAATGTGTGTCAACACTATCATTGAAAATTATTATATCATCCAGATATATCAGTAATGTATGGAATTGTAATCCTCGAAGTGTAAGCTCAATACCACGTTGGCAGGTAGCCGGGGCATTACACAATCCAAACGGCATCTTTTGGTACTCAAACAATCCCCTTTTTGTCACAAAGGCAGTTTTTGGTCTATCCTCTGGGGCCACAGGAAACTGCCAATATCCTGATTGTAGATCCAAACTTGAAAATACACTGGTTTTACTTAAACTATCCAAACAATCATCCATTCTGGGCAGAGGGTAAGCATCTTTTCTGGTTAACTCATTTAGCCTACGGTAGTCTACACAGGGTCGGGTAGTCCCGTCAGCCTTTTTAACGTACACCATAGGACTGGCCCATGGTGACTTTGATTCTTTAATAACACCTTGTTTTAACTGTTTGTCCAGAATAATTTCCTCTTCTTTTGCGAAAGCCATAGGGGGTCGCCGGGGAGCTTGTTTTACAGGAGCTGCCGTACCAGTATCAATCTTATGTTCTACCACACTTGTAAATCCAAGATCCTCAGAGGAATTAGCAAATACCTTAACATGCTTTTGCAATAGTTTTTCTAATTTTGGTTGATCAGCTACTGACAATATCGCACTAGACTCATCATATAGTTTTTGCACTCCTTCTGGCCAGTTATTTGTACTAGTTACATTGTTCACCTGTATTCTAGGTTCGCCATTATCGCCAGTACTGTCTATGGTTGTAAAGTCAACTATTTCCTCCACGCTGGCTATGGTCTGTCCTTGATGTACAATTATATCCTCATCACTCAAGTTTATTACTGGAATAGGTATTTCATCACCAGGTGTCACTAAAGCATTCCCCACAAGTAAATTGTCCTCATCTTTTGGTAAGGGTCCTACAACACAGGGTTTGGAGAAAATAATACCTGTGCTGGCCTGTTCAATGAGAACACATTCACTGTTTGCTGGTACTATTGTCTCTGCACTACAGGAAACTCTCGACACACTAAATGGGGCTCTTTGGATAAAAGTTTCAAATTTTCTCCCATTTAGCCTCAAACCAGTATCAGTCCCACACATATACTGATGATTATATAAAAAGTCTAATCCTAGTAGGACCATCCTCTCGGATATCGGTAACATACATGTCCCACTCAAATACAGTGTTTTTCAGCTTAAACTCAAAAATTTTGCTATTCCCTCTACTGACAGAAGTCCGTCGTTGGCTACCTCTAACTTAAGTCTTGGATTTGATTTATTAAGTTCTGGCCTAACATTCCAATGGAATACTATAATAAAATTCCAATAGACATCAGTGTCACAGCTGCACCTGTATCGACTACAAAGTTTCCCTTGACACCATAAAAATTCATAGGCAGGAACATTGTCACACCATCACGAATATTTCTTATTGTCTCGCAGGCTAACATGACCGAGGCAGGGCCGTTTGTCTCGGTCGATACTAGTTTTCCTCTTGTGGTGATTCCTGGGTTCCTTCCTTCTTACGAGGACAGTCCCTCGCAAAATGACCCATTTCATGACAGTTGTAGCATTCCACATCTGCTAAATTTCTCTTTTGCTTTGGGCGGTTATTTTTCTGTGCACTTTTGTCAGCCTTAATCTCCTCTATAGCTGTTATAATTTTGTCCAGCTTGGTGGTCATACATGTCATGATCGAGTCGCTGACCATGTTCAACTCCTCCACTGTAACAAACCTACTTTCACCATTGTTACAGTTACCCACAGAACGGACTTTGCCTTTGGTTGATATCTCATCCTGAAGACTTCTGTAGGTCTCCAGGTCCTGTCGAGCTTCCTCTATGGTTTTGGGATTTTTTCATCCCCACAGCCACAGCCATTTTTGTTGATCCCCAAGGCCCTTGAGGAAATACCTCAGGTTTATAGTCTCCCGAGTGCGCTCATCTGCCGTTGGGAAACTTTTTAGTACCAGCCGTTTGATGTCGGACACCATACTCAGCTAACTTTTCACGTTCACGGAGTTTTCTTCCCTCCAGCTCCCCCAAGTATGATGCTAAGGTCCTCTGGTCCTTGAATCGAACTTCCAGGGCGTTTAACAGCTGATGGAAAAGAATCTGTAGACTCGGGTCCTAGTTGAGTGAATGAGTATTCAGCTGCAATGCCACGAAGTGAATTAGTAAGGCGAAAACAATTTCTCATCCTCGCCCCACTTACATGCCTCAGCCATGGAGAGAAATGGTTGTTGAATAAAACCCCTCCCAGGATGACTGGCCGTCAAACATACTTGGTGCAGGCATTGGCACTGAATATCTAGGATAAGGTTGTGGACTTGGCACTTGTGATCTTGGTTGAAACCCACGATTGCCAACTAGTTGGCGGGAATTCGGAGGATGAAAACATAGGAGACTGTACACTTGGAGGTCTAATACCACCACCAAACCAGGACTGATAAACATACCCGGATGTGGCGGAGATCTCACACGAGGACAATCCATATCCTCAACACGGCGGCGAGCGTGAAATCTAGACAATTCCTCCCTTAGATGTTTAATCTCATCATCCTTTTCCTCTAGTCGTTCACGTGCTCGAACTTCAGCTCTATCTTTCTCTCTCTCCGCATCATCTGCGATACGCTTTAGCCTATCACCTTGAAGTTTGCTATCCTCCACATTTAAAAGGGCATTCTGAAGTTCCTCCTTTAGGCGAATTACTTCCTCCCTCCCTTGGATAGCTGGTGACAGTGGGCCTGTATTTGCCCTAATTATCACCTCCTCATCCTCTGAAATTCTGTCATCCACATTCTCCATTTTTGTTGCTCGAATAGGTTGAAATTAGGCTATATAATATATATCTACACTTTACTATAACTCAAACACCAAAAACTAAAAGTATTCACCATTCACTGATTATATAATTTGTTTTCTTCATTCACATTTGTGACTGGGATTTCCAATTCTGGACAATTATGAGACACTTGTCCAAATTAACATATGAGTAACAATATTCACACTCATAATATTCACTCTTATTAATATATTTAAACAACAATATAATTTCCAGCATCATTCAAATCCATAAACAGGAACTAGGTTGATTTCCTTAGACATTTTAAGTAATCTCATATAAACACTTTCTGCTAAATAGTACACACTTTTAAAACACAGTTAAATCCAGTTAGGAACAAGGCACATGTATAAGTCTATATCCCACTTCTGACACCAATTTGTAAGGTTTCTGTTACTCTCAACTTTGTAAGATAAATTTATCCTGTCGTCAGGTATTCCGTTGTCAGGCGGCTAATTCTTAACAAAACAACATACACAGAAATGTAAAATTCAATTACGTTTTATTAAAGCACAATCAAAGATTTATTTTTCAATACTTGCCACAAATAATTTATTCCAATCGAAATCCGAAATGCCGGTAAGTAATCCAGGAGTTTGAATTCAACTAATATTTCCAATATATTCCGCAATAATAACTATTTAGTAAATTTCCCTCAAAGTAAATACGGAAAGCTGAAGTAAAGTAAAATCAAAGTATGGGGTTATATCCAGTAATCATAAGATGTCATACAAAATCAGTAACTAAACTATAAACTATACACAAAACTAAACACAACACAGTTTCGAAATAATATTCAAAATCCATAAGGCACTTACACAAAACTTGTAATCTCCCTAAAAACAACTTTAATGTCTCTCGATTCACAACTCCCGACACAACTTCTACTGTGACTAACAAGAGGAAAAAGCCCCAAATAAGGCCCAACAGCCCTTTTTATATCATCTGTTTTAGACTAATGACATCACTTACTACTTTTAGCTACAACATAGATATATTTACATATAGGTACCACAGAATTCTAAGTTTAGAATGACATCATTCTATGCTTAATATAGAAACCTTTCCCTGAAGTGACCAACAACAACAAACTACCCCTCCCCAATTGAACTCATACTATTTTTTACCCAAATGTTGAGACCGTGGGAACTTGACCAACTAAGCCCAGATCAGAACCGAAATCACCCTGGGATAATGGAACACTCTAACTCACTAACAATGATCTCATTTTTATTTATACACTACAAGTCCCTCAGACTCTGTATCATGTACTAATACACTAAGGACAATTATATATTTACTCCTTATACCACACATTAAACAACAAAACTCTAAGATCACTTAAAACAGTCAGACTTACTGATAACGCTAATAGTGTCAATAATTAATAATGAGAACACTACATGAAAATCTTATCTCTCCTATTGTTAATTAGCGACTACTTCATATAATTATCACTGACCATAGACGGACCCTCACAACACAATCTCATATAGACTCACCTTAGCAGTACATACACAAACCAAAGGGGTATAATCCAAGGGAAATAATCCAAACTAAAACTTCACATGTGCATAGTTTACTGTGCGTGTAGATTTCCGAATGGCTGGATCTGTTGACAATACTTCATGATGGTGATGTTTTGTTTATGTGTAAATAATGTGTTTCGTGAGATGCAAGCACTTAAAATTTTCCTAAATCACGACTACTGTACTATCACCAATACTGGTAGAGTCTACCCGAAGATAAAGATAGAATATCCCTATTCATCATATCAACATGTGAAAGAGTATTTAACGACGTTTCGTTAAAATGCTATAAACAACATTAAAATTTCCCCAGAAAATCCAGTGACGTACTAAGAAACCATGTAATACAGTCTCGTGTGACATTGGGGCATTGCAGCGGATAGATCAGCATTACCGCCGCAGCATGGACGGTCTGAGAAAAAGACAAAATAACGCTCACATTTATGTTCTGTATACTTAAAAGTAATACACTTACATGAAACGCTACCGGAAAATCCCGCGATGGCAAGTCTGTAATTCTGAGTTTCATTAGCTATCTGGAAAGACGAGTATTGAGCATATACTATTTTTCCATACCATCCCTCCAGTTCAACACGTAGGATCATCGGGGTGCTCGTCAACAGGTGGATGTTGTCATTTCCTGTGGTCAAAAGAAAAAAAGGAACATTTTTATCGCATACTTTGTCTTATATCCATTTTTCAGATAATCACCGCGGACATGACCGAATATGACAGGATTTGACCGACTATGACCGGAATCGACCGAATATCACTGAATCTAACGTGAACATATCAGGTACAATGTTACCACTACAGGGTGAATTACCAAGCCAGAAGTTTCCATGGAGATTACCAAATCCATTCTTATAGTCAGCCCAGTTCCGATAGAAATCCACGTCAGCACTTGTTCGCCTCTGCATCACATGAGTAGAATTGATAACGTATTTCATGGTATCAAAGATGGTTTATAATGGACATTATGCAAGACGATAACACGTAAAAAATTGGTATAGTAAAAACGGTGGACGATGTAAACGGTCTGTATATGTTCACTCTACTAATCCTATACCTAAATGATCGGGATAAACTTGTTGTCTGTCTGTATATTTTCACTCTACTAGTCCTATACCTAAATGATCGGGATAAACTTGTTGTCTGTCTGTATATGTTCACTCTACTAGTCCTATACCTAAATGATCGGGATAAACTTGTTGTCTGTCTGTATATTTTCACTCTACTTGTCCTATACCTAAATGATCGGGATAAACTTGTTGCCTGTCTGTATATTTTCACCCAGGTAGTCCGATACCTAAATGATCGGAATAAACTTGTTGTCTGTCTGTATATTTTCACTCTACTAGTCCTATACCTAAATGATCGGGATAAACTTGTTGTCTGTCTGTATATTCCCACTCTACTAATCCTATACCTAAATGACCGGGATAAACTTGTTGTCTGTCTGTATATTCCCACTCTACTAATCCTATACCTAAATGATAGGGATAAACTTGTTGTCTGTCTGTATATTCCCACTCTACTAATCCTATACCTAAATGACCGGGATAAACTTGTTGTCTGTCTGTATATTTTCACTCTACTAGTCATATACCTAAATGATAGGGATAAACTTGTTGTCTGTCTGTATATTCCCACTCTACTAATCCTATACCTAATTGACCGGGATAAACTTGTTGTCTGTCTGTATATTTTCACTCTACTAGTCCTATACCTAAATGATCGGGATAAACTTGTTGTCTGTCTGTATATTTTCACTCTACTAGTCTTATACCTAAATGATCGGGATAAACTTGTTTTCTGTCTGTATATTCTCACTCTACTAATCCTATACCTAATTGACCGGGATAAACTTGTTGTCTGTCTGTATATGTTCACTCTACTTGTCCTATACCTAAATGATCGGGATAAACTTGTTTTCTGTCTGTATATTCTCACTGTACTAATCCTATACCTAAATGACCGGGAGAAACGTGTTGTCTGTCTGTATATGTTCACTCTACTAATCCTATACCGAAATGACCGGGAGAAACTTACCATCTACTAGTTACTTACCTAATGGATCGAGATAATTTTTGTGATTGGGTGTTCATGCCTTTACGTTTAGTAAGAATACGTTTTCCCAACAATAAATATTTTTTCTTGATATAAGTTAATTTTTAAATACACATATAAATAAAATCCATGCTACATTGTTTTCGATGTTGTCTTTATTAGTTAAGTATTTGTTTACAATAGTATCCTGTAGTTTGCTGTACTCACAATCCACGGACCATCTGCTGTATCCACATCTAGGTAAACTTGGATAGTCGGTCCGCCTAGGCCTGTTACGGTGTAGTCGTAAACACCGGAGACTGCAATGTATAACACGTTCCATATATTAGGTGTGACATTTACAGCGGCACAGAAATCATATTATTTTCGTTAATGCATGACAACAATATTATTTTGATGTATGATGAATAACAGTTTATCTTTACTTGCTCACATAAATGTATTAGTACGTGCTCACGTAACAAGCTTGATGTGAGCACGTAAAAGAAATACCCACCCTACATAATATAAAGTGTAGATCATCTTACACAAAAATACTTTTCACCCTACATCAAAACAAGTATTTTCCGTCTTTCATAAATACAAATATGTTCACTGTATATAAAAAACATTTTTGTTCCATATTAAAAATAATGACGGCCCAGAAGTGTCCTGATTTTCTTTAATGTATGACATACTGAAAAATCATCTTCACGTGCTTCTTTAATTACTTATTACGTGCAAACGTAATATGTTTGATGTGAGCACATCGATGAAAACAAAATTTATCATATACAAAAATAAATTATTTTGTATATATGATGTACTGATTTATTATATAGCATCAAATCATTTTCATTGCGTCCCCAAAAAAACTAACTAATTAAGCATTCTATTTTTGGGACCGAGGTGCCCGAGTGGTTAAGATGTTTGACATATGATTACACAAACCCATCATATCTGAGGTGCGTGTTCAAAGGCCGTAAGGTACTGATCGCTGGTCTGTAGCTATTATGAAGACATTATAAAACTAGTGACATTAGTACGGGGAAATAGAGATATTATAAAACTAGTGACATTAGTACGGGGAAATAGAGACATTATAAAACAAGTGACATTAGTACGGGGAAATAGAGACATTATAAAACGAGTGACATTAATACGGGGAAATAGAGACATTATAAAACTAGTGACATTGGTACGGGGAAATAGAGACATTATCAAACTATTGACATTAGTACGGAGAAATAGAGATATTATAAAACTAGTGACATTAGTACGGGGAAATAGAGACATTTTAAAACTAGTGACATTAGTACGGGGAAATAGAGATATTATAAAACTAATGACATTAGTACGGGGAAATCGAGACATTATAAAACCAGTGACATTAGTACGGGGATATAGAGATATTATAAAACTAATGACATTAGTACGGGGAAATGGAAACATTTTAAAACTAGTGACATTAGTACGGGGAAATGAAGATATTATAAAACTAGTGACATTAGTACGGGGAAATAGAGATATTATAAAACTAGTGACATTAGTAAGGGGAAATAGAGACATTTTAAAACTAGTGACATTAGTACGGGGAAATAGAGACATTTTAAAACTAGTGACATTAGTACGGGGAAATATAGACATTATAAAACTAGTGACATTAGTACGGGGAAATATAGACATTATAAAACTAGTGACGTTAGTACGGGGAAATAAAGACACTATAAACATAGTGACATTAGTACGGGGAAATAGAGACATTACAAAACTAGTCACATTAGTACGGGGGTACAGAGATATTATAAAACTAGTGACATTAGTACGGGGAAATATAGACATTATAAAATTAGTGACATTAGTACGGGGAAATAGAGACATTTTAAAACTAGTGACATTAGTACGGGGAAATAGAGATATTATAAAACTAATGACATTAGTACGGGGAAATCGAGACATTATAAAACCAGTGACATTAGTACGGGGATATAGAGATATTATAAAACTAATGACATTAGTACGGGGAAATAGAAACATTTTAAAACTAGTGACATTAGTACGGGAAAATGAAGATATTATAAAACTAGTGACGTTAGTACGGGGAAATAAAGACACTATAAACATAGTGACATTAGTACGGGGAAATAGAGACATTATAAAACTAATGACATAAGTACGGGGAAATAGAGACATTTTAAAACTAGTGACATTAGTACGGGGAAATAGAGACATTTTAAAACTAGTGACATTAGTACGGGGAAATAGAGATATTATAAAACTAGTGACATTAGTACGGGGAAATATAGACATTATAAAACTAGTGACATTAGTACGGGGAAATAGAGATATTATAAAACTAGTGACATTAGTACGGGGAAATATAGACATTATAAAATTAGTGACATTAGTACGGGGAAATAGAGACATTTTAAAACTAGTGACATTAGTACGGGGAAACAGAGACATTATAAAACTAATGACATAAGTACGGGGAAATAGAGACATTATAAAACTAGTCCGATTACTATGGGGAAATAGAAATATTATAAAACGTATGATATTAGTACGGGGAAATAGAGATATTATAAAACTAGTGACATTAGTACGGGGAAATAGAGACATTATAAAACTAGTGACATTACTACGGGGAAATAGAGATATTATAAAACTAATGACATTAGTACGGGGAAATAGAAACATTATAAAACTAGTCACATTAGTACGGGGAAATAGAGACATTATAAAACTAGTCCGATTACTATGGGGAAATAGAAAATATTATAAAACGTATGATATTAGTACGGGGAAATAGAGACATTATAAAACTAATGACATAAGTACGGGGGAAATAGAGACATTATAAAACTAGTGACATTAGTACGGGGAAATAGAGACATTATAAAACTAGTGACGTTAGTACGGGAAAGCAGAGACATTATAAAACTAATGACATTAGTACGGGGAAATAAAGACATTATAAAACTAGGGCATTAGTACAGGGATATAGAGACTTTATAAAACTAGTGGCATTTGTACGGGGAAATATAGACATTATAAAACTAGTGACATTAGTACGGGGAAAAAGAAACAATATAAAACTAGTGACTTTGGTACGGGGAAATATAGACATTATAAAACTAGTGACGTTAGTACGGGGAAACAGAGACATTATAAAACTAATGACATTAGTACGGGGAAATAGAGACATTATAAAACTAGTGACGTTAGTACGGGGAAATAGAGACATTATAAAACTAGTGACGTTAGTACGGGGAAACAGAGACATTATAAAACTAATGACATTAGTACGGGGAAATAGAGACATTATAAAACTAGTGACGTTAGTACGGGGAAATAGAGACATTTTAAAACTAGTCCAATTACTATGGGGAAATAGAAATATTTATAAAACGTATGATATTAGTACGGGGAAATAGAGATATTATAAAACTAGTGACATTAGTACGGGGAAATAAAGACATTATAAACATAGTGACATTAGTACGGGGGAAATAGAGACATTTTAAAACTAATGACATAAGTACGGGGAAAAAGAGACATTTTAAAACTAGTGACATTAGTACGGGGAAATAGAGACATTTTTAAAACTAGTGACATTAGTACGGGGAAATATAGACATTATAAAACTAGTGACATTAGTACGGGGAAATATAGACATTATAAAACTAGTGACATTAGTACGGGGAAATATAGACATTATAAAATTAGTGACATTAGTACGGGGAAATAGAATCATTTTAAAACTAGTGACATTAGTACGGGGAAATAGAGATATTATAAAACTAGTGACATTAGTACGGGGAAATATAGACATTATAAAATTAGTGACATTAGTACGGGGAAATAGAGACATTTTAAAACTAGTGACATTAGTACGGGGAAATATAGACATTATAAAACTAGTGACATTAGTACGGGGAAATATAGACATTATAAAATTAGTGACATTAGTACGGGGAAATAGAGACATTATAAAACTAGTCCAATTACTATGGGGAAATAGAAATATTATAAAACGTATGATATTAGTACGGGGAAATAGAGATATTATAAAAACTAGTGACATTAGTACGGGGAAATAAAGACATTATAAACATAGTGACATTAGTACGGGGAAATAGAGACATTTTAAAACTAATGACATTAGTACGGGGAAATAGAGACATTTTAAAACTAATGACATTAGTACGGGGAAATAGAGACATTTTAAAACTAGATTGTCATAAAATATGCATTGAGTGAATAAGTAGTTATCCACGAACCCGTCCAGCTATACATGTTCTAGATGATATGCCAAAATATAAATACACGGAATAAGCACACCTGTTGTAGGTAACCCATAGCAATCGTGTCCAGCGCTGCACAATCTAGGTTGAATCATATTCCTATTTTCGTTATTTCCGGTTTATCAAAATATATCATAGTGGATGAAGTGGAAAGATAATATTAAAAATGGCAACAAGGTTGTTGATGTTCATGAAAACAAGCATTTTTTTTATCAAATCTAATGAATTCTGGGAATAGTTTAATACAATAATACATTTTAGTGGAAATACTGAAAGAATTTTGTGGATAACGGTAATTTTACTTTCCGTCACCATTCCGTAATTAGTAACTACCGAATGGAAATGGCGACCAGTTAGACTTAAAAATAGTGGTGTGGGTAAAGAAATGTCTAAATTTAGTGTAAGAATATAACAGTGACGTTTTGTGTTTAAGATTTACCATGAATGTTGATAATTCTTTAAGGATATGAAAGGTTGATATAAAACAACATGAAATTTTGAATTTATATCAAGCCGATTTCTGCGCCATATGAATCCTGCCACGATTGCATAATGATCAAATGTCGCGAATATAAGGACAACCTCCCCTGTTTAACGTCCTATAAACAGCCAGGGTCATATTAGAACAGCCTCCCATGTATAACGTCCTATATACAGCCAGGGTCATTTAAGAACGGCCTACTATGTATAATGTCCTATATACAGCCAGGGTCATTTAAGAACGGCCTACCATGTATAATGTCCTTTCTATCACAATAAACGTTGTTAATCAACTCTCAGGGCATCTAATGCAGCTGTTGATTAACAATTTGTTTATACCACACGTGGTATAAACTCTGTACGCATTATGAATGGCTGACACGGTGAACTTTGACCGAACTACTTTTTTCTCAGTGTCACGTCATTATTGTGAATGTCATCAATAAACAATTGACATCATTCTATGTTGTGATCGCCGCTTGACGTCCAAAACTGCTGTTTGAAAGTGTATTCCTCATGGTCGTTGTGTCAAAATACCTTACATTTTCATTCATGATAAATTGACCATAAGTACAAATAATACATATTGACGGACAAGAATTTCACTGATGAGTTTCGTAGATTTAACGTGTATGAAACGAACTTTGTGATCTTGATGGTAATGGTTTGATGATTATCTGGCGGGAAATAGACGATACCGTGTCGTGCGAACGCTTTTACATTTATACATGAAGTCCGACATTGAGTTTGAAGTTTTGAACTCAACAAGACGTTAAATGAGAATTATTTAACTCTAAAGATGTTCCTAATTAGAAAAAAAATTATATCGATGGATTCTTTTTCAAACAATGACTTTTGAATACTAATTAGTGCCTTTTTGCTGATAAAAATATTTCTACACCTTATTTGCATATATCGGTATTTACCCGTTACCTTATCCCCGCCGTATTTCTATCGGCTAAAAACGAATATGATTGTGCTAGAAATAGGTCACACTACTCGTGGTTGTTGAATATTGAATTTATTCCACACTCGTAAGTTACTTTGTAAAAGTTACAAAAGACACTCGTGTCTTTTGTAACTTTAAAAAAACAAATCTCACTCGTGTGGAATAAATTCAATATTCAAAAACCACTCATTGTGTAACCTCTATATATACAGCCTGGGCCATAAAATGACACCCATGTTTCATCACCTGTGACAAAATTACCAAAAGCCTTTGTGCTGTATTTTGGGTATTTCTTCAATAAGGATTTGGCCTTGTCAACCCGGGACCTCTTTTGGTTGTCAGTTAGTAAATGGGGTACCCACCTGGCATTGATCTTGCCCAGCTTAAGATGTTTCTTTAAAATGCAATTAATACGTGCTAAAGACAAGCCTGTCATTTTAGCTAACTGCCGGACAGTGTACCTTGCATCTTTTTCAAGGATTTGCCGAATTAGTTCAATGTAATGCTTTGTTGTTGTCGTTGCAGGGCGACCTGTGTGGGCAGCATCTTTAAGCTGCTGGTGTCCCGACTTAAATCGAGCAACCCACCTAAAAATAGTCATATATGACATTTGATCCTTCCCTAATATATATCACACACCTCACGATGAACATCCACCGGCTTTAAGCCAAGTAGAGACCTACCTTTGATATAGGCCCTAATTTCAATTACGTTTTCAACTCTCTTGCCAACCATATTTGTATAGAGTGTAACGAGTGCGCTACAAAACAATATATACAGCACCAAGGTCAGTGTAATTGTGAGCGAGATATTTACCTATATCACGCTTCAAATATCACGCTATCGCCACGAGGTAGTTTTAAGCCCATTTAGCACGATTTCCACGATATATTATGCAAGTAACATTAATTTCGGAACATCCCTCGTACATGTACTTACTATAAGTGTGAATTGTAAAATGAAACAAACAGTTCAGGTGACAGATACATGTACTTACTACAAGTGTGAACTGTAGAAACAAACAGTTCAGGTGACAGATACATGTACTCACTATACAATGTAAGTGTGAATTGTAAAATGAAACAAACAGTTCAGGTGACAGATACATGTACTTACTACAAGTGTGAACTGTAGAAACAAACAGTTCGTGTGACAGATACATGTACTTACTACAAGTGTGAACTGTAAAATGAAACAAACAGTTCGTGTGACAGATACATGTACTTACTACAAGTGTGAACTGTAAAATGAAACAAACAGTTCAGGTGACAGATACATGTACTTACTACAAGTGTGAACTGTAGAAACAAACAGTTCGTGTGACAGATACATGTAATTACTACAAGTGTAAACTGTAGAATGAAACAAACAGTTCAGGTGACAGATACATGTACTTACTACACGTGTAAACTGTAGAATGAAACAAACAGTCCAGGTGACAGATACTTGTACTTATTCAAGTGTGAACTGTAGAAACAAACAGTTCGGGTGACAGATACATGTACCTACTACAAATGTGAACTGTAGAAACAAATTACAGTTCGTGTGGCAGATACTACTACTAGTACAACTTACTACAAGCGGAGTCGGCGCCCTTCTTGGTATACATCTGTATGACTGAGGACAGGTTCACACCGTTTCCATCACACAGAGCTTTGGTATACGTCTTACACTCTTTTGTGTCCTTGTTGTAGGAATATGACAGACAGTCCGTCTGACATTTAGATGAACACTCGATCCGGTTGTACACGTTTTTCTCCACAGCTAGCACATAGCCTTCGTAGTCGGAGAGGGACACATTGTGTTCACGTTTGAACGATGGAGATGTTATTGTTGCGTTTGCTGTATACCAGAAGCACATCAACAACATGTAAACATTCATGTTTGAAAATTGTAAATTGTTTGAAATTTGAATACAAAGTAAAAACAAGGATTTATATAAGTGAGAAGGATTCGCGACTGTCTCTTTACACTACTGAACACCACGCGAGACGCCTATGAAACGGGAATAAAAACCGTTTTTCTCAACAAATACTTGTCTTGTCAAGTCAAACGAAACACCAATGTAAAGTTTATTAAATTTCACAACGTTTTATCACTTGCTTTAAGAACGGAAGAAATAGGAGACATGTCTTAATCTTCGTTAAAAAATATGACAGCTCATGAAATGACGGCCCCGCTTCAGAAAGTAAGACGGTAACCCTCGGATCCGCAAGCTACATCAAAGGCTGCGCCGGCGGATATCAAAGGAAAATCAGTCGTCGCCCAACGTCACAGTCAGTGCACAAACACAAAAGCTCCTACGTTGTACTCCCCCAAAACACAGTGTGACTTATCCTTCTCATATACGTCCTTGGTAAAAATAAAAGTCTGATACGATATCTGCAAATTACGTTATATCTTTACAGTAACTGTTACAATTAAGACAATGATTGTGGTTTAGTGTAAACAAATTGTTTATCCGATGCTATATCATTATGTTCATAAAACACAAACTAGGATTTGACACCAATTAATTATCTTGATCAACCTGCTAGTTCAAATTAAGACCTTATGTACACACAATCTAGACTTACAATACAAGTAAATGAAACATCTGGACTTCATACACGTTAAACACACAATCAGACTTTAATCGGTGTCACGTGTTTAAATGATATATGATAAAAATCTGTTTACCCTTCGTTAGAAACTAGACATTATCTTTACCTGAATGCAAGACTTTCGTTCAAACGTTTTCGCTGGACAATACAGACAAATTATACACAAACGTTATCAGACTTTGACAATACAAAAAATGTTAATTGGCTGGAACAATACAGATAATGTACTTACATAAACAATGTTATTATCTGTGGACAGTTACAGTAAAACACAAACGTAGACGGACAATTTGACTAATACACACAACGTCGTACAAACAAGAAACGTAATACGTGCCATGTAAAACACAACAATACAATGTTACATCGGTGATGCGTAATTAGACTTTGTACATGTAACACAAAACGTTTCATAGCCATCTATTATGTAAAGTCCACAAATGTAGACTAAATGTTAACAATCTGTACAAACACAAAATAGACTACATTTTTGATAGGTTAAACACAAACGTAGACTTGGTAGTACAACAACACGTTAATGTAAAACACAAACGTAGACTGACCAAAACAACAACTATTGTGGACAGTTTGTAAACCTGAAACTAGTCTTGTGACGTGTAAAACACAAACGTAGACTGACTTAAACACAAACTGTCTTTAATGTAAAACAATACAGATTAATTGTTAAACACCTTTGTAAACCAAACGTAACTTACACAAAACGTAACTTTAAATGTTACGTAGACTTTAATCCTTAGTGTAAACACAAACGTAGACTTTACGTAAACACAATGTACATTACAAGTGTTAACACAAACGTAGACTTTGAATAAGTACATTATTTGGACTTAGTGTAAACAAACGTAGACTTGTACCATAAACACAAACGTACACTTTTAGTGGACCTTAGTGTAAACACAAACGTAGACTATACGTAAACAAAAACGTATACACACGTAGACTTAGTGTAACACAAAACGTTACTTTGACAAAAACGTATACATTATTGTGGACTTAAACACAAACGTACACTTTGATAGTAAACACAAAAACGTACATTATTGTGGAACAAAACAAAACTAGACTTTGACGTAAACACAAAACGTACATTTTGTGGACTGTGTAAACACACGTAGACTTTGACTAAACAAAAACGTACAAATTGTACCTTAATGTAAACACAAACGTAGACTTTGACGTAAAAAAAACGTACATTATTGTGGACCTTAGTGTAAACACAAACGTAGACTTTGACGTAAACACAAACGTAGATTTTAGTAAAACACAAACGTAGACTTTTGTAAACAAGAACGTACAATAAACACAAACGTGTTAACAACAAACTTTACATTACTTCGTGACATTGTTAACACACTTTAAAACACAAACGTAGACTTTGACTTTACCTGTGGACCTTAGAACACAAACGTAGACTTTAATGTAAACACAAACGTACATTACTTTGGATTAGTAAACACAAACGTAGACTTTTGACTAAACAAAACGTAATTGTGGACCTTAGACAATGTAAACACAAACGTAGACTACGTAAACACAAACGTACATTATGTGGACCTTAGTGTAAACACAAACGTACTTTGACGTAAACAAAACGTACATTATTGTGGACTTTAGTGTAAACACAAACGTGACTTTGACGTAAACAACAACGTACATTATTGTACCTTAGTGTAAGGCTTTGATGTAAACACAAATGTAGACTTCAGTGGACCTGTAAACCACAAAGACTTTGACGTAAACACAAACGTTACATTAGGCTTGGACCTTAGTGTAAACACCAAACGTAGACTTTAATGTAAACACAAATTGTAATTTAAAAACACAAACGTAGACTTTGACGTAAACACAAACGTAGACAATGTACCTTAGTGTAAACACAAATGTAGACTTTGACGTAAACAAAACGTACATTATTGACCTTAGTGTAAACACAAACGTAGACTTTGACGTAAACACAAAACGTACATTAAGTGGACCTTAGTGTAAACACAAACGTAGACTTTAATGTAAACAAAACTGTACATTACAATGTGGAACCTAATTTGACGTAAACACAAACGTACATTATTGTGACCGTAGTAAACACAAAACGTGACTTTGACGTAACTAGACCAACGTAAACACAACGTAGACTATTGGAATGTTTACCTTAGTGTAGACTTTGACGTAAACAAAACGTACAATGTAGACCTTAGTGTAAACACAAAACGTAACTTTGGACGTAACAAAACGTACATTATTGTAGGACCTTAGTGTAAAACACAAACGTAGACTTTGACGTAAACACAAAACGTACATTATTGTGGACCTTAGTGTAAACACAAACGTAGACTTTGACGTAAACAAACAAAACGTACAATGTGGATTAGTAAACACAAACGTAGACTTTGACGTAAACACAAACGTACATTATTTGGACCTTAGTGTAAACACAAACGTAGACTTTGACGTAAAACAAAACACAATTATAGACCTTAGTGTAAACACAAACGTAGACTTTGACGTAAACAAAACGTAGACTTATTGTGGACCTTAGTGTAAACACAAACGTAGACTTTGTAAACAAACAAAAACGTACATTATTGTGGACCTTAGTGTAAACACAAACGTAGACTTTGACGTAAACAAAACGTAGACCTTAATGTAAACACAAACGTAGACTTTGACGTAAACACAAAACGTTTACGTAGGACTTAATGTAAACACAAACGTAGACTTTGACGTAAACAAAAACGTAATTGTAGACTTTAGTGTAAACACAAACGTAGACTTTGACGTAAACAAACGTACATTATTGTGGACCTTAGTAAACACAAACGTAGTAAACACAAACGTAGACTTTAACGTAAACAACACACGTGGACTACACAATATAGACTTTGAAGTAACAAAACGTACTTTAATGTAAACACAAACGTAGACTTTGACGTAAACACAAACGTACACATATGTGGACCTTTAGTGTAAACACAAACGTAGACTTTGACGTAAACACAAACGTACATTACTTGTGGACCTTAGTGTAAACACAAACGTAGACTTTGATGTAAACAAAACGTACATTATTGTGGACCTTAGTGTAAACACAAACGTAGACTTTGACGTAAACACAAACGTACATTATTGTGGACCTTAGTGTAAACACAAACGTAGACTTTGACGTAAACAAGAACGTTAGTGGACCTTAGTGTAAACACAAACGTAGACTTTGACGTAAACACAAACGTACATTATTGTGGACCAAATGTAAACACAAACGTTACTTTGACGTAAACACAAACGTAGACTTTGGATTAGTGTAACACAAACGTAGACTTTAAAAAACACAAACGTAGTGGACCTTAGTGTAAACACAAACGTAGACTTTGACGTAAACAAAACGTACTTATTTGTGGACCTTAGTGTAAACACAAACGTAGACTTTGACGTAAACACAAACGTACATTATTGTGGACCTTAGACTGTGTAAACACAAACGTAGACTTTGACGTAAACAAAACGTACATTATTGTGGACAAACTTAGTGTAAACACAAACGTAGACTTTTAACACACGTAAACACAAACGTAGACTTTAATGTAAACACAAACGTAGACTTTTGACGTAAACAAAAACGTTTATGACCGTGTTAAACACAAACGTAGACTTTGACAAAACGTAAACAAAAACAATTACGTGACTAAAAACACAAACGTAGACTTTGACGTAAACACAAAACGTACTTATTGTGGACCTAAGTGTAAACACAAACGTAGACTTTGACGTAAACACAAACGTACATTATTGTGGACCTTAGTGTAAACACAAACGTAGACTTTGACGTAAACAAAAACGTACACTATTGTGTAAACCTAGAATTAGTGTAAACACAAACGTAGACTTTGACGTAAACAAAAACGTACATTATTGTGGACCTTAAAGTAGTGTAAACACAAACGTAGACTTTGACGTAAACAAAAACGTACATTATTGTGTGGACCTTAGTGTAAACACAAACGTAGACTTTGACGTAAACAAAACGTACATTAATGTAAACACAAACGTAGACCTTAGAATGTAAACACAAACGTAGACTTTGAGACTAAAACACAAACGTACATTATTGTGGACTTAGTGTAAACACAAACGTAGACTTTAACTTTGACGTAAACAAAAAACACACATTATTGTACCTTAGTGTAAACACAAACGTAGACTTTGACGTAAACACAAACGTACATTATTGTGGACCTTAGTGTAAACACAAACGTAGACTTTGACGTAAACAAAACGTACTTATTGTGGAAACGTAGTGTAAACACAAACGTAGACTTTGACGTAGTTTAACAAAAACGTACATTATTGTAGTACTTTGTGTAAACACAAACGTAGACTTTGACGTATTAATGTAAACACAAATTGTGGACTTTAATGTAAACACAAACGTAGACTTTGACGTAAACACAACGTACGTAATGTGGACCTTAGTGTTAACACAAAAACGTAGACTTTGTGTAAACACAAACGTAGACTTTGACCTTAGTAAACACAAACGTAGACTTTGACGTAAACAAGATTATTGTGACCTTAGTGTAAACACAAACGTAGACTTTGACGTAAACAAAAACCGTACATTTGTAATGTTGGACACAAACGTAGACTTTGAACGTGTAAACACAAACGTACACTTTGATGTAAACATACAAAACGTAGACGTAAACAAAAACGTAATTGTGGTGTAAACACAAACGTAGACTTTGACGTAAACACAAACGTAGATTATTGTGGACCTTAGTGTAAACACAAACGTAGACTTTGACGTAAACACACAAACGTAGACTTATTTGGACACAAACGTTAGTGTAAACACAAACGTAGACTTTGACGTAAACAAAACGTACATTATTGTAGACTTAGTGTAAACACAAACGTAGACTTTGACGTAAACAAAACGTACATTAACCTGTGTAAACACAAACGTAGACTTTGACGTAAACACAAACGTAGTATTGACTGTAAAGTCAGTGTAAACACAAAAACGTAGACTTACGTAAACAAACGTTACGACTTATTGTGGACACTTAGTAAACAGACAAACGTAAACAAAAACGACTTAAACACAAACGTAGACTTTGACGTAAACAAAACGTAGACCTTATGTGTAAACACAAAACGTAGACTTTGACGTAAACACAAACGTAGACTTTGTGTGTACCACAAACGTAGGTGTAAACACAAAACGTAGACTTTGACGTAAACAAAACGTACATTATTGTGGACCTTAATGTAAACACAAACGTAGACTTTGACGTAAACAAAACGTAGACTTTATTGTGGACCTTAGTGTAAACACAAACGTAGACTTTGACGTAAACACAAACGTACACTTTTGTGAGTATAACACAAACGTAGACTTTAATGTAAACACAAACGTAGACTTTTAACGTAAACACAAACGTTATTGTGGACTTTAGTGTAAACACAAACGTAGACTTTGACGTAAACAAAACGTTACACAATTGTAGACTTTGTGTAAACACAAACGTAGACTTTAACGTAAACAAAACGTACACTTAATGTAAACACAAACGTAGACTTTGACGTAAACAAAAAACGTACGTAATGTAAACACAAAACGTAGACTTTGACGTAAACACAAACGTACAACGATTAATTGTGGACTTAGTGTAAACACAAACGTAGACTTTGACGTAAACACGTAAATTAGTAACACTTAGGTGTAAACACAAACGTAGACTTTAAACGTAAACACAAACGTAGACTTATGTAAACACGTAGACTTTGACGTAACAAAACGTAGACTTTAATGTAAACGTGGACAAACGTAGACTTTGTGTAAACACAAACGTAGACTTTGACGTAAACACAAACGTAGTACTTTATGTAAACAAAACACATTAATTGTAGACCTTGAGTGTAAACACAAACGTAGTACTTTAATGTAACACACAAACGTAGACTTTTAATGACTTTGAAAACACATTATTGTAGACTTTAATGTAAACACAAACGTAGACTTTGATGTAAACACAAACGTACACTTATTGTGGATGTAAACGTAAACAAAACAATTTTTTGGGAATGTAAAACACAAACGTAGACTTTGACGTAAACACAAACGTATTACGTAAAAACTAGACTGTAAACACAAAACGTACATTATTGTAAACGTACTTTGACGTAAACACAAACGTAGACTTGTGAAACGTAGACTTTGTAAACACAAACGTAGACTTTAAAACGTAAACACGTAAACGTAGACCTTAATGTAAACACAAACGTAGACTTTGACGTAAACAAAAACATTATTGACTTTATGTAAACACAAACGTAGACTTTAAAACGTAAACACAAACACTTTTATTGTAAACACAAAATGTAGACTTTGACGTAAACACAAATTATTGTAGACTTAATGACGTAAACACAAACGTACTTATGAAACACAAACGTAGACTTTGTGTAAAGTTAAACACAAACGTAGAAACACTTTTAATGTAAACACAAACGTACGTAGACTATATATGTAAAACACATTAACGTAGACCTTAGTGTAAACACAAACGTAGACTTTGAACGTAAACACAAATGTAGACTTTGACGTAAACACAAACGTAGACTTTGAAAAACAAAAACGTACATTATTGTGGAAACAAAGTGTAAACACAAACGTAGACTTTGACGTAAACACACAATTGTAGACCTTAGTGTAAACACAAACGTAGACTTTGACGTAAACAACAAACGTACATTATTGACCTTAGTGTAAACACAAACGTAGACTTTGACGTAAACAAAACGTACATTATTGTGGACTTTAATGTAAACACAAACGTAGACTTTGAATGTAAACACAAACGTACACTATACCTTATGTAAACACAAACGTAGACTTTAACGTAAACAAAACGTACATTAACTTTGATGTTAACACAAACGTAGACTTTGACGTAAACACAAACGTAGACTTGGACCTTAGTGTAAACACAAACGTAGACTTTGACGTAAACAAAAACGTACACTATTGTGTTTGACAAACAAAACGTACTTTGATGTGGACCTTGTGTAAACACACAAACGTAACGTAGACTTTGACGTAAACACAAACGTACATTATTGTGGACCTTAGTGTAAACACAAACGTAGACTTTGACGTAAACAAAACGTACATTATTGTGGTTAACACGACCTTGGTGTAACACAAACGTTTAGGACTTTGACGTAAACAAAACGTATCATTATTGTGGACTTAGTGTAACACAAAAACGTAGACTGTGACGTAGAGAAAACATGAACGTACATTATGGATAGAAACGTAGGACTTTGACGTATACAGTGAGTGACGTACATTATTGTGGACGCTGTGTGTAAACACAAACGTAGACTTTGAACGTAAACAAAACGTACATTATTGTGAAAACGTAGACTTTGACGTAAACAATAACGTACATTATTGTGACCTTAGTGTAAACCTCAAACGTAGCCTTGACGTAAACAACAACGTACATTATTGTGGACCTTAGTTGTACAACACAACGTAGACTTTGGATCGTAAACAAAACGTACATTATTGTGGACTTAGTGTAAAACACAAAACGTAGACTTTGACGGTATATACAAAAGTACATTATTGTGACCTTAGTGTAAACACAAACGTAGGACTTGCACTGGTAATGCACTGGATTTTGCCCTCTCATGTAGAGATAAATTGATATCAGGTGTTTGAATGAGCCATGGTGGTACATCCGATACGGTGTACTCGTCAATGGTGTCGAAAGTTATATTAAGTTCCAGCAAAAATTTTGAAATTCTGATGCCAAATGTTGGTATGAGCTTTTGATTTTGTGTAAATATTTCTTGATGTTGTGGATTGAATACAAGGTTAAATGCAGGATTTTTGGGGTTGGATTTCAGTTGAGCAGCATACTGTAAGGATAATTTCTTTCGTCGATCGTCTAGAGATGGCTCATTAGCTTCCACATGGAGACTCTTCACAGGTGTTGTTCGAAAAGCTCCAAGTGCGAGACGCAGTCCCTGATTCTGTATAGGGTCAAGCATCTGTAGATAGGAGCTGCGAGCCGATCCATAGACAATAGAGCCGTAGTCAAGTTTTGATCTAATAAGTGCCCGATAGATACGTAGAAGCATTTCACGGTCTGCACCCCAATCAGAATGGGAAAGAACTCGTAGAATGTTCAGCGCCTTCGAGCACTTATCCTTCAGATGTTTGATATGTGGAACAAAGGACAGTTTCGAATCAAATATTAGTCCAAGAAATTTAGTTTGTTCAACTACTGGAATTTTAATTCCATTGAGTGTGAGGTCAGGATCATTGTGTGGTTTTCGTTTTTGACAGAAGTGCATACAGACAGTTTTTGATCTTGAAAATCTAAAGCCATTTTCGTCAGCCCAATTTTGTAATTTGCCTAAACATTGTTGTAGTTGCCGTTCTATAGTGTGCATGTTTTTTGATCTGTAACAGATCAAGAAATCATCCACAAATAGAGACCCTTCCGTAGATTGGCCAAGACATTTGGTTATGCTGTTAATTTTTAGTCCAAAAAGTGTGACGGACAAGATACCACCCTGAGGGACGCCCATCTCCTGTGTTTCTGTTTCTGAATAAGTTGAACCCGTTCTAACTTTGAAATGCCTGTCAGATATAAAATTTGATATAAACTTTGGCAAATTACCACGTATACCGATATCATGGAGATCGTTCATGATTCCATATTGCCAAGTTGTGTCGTATGCCTTTTCAAGGTCAAAGAATACGGCCACAAGATGTTCTTTCTTGGCAAATGCTTCTCGTATAAATGTTTCTAGTCTAACTAAGTGGTCTACCGTTCCCCTGCGGTTTCTAAAGCCGCTTTGCAAAGGACTTAAAATATTGTTTGATTCCAGGAACCAAACTAATCTGGTATTTATCATACGTTCTAGAGTTTTACAAATACAACTCGTCAATGAAATAGGACGATAGTTATTGGCATCGGTAGCATCTTTCCCGGGCTTCGGAAGGGGTATAATAGTAGATTCCTTCCAAGACTCGGGAATTTTGCCAGAAGAGTAAACTTGATTAAATATAGTTAAAAGACATTTTAGTGAAGAGTCTGGTAATTGTTTTAAAAACATATATGGAATTTCGTCTGGTCCAGCTGCCGAGTCCTTTGATTTCTCAAGGGACTCGAGCAATTCTGGTAACTCGAAAGGCCTATTGTAACTTTCACTATTGGAGGATTTAAAATTAAGACGTCTCTTTTCCTTTTCCTTTTTAAATTTTTGAAATCTTTTGGAATGATTTTTGATGGATGAATTTTTTAGCAAAATTTTTGGCAAAGGCGTCGGCTATTTCGGATTTTGAAGAAAATATTTTATTGTTGTTAAATGAGGTGGGAGGATGGTGTTGCTTTTTTCTTTTCCCACTGATTTTACCAATCATTTCCCAAACTTTCTTCGAAGATGTATTGGAATTAATTTTTGAGACGTACTCTTTCCAAGTACTTTTCTTGTCGGATTTGATAGACCTTCGAGCTTTTGCTCTCCAAATTTTAAAATTGTTATAGTTTGAGACGGTTGGCGAAGCCAAGTACCGCCTCAGAGCGGAATTTCTACCAGATCTATTGATAAATGAATCATTTGAGAGACGAAACTTTGTAGGTTTTGGCACGGATTTTGGTATGGTTTTTGTAGCGATAGAAGTGAGCGCTTCTGTGAAAATTTTAATGGGGTCATCGAGGTTCAAAAATTTATCCTCAATGAGCTCCTCTGCGCACAATTTTTTAAATTGAACCCAGTCCGCCTTATGTAGATTCCAACGAGGAATAGGCTCCTCAAGTTTTGGTGACCCTATGTTTTTAAGTATAATTGGAAAGTGATCGCTCCCACAGAGATCATCGTTGACCATCCAATCATAATCCAGAAGAATTGATGGATGGCACAACGATAGATCAATGTGGGTAAGCGAGCCAGAGGCAGGGTGTAAATATGTTGGGGCATTGGTGTTATAAAGACATAAGCTGTTTTTATTAATAAAATCTTCGATACGTCTACCTCTATCGTCAGTGCCTGGGGATCCCCAGAGGCTATTATGACCGTTAAAGTCACCCATGATAATATATGGCACTGGTAGTTGTGATATGACGTTACTCAGTTCATCACAACTAAATGGAGTATTTGGAGGTAAATATATAGAACAGACTGTTATTTTTCGGTGAAGAGTTGCGCTTACAGCAACAGCTTGTAAGGTGGTATTTAGCTGAATGTGTCTGTGAGGAACGTTTTTATGCACCGCCACCGCCACACCACCTGATGGGCGGCCACCTGTTGTTGGAGTTTTGGTGTATAGTGTAAATTGTTGGAGATTGATGGTGTCTTTCAGCATTATTTCTTGAAGGCAGAATATGGATGGGTTTTTTTGTTTGTATAAGATGTTTTAATTCTTCTATGTTCGCTTTAAATCCGCGTATGTTCCATTGTATGATAGTGTTTGTCTCTATGTTGGTCCCTGAGGATAGTTTGTCGGACCGACAGGACTACTTGAAGTAGGTTGTTTGGTGGCGATAAATGTGTTGTCACCAAACTCGCTGTCGTCCGATAGAACATCATAGATGTTCCGTCCAAGGATAGGGTCATCTGATCCCTTACTGGGTTTGTTGTTTATTGCAGGGAGCCTCGCCAGCTTTACCTTGGTGGTTTTTGTCTGGCGTTGCTCCTGCGGTGGTGTATTTGCTGGTCGCTTGGCTTTCTCAGGGAGTTTTTTTACGTCAATAGACGGTGAAGATGTAGCACGTCTATGACGAGCGGCGGTAACTTTTTTTCTAATGTTCGGTGTTTGGTGTTGTGTAAGTTCTGGAGACGCCGGTGGGATTGGCGTTTTAGCTCCAGGTGGTTTTTGTTGTGGTTTTTGTTGTGGTTTGTGTTGGGGCTTATATGGACCAGACTTGAACCTGTTCGGGTCCCCCATGATTATTTTGCAGGTCTTAGCATCAGCCATATCTGGGACATCATTGTCCCAGTTAGGCTTGTCAACCAAGGCCTGGACCGACGCATGTTTGACGGTGACACTGTCAACAGGCGTCTTTGCGCGGGTGATCTGAGCATAGGTTGCCACATTCAGGTCTGAACGCTCGACTATCCTCCTAGCCTCGGGGAAAGAGACACCTTGGGTATATTTGACCCGTAATATCTCCCTCTCCCGAGTCCAGGCGGGACAGGTGCGAGCAGACGCAGCATGGTCACCCCCGCAATTGACGCAGTGACGGTTGACAATGTCACATTCGTCTTTTTCGTCGTGACCTTCACGGCCACAGTACTGACATACCATTTTCCGTCTACAATTGTTCTCATGATGGCCGTACCTCTGGCAGTTACGGCACCTCAATGGATTAGGGATGTAGACAGCGACATTGTAACGTTGGTATCCAACAGTTATGCTCTGTGGTAATGTTGGTGTAGCGAATGTTAAGATAAAAGTGTGTGTTGGGACCAAGTTCCCACTTTTTTCTCGTCATGATGCGTTTAACATGAGAGACCGGAATGTTCTCCTCTTGGAAGTATGACAGTATGTCAGCCTCATTGTCATTGCGCAAGGCTGGGCACCTGATTACCCCCTTGCTGCAATTTAATGATGAGTGTGGTTTTACACACACACTGAGGCCGGCAAAACTGTTGGTTCCAAGGAGGTTCTCCGCTTGTTGCTTGCGGAAAACCTCTATTAGGAGATCACCCGATCCCAAAGGCTTGACAGATTTGACATCTCCAGCAATGCCTTTGATGCCCTTTCGCAATATTAAGGGTGATAAACCTGCAGTGGTCTTGCCACTCTGTGTAGAGGACATGACCAGAAACTGTGGGAATGTGTTTGTTGTACCGCTTTTTGTTTGTTGATTTGTGGTTGATTCCTTTTGGGGAGATTTTGGTTGTAGTTCATTTTGTTTGTTTTTGGAAGCCATCTTTTAGAGTTAATTACAATTCGCTAGCTGTGGCCCCCACCCACCTCGGAGCCCAACAAGGGGACACTCATGATGACATGGATATCCAATGTCAAAGTGTCAGGGTTACACAGATAGTATACTCGGAAGAATATTTCGAACAAACATAATTCAAATCAAGCTTGCGACAGCACGCTCGCAAGATTGTACACCTGCAAGATCGATCAGAATCAAGACAATCCAAATTAAACTCACGATTGACCCTAAGCCACCGCCTTCTTGGAGATCTACGAACCAAGGGCTCGGCATGACCAGCCGATTGATAATACAGGGCCCATATTACCTCTCGTCTAACCGGAGTCTGAAGCCAAAGTAGTGTGTAGCAGTAAAAAAAGGAAGAAAAAAGAGCAAAACCTATTCAACCACCAGGACCTTCTTCCCCCGGATACGAGATGCAACCCACGGCAAACAGGTTGGCTCAAATTGGAGCTACTGTGAAAGCCTTCAGCTACACTGATATCAAGCAGACGCACATCACACCCCCCAAAAGTGGTGCGCATCCGCATGAGAGCAGTGCACCCAGTCTCGGGACGTGGACCCAGCTTTCATGGAGACCGCCTCTACTGGACATGCAATCGGTGAGTGTTTGGCGGCAGCCACCAACTTATTATTTGCTCAATGAGTTACTGATGCCGCTCCACAGACAGAACAATTTGTGTCTCAATCTGTGCCACTTCACCTTATGGTCACAGAAACAGTTCGACAAAAAAAAAATTAGCTAACAAATTTGTCGAAATGGCAACATTAACTGATAAAGACATAGATGGTCACATGACCATGGTAGTTAACACCTCAGATGACCAACCATCCCTGCAACTAGTGAAGAAATCTGCTCAGACTAAGACTCTAAGTATTGATGAATGGACCAACAAGTTCAATATTTGTATTGATGAATGGAAAAACAAGTTCAGTATTCTTATATCAGTGTTTTGTAGTGTTGAGCAAAACAAGGAGGCCTTTCCTGGGTTACTTAAGTATTTGTCATTGGTTCGTAATCTGGCTAACAAACACGCGGATTGGCGGTATTACGATAGGAATTTCCGCCTCTTGATGGCAAAACCCGCTTGTTCGTTGCGTTGGGATGAATGCCAATTGGAATTGTGGCATGAAGCCCTTACCCGTCGTGCTTCTTCAACAGCACATGCACATACTCCCAATATTTGCCACAGGTTTGCGCGTGGCGAGCATTGCAGCGGATATAGATATTTACATAAACGCGGCGTTTGTGGTGCAAAGCACTCAAACACAGCTTGTCCTGTATTGGGTTTTGCTGGTAATCCTAATAGCGATACGCAAACCTTTCGGCCACAGAATTTTCGGTTTCGTGGACCACGCTATGGTCCCAGACAGAACTTCCAAAACTTCCAACCCCGCGGTTACATGCGCGGAAATCGCTGGCACTTTGGTCAATGAGATAGTGACACCTGTTAATCCCGTGGTTTTGGCTAAAGCCTTACAAGGGTATGATCCAGAAAAGGCCTCCTTCGTAATCAATGGTTTTACTTTTGGTTTTGAATTTCATTTTAACGGTAACAGCATCTAGTAAAACATGTAAGAATTTGATATCTGCCAAAGAAATGCCCGAGGTAGTGAACCAAAAACATGACAAAGAAATTAAAGCAGGACGTATCGCTGGCCTTTTTGTGAAACCCCCTTTTGATTCATTTCAAGTAAGCCCTTTGGTTATTGTTCCTAAAAAACACCCCAATAAATTTCGTTTAATTCACCATCTAAGTTATCCAGAAGGAAATTCCATTAATTTTACTTCCGGTTGCGCATGGGCAAGAAGATGGAAGCTTTAGAAATCTGTCAAGAAAAGACCAGCGAATTTTTATAGTTTTCAGGCTTACTAGGAATTATTAGTGTTTGCTGTAACACCTTTACTGATGAGATAAACAGGGAAGTCGATGAAATTGTGGTTGGGCTAATTTTAGTCATGTAATAAAAACTTTGAATTCGCCGGGTCTCTGACCTGAGTTGTCAACATATTAAGTGTCACCAAATATAAATGTGTGCTGAAATATAATGACTGCTGCCAAACTTACGAAATACTTGGTGAAATCTGAATCAAATATTGACAAGTCATTCATAGTCCATCGGAAACCAGTGTTTGTTAGTGCAAGTAAAGGGCGTTACCTACGCTCAGTAGCTTTTTCTGATGCCGAAAAATCAATTGATTGGCACATTCACCCTGGGAAAACAAGTGATCTTCTAGTGAATTACGCTATAGACAATCTTGACAATCTTGTAGAACGTCATGGCCAAATTCTGCTAGCCGTGTGGGCTGGCACTTGTGATTTAACCAGAAAGGTCGACATGGATATATTGATCTGAATAACTCAATCTCCATCAATGACATTATATTTAATTTCGAAAGATTACTGACCTGTGTACAACAAGAGATCTCAGAGGGATCTTGGCGCCCACCAAAGATTGATATATGTCTGACAAATGAAAGAGGGATCTTTTCTCTGCTTTTCAAACTTACACTTCTTTTTTCTGCTTTTGTTTGTTTGTTTGTTTGTTTGAGTTTTACGGCCCATCGACAGCTAAGGTCATTTAGGGCCAAACTACAATTCAGGCATTAATATCAGGATAAAAGATCATGGTAAGAAAAGGCAAGTAAGGATTAAAACACAGATTGTAAACGTTTATTTGATAAAAAAGGTTTGCATGGGATAAAATAGTTTTGGCTAAAACACACGAGAAAACTCATGCAAAATGTTGATGTAACGATGAAATGTTGAGCTGGTACGATGATATGATGAGAAAAACGTTCATATTTTATCTAAAATACCGATTTCTTTGAGATAATTAAAAATACGATTATGTCTCACGGCATGAAACAAAGTGTACATGTCGGAGACATCGTAGTGCTTATCTCGTATGTGCTTAAAATCAATACAGTGCACTAGAATATGCTCCACTGTGAGTGGAGAATCACATGCATGGCATGTAGGAGGATCCTCCCCTCTCAATAGATAGGAATGTGTAAAATATGTGTGTCCAGTTCGGAGCCGAGAGAGTACAACTTCCTCTCTGCGGTCTCTCCGACTGGACAGTTTAGGATTAAGTGTAGGTTGAATTTTAAACAGTTTATTGTTTGTTTCGGTAGACCACCTTTGTTGCCAATGGTGTTTGATGGCTGACTGAATTGAAGGTTTGATGTCGGTGTATGGTAGTTTCAAATCTGTTTGTGCTAGGCGAAGAGCAGTCTTAGCTGCTTCATCAGCCTGTTCATTCCCCTTTATACCCACATGACTGGGAATCCAGAGATAAGTAATTTGAGTTTTAGAATATAATCGAAATGTTCGGATTAAAAGATTTTGGATTAGAGTATTTCTAGGGCTTCTTGATTTCAAAGCCTGAAGAACCGAAAGAGAGTCTGAACAGATGATTGCCTTTTCAATGCGGTGTTCTTCGATATGGTCAAGCGCCAGACCGATAGCACATGCTTCCGCAGAGAAAATGGAGGCAATATCCGGGAGTCGGATAGAGGAACAGTGATTAGATGTACAGCATGCTGCCGCAACTTTATCCCCATCTTTTGAGCCGTCAGTGTAGATCTTAACATGATCAGGGAAAGCCCTGATGCACTCCCGAAAGGAGGATTTATGTTCTTCGGGTAATGCACTGGACTTTGCCCTCTCATGCAAAGATAAATTGATATCAGGTGTTTGAATGAGCCATGGTGGTACATCCGATATGGTGTACTCGTCAATGGCGTCGAAATTTATATTTAGTTCCTGCAAAAACTTTGAAATTCTGATGCCTAATGTTGGTATGAGCTTTTGATTTTGTCTGAATATGTCCTGGTGTTGTGGATTAAATACAAGATCGAATGCGGGGTTTTTGGGATTGGATTTCAGTTGGGCAGCATACTGTAAGGATAATTTCTTTCGTCGATCGTCTAGAGATGGCTCATTAGCTTCCACATGGAGACTCTTCACAGGTGTTGTTCGAAAAGCTCCAAGTGCCAGACGCAGTCCCTGATTCTGTATAGGGTCAAGCATCTGTAGATAGGAGCTGCGAGCCGATCCATAGACAATAGAGCCGTAGTCAAGTTTTGATCTAATAAGTGCCCGATAGATACGTAGAAGCATTTCACGGTCTGCACCCCAATCAGAATGGGAAAGAACTCGTAGAATGTTCAGCGCCTTCGAGCACTTATCCTTCAGATGTTTGATATGTGGAACAAAGGACAGTTTCGAATCAAATATTAGTCCAAGAAATTTAGTTTGTTCGACTACTGGAATTTTAATTCCATTGAGTGTGAGGTCAGGATCATTGTGTGGTTTTCGTTTTTGACAGAAGTGCATACAGACAGTTTTTGATCTTGAAAATCTGAAGCCATTTTCGTCAGCCCAATTTTGTAATTTGCCTAAACATTGTTGTAGTTGTCGTTCTATAGTGTGCATGTTTTTTGATCTGTAACAGATCAAGAAATCATCCACAAATAGAGACCCTTCCGTAGATTGGCCAAGACATTTGGTTATGCTGTTAATTTTTAGTCCAAAAAGTGTGACGGACAAGATACCACCCTGAGGGACGCCCATCTCCTGTGTTTCTGTTTCTGAATAAGTTGAACCAGTTCGAACTTTGAAATGCCTGTCAGATATAAAATTTGATATAAACTTTGGCAAATTACCACGTATACCGATATCATGGAGATCGTTCATGATTCCATATTGCCAAGTTGTGTCGTATGCCTTTTCCAGGTCAAAGAATACGGCCACAAGATGTTCTTTCTTGGCAAATGCTTCTCGTATAAATGTTTCTAGTCTAACTAAGTGGTCTACCGTTCCCCTGCGGTTTCTAAAGCCGCTTTGCAAAGGACTTAAAATATTGTTTGATTCCAGGAACCAAACTAATCTAGTATTTATCATACGTTCTAGAGTTTTACAAATACAACTCGTCAATGAAATAGGACGATAGTTATTTGCATCAGTAGCATCTTTCCCGGGCTTCGGAAGGGGTATAATAGTAGATTCCTTCCAAGACTCAGGAATTTTGCCAGAAGAGTAAACTTGATTAAATATAGTTAAAAGACATTTTAGTGAAGAGTCTGGTAATTGTTTTAAAAACATATATGGAATTTCGTCTGGTCCAGCTGCCGAGTCCTTTGATTTCTCAAGGGACTCGAGCAATTCTGGTATCTCGAAAGGCCTATTGTAACTTTCACTATTGGAGGATTTAAAATTAAGACGTCTCTTTTCCTTTTCCTTTTTAAATTTTTGAAATTTTTTGGAATGATTTTTGATGGATGAATTTTTAGCAAAATTTTTGGCAAAGGCGTCAGCTATTTCGGACTTTGAAGAAAATATTTTATTGTTGTTAATGAGGTGGGAGGATGGTGTTGCTTTTCTTTTCCCACTGATTTTTCCAATCATTTCCCAAACTTTCTTCGAAGATGTATTGGAATTAATTTTTGAGACGTACTCTTTCCAAGTACTTTTCTTGTCGGATTTGATAGACCTTCGAGCTTTTGCTCTCCAAATTTTAAAATTGTTATAGTTTGAGACGGTTGGCGAAGCCAAGTACCGCCTCAGAGCGGAATTTCTACCAGATCTATTGATAAATGAATCATTTGAGAGACGAAACTTTGTAGGTTTTGGCACGGATTTTGGTATGGTTTTTTTGTAGCGATAGAAGTGAGCGCTTCTGTGAAAATTTTAATGGGGTCATCGAGGTTCAAAAATTTATCCTCAATGAGCTCCTCTGCGCACAAATTTTTAAATTGAACCCAGTCCGCCTTATGTAGATTCCAACGAGGAATAGGCTCCTCAAGTTTTGGTGACCCTATGTTTTTAAGTATAATTGGAAAGTGATCGCTCCCCACAGAGATCACCGTTGACCATCCAATCATAATCCAGAAGAATTGATGGATGGCATAACGATAAATCAATGTGGGTAAGCGAGCCAGAGGCAGGGTGTAAATATGTTGGGGCATTGGTGTTATAAAGACATAAGCTGTTTTTATTAATAAAATCTTCGATACGTCTACCTCTATCGTCAGTGCCTGGGGAGCCCCAGAGGCTATTATGACCGTTAAAGTCACCCATGATAATATATGGCACTGGTAGTTGTGATACGATGTTACTCAGTTCATCACAACTAAATGGAGTATTTGGAGGTAAATATATAGAACAGACTGTTATTTTTCGGTGAAGAGTTGCGCTTATAGCAACAGCTTGTAAGGTGGTATTTAGCTGAATGTGTCTGTGAGGAACGTTTTTATGCACCGCCACCGCCACACCACCTGATGGGCGGCCACCTGTTGTTGGAGTTTTGGTGTATAGTGTAAATTGTCTGAGATTGATGGTGTCTTTCAGCATTATTTCTTGAAGGCAGAATATGGATGGGTTTTTTGTTTGTATAAGATGTTTTAATTCTTCTATGTTCGCTTTAAATCCGCGTATGTTCCATTGTATGATAGTGTTTGTCTCTATGTTGGTCCCTGAGGATAGTTTGTCGGACCGACAGGACTACTTGAAGTAGGTTGTTTGGTGGCGATAAATGTGTTGTCACCAAACTCGCTGTCGTCCGATAGAACATCATAGATGTTCCGTCCAAGGATAGGGTCATCTGATCCCTTACTGGGTTTGTTGTTTATTGCAGGGAGCCTCGCCAGCTTTACCTTGGTGGATTTTGTCTGGCGTTGCTCCTGCGGTGGTGTATTTGCTGGTCGCTTGGCTTTCTCAGGGAGTTTTTTTACGTCAATAGACGGTGAAGATGTAGCACGTCTATGACGAGCGGCGGTAACTTTTTTTCTAATGTTCGGTGTTTGGTGTTGTGTAAGTTCTGGAGACGCCGGTGGGATTGGCGTTTTAGCTCCAGGTGGTTTTTGTTGTGGTTTTTGTTGTGGTTTGTGTTGGGGCTTATATGGACCAGACTTGAACCTGTTCGGGTCCCCCATGATTATTTTGCAGGTCTTAGCATCAGCCATTCTGCTTTTCAAACTTTAAACTATCAAAATCCAAGATGGTGGTCGCAAAATGCAATAGGCAGAACTAGGGTCCTAGAGGAACCTACATATGATATTTGAGAACAATCCCTTCAATACTTTCTGAGAAATAGCGGTAACAAACTTTAACTATCAAAATCCAAGATGGCTACCGGTCGGCCATTTTGTTGACCGATCAGTCCCAAAATGCAATATGCACAACTGGGGTCCTAGGGGAACCTACATATGAAATTTGAGAAAGATCCCTTCAGTGCTTTCTGAGAAATAGCGGTAACAAACTTTAACTATCAAAATCCAAGATGGCTACCTGGCGGCCATCTTGTTGACTGATCAGTCCCAAAATGCAATATGCACAACTGGGGTCCTAGGGAAACCTACATATGAAATTTGAGAAAGATCCCTTCAGTGCTTTCTGAGAAATAGCGGTAACAAACTTTAACTATCAAAATCCAAGATGGCTACCTGGCGGCCATCTTGTTGACTGATCAGTCCCAAAATGCAATATGCACTACTAGGGTCCTAGGGGAACCTACAAATGAAATTTGAAAACAATCCCTTCAATACTTTCTGAGAAATAGCCGTAACAAACTTTAACTATCAAAATCCAAGATGGCTGCTGGTCGGCCATCTTGTTGACCGATCAGTCCCAAAATGTAATATGCAGAACTAGGGTCCTAGAGGAACCTACATATGAAATTTGAGAACAATCCCTTAATACTTTCTGAGAAATAGCGGTAACAAACTTTAACTATCAAAATCCAAGATGGCCACCGGTCGGCCATCTTGTTGACCGATCAGTCCCAAAATGCAATATGCACAACTGGGGTCCTAGGGGAACCTACATATGAAATTTGAGAAAGATCCCTTCAGTACTTTCTGAGAATTAGCGGTAACAAACTTTAACTATCAAAATCCAAGATGGCGGCTGGTCGGCCATCTTGTTGACTGATCAGTCCCAAAATGCAATATGCACAACTAGGGTCCTACGGGAACCTACATATGAAATTTGAGAAAGATCCCTTCAATACTTTATGAGAATAGCGGTAACAAACTTTAACTATCAAAATCCAAGATGGCTGCTTGGCGGCCATCTTGTTGACCAATCAGTCCCAAAATACAATATGCACAACTAGGGTCCTAGGGGAACCTACATATGAAATTTGAGAAAGATCCCTTCAGCGCTTTCTGAGAAATAGCGGTAACAAACTTTAACTATCAAAATCCAAGATGGCTACCTGGCGGCCATCTTGTTGACCGATCAGTCCCAAAATGCACTATGCACTATTGGGGTCCTAGGGGAACCTACATATGAAATTTGAGAAAGATCCCTTCAGTACTTTCTGAGAATTAGCCGTAACAAACTTTAACTATCAAAATCCAAGATGGCTGCCTGGCGGCCATCTTGTTGACCGATCAGTCCCAAAATACAATATGCACAACTAGGGTCCTAGGGGAACCTACATATGAAATTTGAGAAAGATCCCTTCAGTACTTTTAGAGAAATAGCGGTAACAAGAATTGTTAACGGACGGACGGACGGACGGACGGACGGACGGACGACGGACCACGGACGAAAGGCGATTTGAATAGCCCACCATCTGATGATGGTGGGCTAAAAATATAACAACAAAGTCAAAGTGGTATTTCTAGAGTGCCCCTACTATTCTATATCAATATGGAATGAGAGAAAATGACAACGCAACCCTGAGGCCTTTACCAACAATACTCGGGAACTTGAAAATCGTGTCACTGATCTGAATAAAAAAATCCTTCAAATTAATATCCGTAATAATGTGCGAGCACCAAGATTTTCACAGGACATGCTTAAATCTAGAAAAAGTAATAAAGGCTACACGACAACCAAAGTCTCTTACAGTTTACTTATCGATGGAATACACCCTGGTGAAATATTAAGCAGAACTTAGATGAGAAGACTACTTCTGCACACAATCCAGAGGCACTGCTAACTACTTTTAACGAGGAGTCAAAATGGACGGTCGCGAATCAATGGAATCGGGCGAAAACGCGTCTAAGCGTCTCAGGGAGGATAATGACAGCCCCCCCCCCTCATGTGTATTATGTGAACAATCTGGACCAAAAACTGTTGTGTGAAGGTTGTCGCCTTCCCTTCTGTTCTGAGTGTTCCAAATTACCTGAACAAGTCTTCCTCTATATTCATGGGAATGTAACAGGCACCTGTATCACATATAAATGCAAGGCCTGCAAAATAACCCAACCGCCTCTGGAGGAAATTAAGACAACACTGAAGGACTACACAAGATCTAACGACATTAGAATCTCCAAACTTGAAATCCGGATTTCTGATCTGGAATTAAACACTACTATGACTGTAGTACTGGAAGAAGTCAGTCAGTCGCATGCCTTTTGTTTGTTTGTTTGTTTGATTTATTAACGTCCTATTAACAGCTATGGTCATGTAAGGACGGCCTCCCATGTATGCGATGTGTTGCGTGTATGTTGCGAGAGGTGCGTGTGTTGGGAGACTGCGGTATATTCATGTTGTGTCTTCTTGTATAGTGGAACTATTGCCCTTTTTATAGTGCTATATCACTGAAGCATGCCACCAAAGACACCAAGCAACACACCCCACCCGGTCACATTATACTGACAACGGGCGAACCAGTCGTCCCACTCCCTGTATGCTGAGCGCTAAGCAGGAGCAGAAACTACCACAAGGCTCCAGGTCATGATGGAATTCTAAAATGAATGTTATGTTGATAAGCGTAGTTTTAACTGAAAAATTATTCATTTTTACTACCCTTTTCTACTGGTAGAAACATATATACATGTAATATATGTTTCCGATACTTGTTATTATTTCTTGGTAAGATTACTTTTCAAGTATCAGATACATATATCCTTACGTAGGGTCAGGGGCTATTGGTTAGGGAGTAATCTGATTGGTCAAGAGATCTGAGCCAGCATAGTTTTTGTTCTAGTGAAATCAGTAGTCATCTTCATTTTTATTCAGCATTATTTTATCTATATTTCTCGTATACACTTACTTAATACAATATAAGTGCAGTATTGCACTAATGACTTTCAATTTGCCATGTCGTTATCTAATCGACACAATCAACTATTACGAGTAATGAACATTTTGGATTTGTAAACTTCTCAGTACTTTTCATTGTGCGCGCGCCACGACAGGACGATGGCAACAAATTCTACTAGAACACCATGGATACTAATAATCCTCAGAACTGGCCATGGATTATACCGAGCCTTAAAAGCGAGTTGCGTAATCTCAATATCCGTGGAACCTTAACGGGAATGTCCAAAGCTGGATTATGTAATTTGTACTTGGAAAACGTGAATATAAATATAGTTTCTGAATCTTCAACGAAAAGATAAATCTGATTGAAATACAGATCCTTTTAACCACTCCGTGGAATAGATGAGATCCTCTTATTCAACAGTAGTGATATTAATAAGGATCTGTTTTTAAGTCAGATTGCGAGAACAAATACTAATGACTCTTAAGCGTTAACGCTACAAATAATTCAGTAACGAACAATAATCGTGTTAGTAATCCCGCAGTTCTTAACGAAGCGGAGCACTCTGTTACATAGACCTGAACTTGATACCTATTTTGCAAACATTATAGAGATTTCAAATATATATGATACTCGTTTTTACGATTAAATGAACTGCAACCAAAATCTCCCCAAAAGGAATCAACCACAAATCAACAAACAGAAAGCGGTACAACAAACACATTCCCACAGTTTCTGGTCATGCCCTCTACACAGAGTGGAAAGACCATTGCAGGTTTATCGCCTCTTTTATTACGAAAGGGCATCAAAGGCATTGCTGGCGATGTCAAATCTGTTAAGCCTTTGGGATCGGGTGATCTCCTAATAGAGGTTTTCCGCAAGCAACAAGCGGAGAACGTCCTTGGATTTGTTTGTTTGTTTAATTAATTAACGTCCTATTAACAGCTATGGTCATGTAAGGACGGCCTCCCATGTATGCGGTGTGTTGTGTGTATGTTGTACGAGGTTCGTGTTTTGGGAGACTGCGGTATTCATGTTGTGTCTTCTTGTATAGTGGAACTGTTGCCCTTTTTATAGTGCTATATCACTGAAGCATGCCGCCGAAGACACCAGGCAACACACCCCACCCGGTCACATTATACTGACAACGGGCAAACCAGTCGTCCCACTCCCGTTATGCTGAGCGCTAAGCAGGAGCAGAAACTACCACTTTTATAGACTTTGGTGTGTCTCGGCCAGGGGACAGAACCCAGAGCCTTCCTCACAGGGGCGAGCGCTCAACCAAAGGCCAAAAGTGAGGTGGTGTCAAGGGAGACTCTAGGAAGTAATTTAGGGAGAAAGAAAAGATAAGATCCTAAATTTAGTCGCCTTTTACGATCATGCAATACATAGACCAGAACTTGATACCTATTTTGCAAACATTATAGAGATTTCAAATATATATGATACTCGTTTTTACGATTAAATGAACTGCAACCAAAATCTCCCCAAAAGGAATCAACCACAAATCAACAAACAAAAAGCGGTACAACAAACACATTCCCACAGTTTTTGGTCATGTCCTCTACACAGAGTGGAAAGACCACTGCAGGTTTATCGCCTCTTTTATTACGAAAGGGCATTGCTGGCGATGTCAAATCTGTTAAGCCTTTGTGATCGAGTGATCTCCTAATAGAGGTTTTCCGCAAGCAACAAACGTCCTTGGAACCAACAGTTTTGCCGTCCTCAGTGTGTGTGTAAAACCACACTCGTCATTAAATTGTAGCAAGGGGGTCAGGATTTCCTGCCTGGAGGATGTTGGAATGTGTTGGAAAATTGTTTGTTTGATTATTTTAACATCATATTAACATCCTGGGTCATGTAAGGACGGCCTCCCATGTATGCAGTGTGAAGCGTGTGTTAAGTGTGTGTTTTGGGAGACTGGGGTATATTCTTGTAAAGTGGAAATTTTGTCCTCTTTATAGTGCTATATCACTGAAGCATACCGCCGAAGACACCAAGCAACACACTCCATCCGGTCAGTTATACTGACAACGGGTGAACCAGTCGTTCCACTCCTTGTATGCTGAGCGCTAAGCAGGAGCAGAAATTACCACTTTTATAGACTTTGGTGTGTCTCGGCGCCCCTCATTTTTGAGGCCTCAATTACATTTTATAAGTAATTATTATGTACCAAAGTTTACATCCATATATCTTCATTTTAAATTTTATATCATTGCAAATTGATTTTTGACAAAAAAAATGTGCAAAAAATTATAAAAGTTGGTGTTCTGTATTTGTTTTTTATTTCAATTTTGGAGTGCCAATGCAGTTATTTAGTTGAACACATTATTTCAATTCGCTTAATTGTTTGTTTGATAAATTAACGTCCCATGCATGCGGTGTGTAGTGTGTATGAAGTGAAAGGGGCGTGTTTTGGGAGACTGCAGTATATTCATGTTGTCTTCTTATTTCAATTCATGTCTGAATAATTATCAAAATTCATGACATATTTATTAGTTGTATTAACTTCTTAAATGAAACGTGTTTAATTTTAACTGAGTAAGACTGACATGCGTTAACGACGGACGCGTATATAGAAAATCAACCCATGAAAGGAAATCAGTCGAACAAAGTGAACCTTATGGTTGACGCAACTTACAACAACCCATTATATTCCGGTGGATGGAAGACTCCATTTCAGGCAGCAACGCAAGAATGTTCAGCAGCATAGAGCGCAATACCAAGGAATACTATGTGTTGAACTTTGTCACCAAACACAACTTTGCAGTAAGTGACCACTCTGTGATAGTGAACACACCACAGATTGTAAAGGAAACTCACCTGTAATCTTAAAGATTGGTAATGAGCAATCATACTGCTAAGAAAGTATGGAGAATCTCAAAAAAGATGGTTTGGAGGTAAAAAAGCTTGTCAGAGACTCGGACACTGGTCAATTCAAGGTAGTGGAACAAAAATTTATACTCTAGGTGAATCAAGTCTGATTAACGTCCAATTAACAAACTGGGTCATGTAAGGACTGCCTCCTATGTATGCCGTGTGTATCTTGTATGTAGTGCACAATGAGTGTTTTGGGAGGCTGTGGTATATTCGTGTTGAGTTTTCACATTATACAGACAACGGGTGAACCAGTCGTCACACTCCCTGTATGCTGAGCGCTAAGCAGGAGCAGAAACTACCACTTTCTTAGACTTTGGTGTGTCTCGGCCAGGGGACAGAACCCAGAGCCTTCCTCACACGGGCGAACGCTCAACTCAAGGCCAAAAGTGTGGCATTAGGGAAGATAAAGTCAGTTAGGAAGAAAAGATAAGAACCCAGAGCCTTCCTTAAGATAAGATCCTAAATTTGAGCTGATAGGGATTGGAATGTTGTCCACGTTGCACATTGGGATTAATGTATATAAATTAAAAGGAGCAGTAAAAATGTCAACTTCATCAGTCTCTGATCGAGCATCCAATCTCAACAAAACAACAGCCTATCTACGAAATTTAATGTTCAACCCCCCTTTCAGTACATTTACTGTGTTGACGGAAGAAATAAGTATGTATAACATTATATATGTGTAGAAAGATAAATAGATATTCTTTTCATTTTTTATGCATGAACAACAATAATACATTTCATTATCATTCAAAATCAAAGTATGTGTATAATATCTATACCGTTATTATTTCTATTTTCAGAAATATGATGGCATCGTCAACACAATGCAAGGACGCAAATGTTGTTGAGGAGTATGGATGGTTCCTGCAAAGTATGGACAGTACTGAAGATTCACCCACCGTTATGTGTAGGTCAATTGAGTGGTTTTCTACCAAGTCTGATTGTTTAAAAGACTTTCAACGGTTTAAATGTACACAAGAAGGAGCTTGTGTAGTTAAAAGTAGAAAAAGGAGAATCATTCAACGAAGTGAAAACGAGGAAAAAGAAAAGTGTGCTAGGATTGCGGCTGATTCATTTCTAGACATCTTATACGTAGAAAATATTATGTGTTGTTTGAATGGTGTGATTGAGAAAAACTGTCTTGGGTGTATTGTGGATCACCCAAGTCATTTGTTTGTTTGTTTGTTTGAGTTTTACGGCCCATCGACAACTAAGGTCATTTAGGGCCTTAAATGTTTTCCTTCTATGCGATCGGATATCTGATTTCAGTGTTTCCCTTCAACGCGATCGGATATATGTGACTTTAGTGTTTTCCTTCAACGCGATCGGATATATGTGACTTTAGTGTTTTCCCGGACTTCTACGCGATCGGATATGTATGTGATTTTATAACTAGTGATTCTGATATATTTGATTTTTATAGACTTTAAACAATCGTGTGGCTCTTGCAGAGGGGGCCTCCACGTGGCAAGAGCTGGGCAACACGTGAAACTGCGGAGGCAGGTTCAGTGTTGGCAGACACCCTCTAATAAAATTTATATAATTCAATAAATAAAAAGTACTTTTTATATTTACCACTTTTTGTTTATTTTATATGTAGTGTATTATGGATATGCATCTAAATGCATTGACACATAATAGTCTACCGTGAAATTCATTAAAGAAAATAATTTTATGAAGTACACATATTAATTAACAAGACATAATGTTATATTATTACATAAATCTAATACCATACATTTAACATATATTTATATTGTACGGGGCCGTTTTAACTGGGGCCGTTATTGCAGTGGGGCCGTTCTGACTGGGGCCGCTTTAACTTGGATTCTGTACATACAACCCCTCTTGATTCCGATTGGCTTTCAACTTTGGACTACTTTTTTATAGTGCATTTTCTTTCCATTGTAATTAAAACAGGGCCCAGATTCACGAAAATGGAACTTTAACAGAGTTTAAATTATGGGATGTTTATCAACTATCTCGAATTTTATAAACATGCTTTGCATAGTCACTTATTGGGAACCTCTATTTTATGACTATGAGAATCAAAACTAATTTACATCAGTCACTTATTCCGTTCGCTTGGTGAAATTCAAGTCGTATGCGTATAACTTTAGGCCCAGACGTAACACACAGAAGTTGCGAAATACGTATCTAGTTACATATGAATCTACATATAGTTTGTATGCGCAATAATGTTTGTTTGTTTGATTCATTAACGTCCTATTAACAGCTATGGTCATGCAAGGATGGCCCCCCCATGCATGCAGTGTACTGCGTGTATGTTTGTGCGAGGTGCGTGTTTTGGGAGACTGCGGTGTATTCATGTTGTGTCTTCTTGTATAGTGGAACTGTTGCCCTTTTTATAGTGCTATATCACTGAAGCATGCCGCCGAAGACACCAAGCAACACACCCCACCCGGTCACATTATACTGACAACGGGCGAACCAGTCGTCCCACTCCCTGTATGCTGAGCGCTAAGCAGGAGCAGAAACTACCACTATTATAGACTTTGGTGTGTCTCGGCCAGGAGACAGAACCCAGAGCCTTCCTCACAGGGGCGAACGCTCAACTCAAGGCCAAAAGTGAGGCGGTGCCAAGGGAGGCATTAGGAAAGATAAAGTCAGTTAGGAAGAAGAGAAAAGATAAGATCCTAAATTTAGTTGCCTTTTACGATCATGCAATAGGGGCAGCAATTACAATTCCAATGCCCTACCTACATGGCTGGGAATCTAGAAATAAGTAATTGGAGTTTTAGAAGATAATCAAAATGTTCAGATCAAAAGATTTTGGATTAATGTGTTTCTAGGGTTTCTTGATTTCAAAGCCTGAAGAACCGAAAGAGAGTCAGAACAGACGATTGCCTTTTCAATGCGGCGTTCTTCGATATGGTCAAGCGCCAGACTGATAGCACATGCTTCCACAGAGAAAATGGAGGCAACATCCGGGAGTCGGATAGAGGAGCAGTGATTAGATGTACAGCATGTCATGCTGCCGCAACATTATCACCACCTTTTGAGCCCTCAGTGTAGATCTGAACATGGTCAGGGAAAGCCCTAATACACTCCCAAAAGGAGGATTTGTATTCTTCATGTAGAGATAAATTGATATCAGATGTTTGAATGAGCCATGGTGGTACATACGATACGATGTACTCATCAATGGTGTCGAAATTATATTCAGTTCCAGAAATTTTGAAATTCTGATGCCAAATGTTGGTATGAGCTTTTGATTTTGTGTAGATATTACTTGGTGTTGTGGATTGAATACAAGGTTACCGTATTTGACCGCAAATAAGACCCCTCCCGCAAATAAGGCCCCCCCCCACCTATTTTGACACATTTTCAGACTTAGGGGGGGATGTCTGCAAATAAGACCCCCCTACCTATTTTGCAGTTTACTGGATGACGGATTTGAGCAACGGAGTATTTAAAATAACACCAAAATGACTTTGTATCGGAACTTCTTTTTGTTTGTTTTATTGGCATAGAAAAATCACGTAGTAAACAACTGTTTGTGTCCTTGTTATTTTTGTTATCTAATTCAAGTTAATTCACGGGTGATTTAATTTAATTATAAAAAACTACGAATTTGTGGACGGTGCTCATATTTAATTGGAGGTTATTTTCAACAAAATACGCCGATATATGTTTCCATGAACACTTTATATCGGCATGGTACACACGTTTTAGTGTTCGTACAGCTTGTCATTTTTTACATGAATCGGCAAAGATATTCGTCACTGATGCAGATCGTTTCTGCAGTCGTGGGTTCTAATTCAATACAATCATTACCTAAAACATCTACTTAAGGCATGTACAGTTTCAAATATGTTTATTTGTGAACGTAACGTACCTGTAGTTCACGATCAGTTGGAGAAACCATGCTTTACTTTTCAGCCGCCATGTTTTGTTTACGCAGTCAGTATAATATGATTAGCCGCAAAGTTTCGTATTTTACTCTGGATACAAAAATACTTGCTACGATGTTTTAATGCAGTTAATACTTGGATAAATATCTGAAATATTATCAAACTATCGTCGTATCAATAGCATACCGATCAAATTCCCAAACACGACTCGGTGTGAAAGTATGGCTTCAACCCGGCGCCATTTTCCTACAGATGTGTGTACGATGTTACAAACAATTGCATCAGTGCATGTCGGCACGTTGAAGTTAAATCACGATCGTTTGCTCATTTGGCTGAGACAAATGTACGTAAATTCTTCTGTTTATGAACGAATTTGATATGTAAACGTTTGCAGTGAATATTAAATAGGCCCGAGTCTGAATGGCGATCGTCCTTCCGATTCACAGCGATTGATTCACGTGTTTACTAAGACGGAGATGTAGTTGTGATCGTAAACAATAACCGAATTTGAATATTTTGAAATAATATACGATTATTAAAACTTCTGGATTAAAATGACATTGCTTATGATGCTGTTTCTTCGTTTTGATTCATTGGTGAATGTCCGCGTGACTCTTGCAAAAATGTGTGTTTCCCTTTCAGACTTACGTTACAACTGTCCTAGTACTGTTTATATTTTAATTTGTCATAACAATTGATTTAATTTTACTCATACGTCTTCATTATTATTATAAATAGTTGAACATCTTGCTATTACTCATCTGTCATACGACTGTTACAACAATGACAGGACATTAAAAAATCCAAGATGGCAACCTCATAGATCGATGTTATCAGGGGGGTTGTCCGCAAATAAGACCCCCCTCCACTTTTGACCTTTATTTCTTCTCTGTGGGGTAGTGTTATTTGCGGTGAAATACGGTAAATGCGGGATTTTTGGGGTTGGATTTCAGTTGAGCAGCATACTGTAAGGATAATTTCTTTTGTTGATCGTCTAAAGATGGCTCATTAGCTTCCACATGGAGACTCTTCACAGGTGTTGTTCAAAAAGCTCCAAGTGTGATATGCAGTCCCTGATTCTGTATATAGGGTCTAGCATCTGTAGATAGCAGCTCCGAGCCGATCCATAGACAATAGAGCTGTAGTCAAGTTTTGATCTAATAAGTGCCCGATAGATACGTAGAAGCATTTCACGATCTGCATCCCAATCAGAATGGGAAAGAATACAAATAAAAACTTTTCATACTTTTTAAATAAAATGAAATTAACTTAAGATCCAATATTTATCTATATTCATCATGCTGTTCATAAGATTCTTTCAAGTGCTTTGACCTGAACTACTTGGTAAAAGGGTTGTTATCCTTATCAGCTAAAGAAATAAAATACAGTAGGTTATTTCTTTTAACCTGGTTTGGTTAATCACATTTAATGTCCTATAAACAGCCAGGGTCATTGAAAATACACAACCAGCATACCCTACTTGGACTCATTACATCGATAAGTCACCCCACTCCCCTAATGCTAAGCAGGATCAGAAACTAATTTTATTACTTTTTGTACTTTTTAAACTTCCGTCTTGTGTTGTGGGTATGTGTCGCAGGGCTTGGATTATTCACAGCTAACAATGAAACAGTTGATGGACGTGTATAAAGTTTACCTACCAACTCCGGTAAAATTACTTGCGAGAAAAACTGTTTAGACTTTGTCATGATATCTTCTGCCATGTCAACATCCAGTTCAATGCGCTCCACATGGTAGTCTGCTTTGGTCAAAACAATAACATCTGAAAACTCCTTGTCGCAAACGTACAGTTGACTCTGAATCTGGTAATAGTACATGTGCGACTTCTTCAGCTGGAAGTGATTGCCATATTTTTCCAGGCAGAAGTTTTCATCCTGCATATCCTCTACTAGTGGAAAGTCGTTTCGACAATCGAGGCATTTGATCACAACGTTGACTTCACCACAGCAGTCGCAGGTTGCTGTACCATCAGGCAAAGCGCCTATAAACGGGTACTTTTTACAGATGACGAATCCGCTCGGCAAGACAACCAGATTTTCATGATTGTTCTGCATCTGTTGAAGGTACCATTCCAAAGCGTCATCTTCATGTGGACACTGCCACCTAACATGAACTTGGTTGGTATCAGGGTAGCAGATCGACTTCACCAAATATTGAGACGGGTCATCTACGGATGCCTCGCACACATTTTTCATCTGAGAATCAGTTATTCTTCCAATTTGATACTTCAGTTGTTCATCAATCTCTGTTTTTTCATAAGTGAGGTCTTCAACATTCTTCACTTCTTCAGAAGTAACCTTAATGTCTTTCATCAGTGTTTTGCAGTACTTTATCAAAGACATTCTATCCATGTTTATGAACTTTTCATTGTGAAGCTCTGATAATAGCCTTGGATACTTCAGCGGCTCGGGAATAAACAGATGACTATATTCTGCAATCGTTGACAAGACCACTGGTTTCGTACCAGTGGCATACAGGGCAGCAAAGAATGCCTTTTTTTTCTTCTTCAGAAGGCGGGGACAATTTTGGAAGAGGCATACTACTATCCGGAGTATCGGGTTATCCTTGGTGATTATGTTAAAAGGATCCAGCAGTATTTTGAAATCTTTCATAACCAGAATTTGTTTCATCTATTTAAAAACTGGCCCAAGAATTGCGCAAACAACATTACACAAAATGATAACATGAAAAATAAAAACACGATCACAGGACAAAATCAGTAAGATGCTAAGGGACATATAGGTACCATATTCTGTCCAAAATGGTCTGTATCAAAACAAACAAATTATAGACGGACCGAAGTGAACCAAATTATACTAATGTATAGTTTTCAGATTTTTCATAAAGACTGGAAACAGTGTTGTTTTTATAGAAAAACAAATTGTTTACTTATTGTTGAATTTAAATGAAAATTAGAAAACCTGAAAACAAACGGGGGATTGCTGAATTCAATATATAGCAATTTTTTACATTTCCCAATTTCCGTAAGCCTTGCGGATTTAAACAAAGTACAATTTTTAATACTATTTTTAAACATTTACAGGAGAGTGATCGTAATATTTGGTAAACTAGACACCAGAAACTAGGGAGACGATAAATTATTATATGACTTTATATTGGAATGCAATAAAACTTGGACATTATTTACACGTGAATAATGTGACGGGGAACACACTTGGATTTTGCTTTCCAGTCCACAAACAGAATTATACACACATGTGGTAAAAAAGTATATGGCAAGGGGAAAAAAAACCAATTGATTTTAGATAATGGAACCTAAAAATTAGCGCTATTTTCCTCAAAGTAAATATATTGAACATTAAATTGCTAATTTTATTTGCTAACGAAGAATTAGACTTTTATGTGTCTACAATGTCAAATCGTCGATATGTCTTCGCACAAATACACGCAATATACCCCATACCATGTCTACTTATTAATCAAAATTGAATTTTAATAGGAAGTTATATAAATCAATCAAATTGTATTGCAAACCACATATTGTACTGATTTCATTTTTTTAATCATTATTGAGAACATCGTGTTGTAAATACATTTGTAATGATTTCCAGGATAATAAATACTGAACAGGATATGCACTGGCTTGGCCACTCTACACAACACTTAATAAGTACTTAAGCAAACATTCCTTTCAGGGATAATTCTTACTGAGCCGTGTTACGTAACAGGATTAGTGTCTTAGGGGCTGTACTGATGATTTATTATTGGTACGCTTATAGGACAGGACCTGTGTCTCAACAGTATATAAGGGGACGGGGGGCTGTACTGATGATTTATATTGGTACATTATAGACAGGACCTATGTCTACAGTATATATAAGGGGACGGGGGCTGTACTGATGATTTATATTGGTACATATAGACAGGACCTGTGTCTACAGTATATAAGGGGACGGGGGCTGTACTGATGATTTATATTGGTACATATAGACAGGACCTGTGTCTACAGTATATAAGGGGACGGGGGCTGTAAGACTGATGATTTATATTGGTACATATAGACAGGACCTGTGTCTACAGTATATAAGGGGACGGGGCTGTACTGATGATTTATATTGGTACATATAGACAGGACCTGTGTCTACAGTATATAAGGGGGACGGGGGCTGTACTGATGATTTAATATTGGTACATATAGACAGGACCTGTGTCTACAGTATATAAGGGACGGGGGCTGTACTGATGATTTATATTGGTACATATAGACAGGACCTGTGTCTACAGTATATAAGGGGACGGGGGCTGTACTGATGATTTATATTGGTACATATAGACAGGACCTGTGTCTACAGTATATAAGGGGACGGGGGCTGTACTGATGATTTATATTGGTACATATAGACAGGACCTGTGTCTACAGTATATAAGGGGACGGGGCTGTACTGATGATTTATATTGGTACATATAGACAGGACCTGTGTCTACAGTATATAAGGGGGACGGGGGCTGTACTGATGATTTATATTGGTACATATAGACAGGACCTGTGTCTACAGTATATAAGGGACGGGGGCTGTACTGATGATTTATATTGGTACATATAGACAGGACCTGTGTCTACAGTATATAAGGGGACGGGGGCTGTACTGATGATTTATATTGGTACATATAGACAGGACCTGTGTCTACAGTATATAAGGGGACGGGGGCTGTACTGATGATTTATATTGGTACATATAGACAGGACCTGTGTCTACAGTATATAAGGGGACGGGGGCTGTACTGATGATTTATATTGGTACATATAGACAGGACCTATGTCTACAGTATATAAGGGGACGGGGGCTGTACTGATGATTTATATTGGTACATATAGACAGGACCTATGTCTACAGTATATAAGGGGACGGGGGCTGTACTGATGATTTATATTGGTACATATAGACAGGACCTGTGTCTACAGTATATAAGGGGACGGGGGCTGTACTGATGATTTATATTGGTACATATAGACAGGACCTGTGTCTACAGTATATAAGGGGACGGGGGCTGTACTGATGATTTATATTGGTACATATAGACAGGACCTGTGTCTACAGTATATAAGGGGACGGGGGCTGTACTGATGATTTATATTGGTACATATAGACAGGACCTGTGTCTACAGTATATAAGGGGACGGGGGCTGTACTGATGATTTATATTGGTACATATAGACAGGACCTGTGTCTACAGTATATAAGGGGACGGGGGCTGTACTGATGATTTATATTGGTACATATAGACAGGACCTGTGTCTACAGTATATAAGGGGACGGGGGCTGTACTGATGATTTATATTGGTACATATAGACAGGACCTGTGTCTACAGTATATAAGGGGACGGGGCTGTACTGATGATTTATATTGGTACATATAGACAGGACCTGTGTCTACAGTATATAAGGGACGGGGGCTGTACTGATGATTTATATTGGTACATATAGACAGGACCTGTGTCTACAGTATATAAGGGGACGGGGGCTGTACTGATGATTTATATTGGTACATATAGACAGGACCTGTGTCTACAGTATATAAGGGACGGGGGCTGTACTGATGATTTATGTTGGTACATATAGACAGGACCTGTGTCTACAGTATATAAGGGGACGGGGGCTGTACTGATGATTTATATTGGTACATATAGACAGGACCTGTGTCTACAGTATATAAGGGGACGGGGGCTGTACTGATGATTTATATTGGTACATATAGACAGGACCTGTGTCTACAGTATATAAGGGGACGGGGGCTGATGTGATGATTTATATTGGTACATATAGACAGGACCTGTGTCTACAGTATATAAGGGGACGGGGGCTGTACTGATGATTTATATTGGTACATATAGACAGGACCTGTGTCTACAGTATATAAGGGGACGGGGGCTGTACTGATGATTTATATTGGTACATATAGACAGGACCTGTGTCTACAGTATATAAGGGGACGGGGGCTGTACTGATGATTTATATTGGTACATATAGACAGGACCTGTGTCTACAGTATATAAGGGGACGGGGGCTGTACTGATGATTTATATTGGTACATATAGACAGGACCTGTGTCTACAGTATATAAGGGGACGGGGGCTGTACTGATGATTTATATTGGTACATATAGACAGGACCTGTGTCTACAGTATATAAGGGGACGGGGGCTGTACTGATGATTTATATTGGTACATATAGACAGGACCTGTGTCTACAGTATATAAGGGGACGGGGGCTGTACTGATGATTTATATTGGTACATATAGACAGGACCTGTGTCTACAGTATATAAGGGGACGGGGGCTGTACTGATGATTTATATTGGTACATTATAGACAGGACCTGTGTCTACAGTATATAAGGGGACGGGGGCTGTACTGATGATTTATATTGGTACATATAGACAGGACCTGTGTCTACAGTATATAAGGGGACGGGGGCTGTACTGATGATTTATATTGGTACATATAGACAGGACCTGTGTCTACAGTATATAAGGGGACGGGGGCTGTACTGATGATTTATGTTGTACTTATAGACAGGACCTGTGTCTACAGTATATAAGGGGACGGGGGCTGTACTGATGATTTATATTGGTACATATAGACAGGACCTGTGTCTACAGTATATAAGGGGACGGGGGCTGTACTGATGATTTATATTGGTACATATAGACAGGACCTGTGTCTACAGTATATAAGGGGACGGGGGCTGTACTGATGATTTTATATTGGTACATATAGACAGGACCTGTGTCTACAGTATATAAGGGGACGGGGGCTGTACTGATGATTTATATTGGTACATATAGACAGGACCTGTGTCTACAGTATATAAGGGGACGGGGGCTGTACTGATGATTTATATTGGTACATATAGACAGGACCTGTGTCTACAGTATATAAGGGGACGGGGGCTGTACTGATGATTTATATTGGTACATATAGACAGGACCTGTGTCTACAGTATATAAGGGGACGGGGGCTGTACTGATGATTTATATTGGTACATATAGACAGGACCTGTGTCTACAGTATATAAGGGGACGGGGGCTGTACTGATGATTTATATTGGTACATATAGACAGGACCTGTGTCTACAGTATATAAGGGGACGGGGCTGTACTGATGATTTATATTGGTACATATAGACAGGACCTGTGTCTACAGTATATAAGGGGACGGGGGCTGTACTGATGATTTATATTGGTACATATAGACAGGACCTGTGTCTACAGTATATAAGGGGACGGGGGCTGTACTGATGATTTATATTGGTACATATAGACAGGACCTGTGTCTACAGTATATAAGGGGACGGGGGCTGTACTGATGATTTATATTGGTACATATAGACAGGACCTGTGTCTACAGTATATAAGGGGACGGGGGCTGTACTGATGATTTATATTGGTACATATAGACAGGACCTGTGTCTACAGTATATAAGGGGACGGGGGCTGTACTGATGATTTATATTGGTACATATAGACAGGACCTGTGTCTACAGTATATAAGGGGACGGGGGCTGTACTGATGATTTATATTGGTACATATAGACAGGACCTGTGTCTACAGTATATAAGGGGACGGGGGCTGTACTGATGATTTATATTGGTACATATAGACAGGACCTGTGTCTACAGTATATAAGGGGACGGGGGCTGCTGTACTGATGATTTATATTGGTACATTTATATGACTAACAGGACCTGTGTCTACAGTATATAAGGGGACGGGGGCTGTACTGATGATTTATATTGGTACATATAGACAGGACCTGTGTCTACAGTATATAAGGGGACGGGGGCTGTACTGATGATTTATATTGGTACATATAGACAGGACCTGTGTCTACAGTATATAAGGGGACGGGGGCTGTACTGATGATTTATATTGGTACATATAGACAGGACCTGTGTCTACAGTATATAAGGGGACGGGGGCTGTACTGATGATTTATATTGGTACATATAGACAGGACCTGTGTCTACAGTATATAAGGGGACGGGGGCTGTACTGATGATTTATATTGGTACATATAGACAGGACCTGTGTCTACAGTATATAAGGGGACGGGGGCTGTACTGATGATTTATATTGGTACATATAGACAGGACCTGTGTCTACAGTATATAAGGGGACGGGGGCTGTACTGATGATTTATATTGGTACATATAGACAGGACCTGTGTCTACAGTATATAAGGGGACGGGGGCTGTACTGATGATTTATATTGGTACATATAGACAGGACCTGTGTCTACAGTATATAAGGGGACGGGGGCTGTACTGATGATTTATATTGGTACATATAGACAGGACCTGTGTCTACAGTATTATAAGGGGACGGGGGCTGTACTGATGATTTATATTGGTACATATAGACAGGACCTGTGTCTACAGTATATAAGGGGACGGGGGCTGTACTGATGATTTATATTGGTACATATAGACAGGACCTGTGTCTACAGTATATAAGGGGACGGGGGCTGTACTGATGATTTATATTGGTACATATAGACAGGACCTGTGTCTACAGTATATAAGGGGACGGGGGCTGTACTGATGATTTATATTGGTACATATAGACAGGACCTGTGTCTACAGTATATAAGGGGACGGGGGCTGTACTGATGATTTATATTGGTACATATAGACAGGACCTGTGTCTACAGTATATAAGGGGACGGGGGCTGTACTGATGATTTATATTGGTACATATAGACAGGACCTGTGTCTACAGTATATAAGGGGACGGGGGCTGTACTGATGATTTATATTGGTACATATAGACAGGACCTGTGTCTACAGTATATTAAGGGGACGGGGGCTGTACTGATGATTTATATTGGTACATATAGACAGGACCTGTGTCTACAGTATATAAGGGGACGGGGGCTGTACTGATGATTTATATTGGTACATATAGACAGGACCTGTGTCTACAGTATATAAGGGGACGGGGGCTGTACTGATGATGATTTATATTGGTACATATAGACAGGACCTGTGTCTACAGTATATAAGGGGACGGGGGCTGTACTGATGATTTATATTGGTACATATAGACAGGACCTGTGTCTACAGTATATAAGGGGACGGGGGCTATACTGATGATTTATGTTGTACTTATAGACAGGACCTGTGTCTACAGTATATAAGGGGACGGGGCTGTACTGATGATTTATATTGGTACATATAGACAGGACCTGTGTCTACAGTATATAAGGGGACGGGGGCTGTACTGATGATTTATATTGGTACATATAGACAGGACCTGTGTCTACAGTATATAAGGGGACGGGGGCTGTACTGATGATTTATATTGGTACATATAGACAGGACCTGTGTCTACAGTATATAAGGGGACGGGGGCTGTACTGATGATTTATATTGGTACATATAGACAGGACCTGTGTCTACAGTATATAAGGGGACGGGGGCTGTACTGATGATTTATATTGGTACATATAGACAGGACCTGTGTCTACAGTATATAAGGGGACGGGGGCTGTACTGATGATTTATATTGGTACATATAGACAGGACCTGTGTCTACAGTATATAAGGGGACGGGGGCTGTACTGATGATTTATATTGGTACATATAGACAGGACCTGTGTCTACAGTATATAAGGGGACGGGGGCTGTACTGATGATTTATATTGGTACATATAGACAGGACCTGTGTCTACAGTATATAAGGGGACGGGGGCTGTACTGATGATTTATATTGGTACATATAGACAGGACCTGTGTCTACAGTATATAAGGGGACGGGGGCTGTACTGATGATTTATATTGGTACATATAGACAGGACCTGTGTCTACAGTATATAAGGGGACGGGGGCTGTACTGATGATTTATATTGGTACATATAGACAGGACCTGTGTCTACAGTATATAAGGGGACGGGGGCTGTACTGATGATTTATATTGGTACATATAGACAGGACCTGTGTCTACAGTATATAAGGGGACGGGGGCTGTACTGATGATTTATATTGGTACATATAGACAGGACCTGTGTCTACAGTATATAAGGGGACGGGGGCTGTACTGATGATTTATATTGGTACATATAGACAGGACCTGTGTCTACAGTATATAAGGGGACGGGGGCTGTACTGATGATTTATATTGGTACATATAGACAGGACCTGTGTCTACAGTATATAAGGGGACGGGGGCTGTACTATGATGATTTATATTGGTACATATAGACAGGACCTGTGTCTACAGTATATAAGGGGACGGGGGCTGTACTGATGATTTATATTGGTACATATAGACAGGACCTGTGTCTACAGTATATAAGGGGACGGGGGCTGTACTGATGATTTATATTGGTACATATAGACAGGACCTATGTCTACAGTATATAAGGGGACGGGGGCTGTACTGATGATTTATATTGGTACATATAGACAGGACCTGTGTCTACAGTATATAAGGGGACGGGGGCTGTACTGATGATTTATATTGGTACATATAGACAGGACCTGTGTCTACAGTATATAAGGGGACGGGGGCTGTACTGATGATTTATATTGGTACATATAGACAGGACCTGTGTCTACAGTATATAAGGGGACGGGGGCTGTACTGATGATTTATATTGGTACATATAGACAGGACCTGTGTCTACAGTATATAAGGGGACGGGGGCTGTACTGATGATTTATATTGGTACATATAGACAGGACCTGTGTCTACAGTATATAAGGGGACGGGGGCTGTACTGATGATTTATATTGGTACATATAGACAGGACCTGTGTCTACAGTATATAAGGGGACGGGGGCTGTACTGATGATTTATATTGGTACATATAGACAGGACCTGTGTCTACAGTATATAAGGGGACGGGGGCTGTACTGATGATTTATATTGGTACATATAGACAGGACCTATGTCTACAGTATATAAGGGGACGGGGGCTGTACTGATGATTTATATTGGTACATATAGACAGGACCTGTGTCTACAGTATATAAGGGGACGGGGGCTGTACTGATGATTTATATTGGTACTTATAGACAGGACCTGTGTCTACAGTATATAAGGGGACGGGGGCTGTACTGATGATTTATATTGGTACATATAGACAGGACCTGTGTCTACAGTATATAAGGGGACGGGGGCTGTACTGATGATTTATATATTGGTACATATAGACAGGACCTGTGTCTACAGTATATAAGGGGACGGGGGCTGTACTGATGATTTATATTGGTACATATAGACAGGACCTGTGTCTACAGTATATAAGGGGACGGGGGCTGTACTGATGATTTATATTGGTACATATAGACAGGACCTATGTCTACAGTATATAAGGGGACGGGGGCTGTACTGATGATTTATATTGTACATATAGACAGGACCTGTGTCTACAGTATATAAGGGGACGGGGGCTGTACTGATGATTTTTATATTGGTACATATAGACAGGACCTGTGTCTACAGTATATATGGGGACGGGGCTGTACTGATGATTTATGTTGTACATATAGACAGGACCTGTGTCTACAGTATATATGGGGACGGGGGCTGTACTTACGATTTATAGTTGTACATATAAGAACTATCTCTTTTTGCAGTAATCTTCCTGCCCTGCAGGTACGGCGTTAGAATTTTACTGCTGCCCCTATTGCATGATCGTAAAAGGCGACAAAATTTCGGATCTTATATTTTCTCTTCTTCCTAACTGACTTTAGGTTTCCTAATGCCTCCCTTGGCACCGCCTCACTGTTGACTTTGAGTTAAGCGTTCGCCCCTGTGATGACGGCTTTAGGATTTGTCCCATGGCCGAGACGCACCAAAGTCTATAAAATTGGTAGTTTCCGCTTCATTTTAGCGATCAGCATACAGGGAGTTGGACGACTGGTTCGCCCATTGTCAGTATGAGACCTGGTGAAGTGTGTTGCTTGGTGTCTTCGGTGGCATGCCTCAGTGATATAGCACTATAAAAAGGGCAACAGTTCCATTATGCAAGATGACACAACATTAATAAACATAGTACTGACATAGTATTTTTAACAATGTCAATACCTTTTTCGAAATAGAATTTCTGAAGCTAAGTAACAGCCGCAACAAATGGTACAACGTCAAGATTGTTATACCACACCAGGAAATCTTTGAATGTTTTCATATCTCCATGGTTCCATACACTTATGCAGAATTCATACTTCTCTGGAGTAATGTTTTTTTTTTCTTTTATATATTATAGAACTGTTCATGTGATGGTAGAGTTTCGGAAGCCAGTTTTATTTACAGTCAAACCAATCATATGGAAAGAAATCTTTTTGATCCTTGATTCCGTATGCTCGTAAAAAATTAAGCATAGGATGTTCTAGGATCTAGATAACTGGATATGTTCAAGAACTTAAAAGTGTTCGTACTGATGCAGCTGTACGAGTTGCATTTCTTCAGTGAATACATTTTTTATTTTTTATCGTGAAGTGCTAAAAGTTTTGAGATGACACGTTTGCCTTCGCGTAGATATTAGGCGATCATTTCCTTCACCATAGTATTCAAGTCTGCATCAACGAAACACTTTGGCTCTTCATATTCAACGACATTGAGGTCAAACTCACGGAAATTGGCTTATGTTCCTTTGTCCATGATAGTTTACTAGAGTCATGAGTTGTTGAGCATGAATGAAGTATGGCTTCAAAATCGTATACAATAACCCAAGGGAAAACCCGTGTTTCGGTAGCTACGACAATATCGTATTCTTCTAAGTTATCACCTGCACCTCATCTTGGGTTCACACATGGGCGCCATCTTGTTTTTTTGCACTTTATCTGGGTTCACACAAATGAAGTGCTGCACCTCAACATTAAACCTTATACTATTAAAGTCTATAAAAAGTTAGTTCCTGCTGAACGCACAGCATTTACGGAATATTGTGAAACCACGTGTAGAGTCACTACATAAATACATACAATATGGTCACTATCAACAGTAACTATACTCACAAAGTTAGATGTAGTCTGGGGATGAGAATACAATTCAAATATATATGTTGATTCAAATAACACTGTGCGGACAGGTCCTCCTGGTTTGACGTGGGTTTCTTTGATGTGTTGTGTGTTGTCATCGGCAGTCTCGCAAAACAAACAATCTGTACTTCATACACGCAACACACCGCATACATGGAGGCTGTCCTTACATGACCTTACATGGAGGCCGTCCTTTAGGACATGACCATACATGGAGGCTGTCCTTACATGACTTTTGCTGTTAATAGGACGTTAGTAATGTAACTAAAAAAACTGTACTAATGCTAATGTTCGTTTTGCCATTAATACCCCTGGCTGTCAATGGGCCGTTTAATCTAAAAATAAATGTGATATTACTGTATATCAATACACCAGAACATTTATTTTCTTCAAATTTTCTTAATTTATAATTATGAATATATATATTACACTTTACTATGTACAATTGTGGAATAGTAATTGTGATAAAACTATACATCCTGATTTTCCTGTCTTTGACTGGAATCGTATTTATTTTGTTTTTACAAGACGTTTTACAGTTTCGAAATTTATAAGTTCACTATTTTTGAAATTGAGAGATAAATCTTAACCTTACATACTTCTTTCCAAACGACCGTCATGTAAGAATATTTCTTTGTACCCCCACTGTCGAATTCTGTAAGTTTGTGGTGGCCTAAGTACCCCCACTGTCGAATTCTGTAAGTTTGTGATGACCTAAGTAACCCCACTGTCGAATTCTGTAAGTTTGTGATGGCCTAAGTTACCCCACTGTCGAATTCTGTAAGTTTGTGATGACCTAAGTAACCCCCCCCCCTGTCGAATTCTGTAAGTTTGTGATGACCCCCTCCCCCCTGTCGAATTCTGTAAGTTTGTGATGACCTAAGTACCCCCCACTGTCGAATTCTGTAAGTTTGTGATGGCCCTAAGTTCCCCACTGTCGAATTCTCTGTAAGTTTGTGATGACCTAAGTTACCCCACTGTCGAATTCTGTAAGTTTGTGATGACCTAAGTACCCCCCACTGTCGAATTCTATAAGTTTGTGATGATCTAAGTACCCCCACTGTCGAATTCTGTAAGTTTTGTGTGATGACCTCTTATACATCCTATCATGTCGACTCTGAAGTCAGGTCACCTAAGTATTATCTCCTGAACTAGGATTGTCCTGTCCGTCTTTGTGTACATAGATAGATAGTCTGTGTCACTGTAAAGAATTTCGTCACCCAATTTGTCCATTTCGTTGTAAAGTCGAAGTCGTGCGTGAACAGTCGTAAATCACGCTACACAAATGTTGGTATTGTGACCTTCTGGTACAAATGGATCTTTATACAGTCCTTACATGATAGATGATCTTCATATATACAATGGAAGTCTTTAATGTTTTTAGTATCGTCAGAAAATTAGTCAGTGTAATTAGTTCTGGAGGAGATTAAACCGCATCAATGCCATATCTCTAAGGTTTTAAAGTCCGCCATTTTGTTTTTATTTCAAAATATTTTATTAAACAATACAAGTTATACAGGAATTACAGAGAAAGGTAGTATATTATTGTATTGATAAATGGATTAGACAACAGGCAAAGCCTATAAAGGTCCTCTCCAGAAAGTCATTTTGTTTGATGTTGTCGCGGTCTGAAAGTATGCCTTCTCGTTCGACAAATGAGGTATCAAAATGACCACAATAAACGACTTAAAGACATATCAGCGACCAAAAAAACCAAATATATGTAGTGATTTTTACGCAAGGAATTGAAAAAATAGGGATGTTTAAGCTCAGAAAATGGTATTTTTTTTAGTAAATTTTTCATATTTTGCTTGAGACGCAACAAAAACGTTTACCACAACCGCAAACCGTTATATTTGCTAGTTAGTTTTTTGTCCAGCTTATAAATCAGTTTAAAAAACAAAAACAAGAAAAAAAAACAAATTGTTAAACTATTGTATATGGCGTTCCGGATTATGGACGTCCATCAAGATGGCCGCCATCACACGAACTTCTCTAAAAAATGAAAAATATTCATCACCATTAGACATTTTTCAACTGAATTAGACAAATGAGTATCAAAATGACCACAATAGACCAACAAGTACATACTCAGGACCTAAACATCCAAGTTTATGATAGCAATTTGTACGTAGGAAAATGAAAAAAATTAAGATTGTAAACTCAAAAATGGTAATTTTTCAGCAAATTTTTCATATTTGTCCTTCATTCAGCAAAAATGTTATCCCAAGCAACAAATCATTATTCGTAATCACTTATTTGATCTCGTTATCAATCAAATAAATCAATGAAAACACCAACAAAATTAAAATATTATAGAAATGCCAAAGATTAATTATTGTTATACTCCCACATTAGGTTTTACAAAACATCACCAGGGCGTATAATTGGCATATCTATTAAACGAACTCGAAACCGCTAGACTAGGCTGACCATCCGTCTCAAAAAAAATGTATTACAGCACAACACCTACCTGATAGAGTAACAAAGTGTAACAATAATAGCCCTGATGTTTCGTGTTTATATCAATGTCCAGAACGATTGTGACCTTTTTGAAAATGAGAACATTCATTATTTATTTCTATGGATAGCATAGGCAAAATGTTAGAATGGTTTACTCACAGAGTCTCACATATTTTCTTTCACTGGTTCTATAATGATCACCATAATCATTGTAACGTGCTTTCTCGCCTCACTCTCCATCCACTGAAGAGATCGGCCTGACTGGTAGCTGTAGTTGCCAAATTATCAGAATAATCGAGATATCAGTATCAAATTCGTCGAAAGCCATGCGTTGTCTTCAATGTCATGAGCTCGATGTGACATACATACCAATGATTTTTCTGAGCCTGTCATCTTTCATTAACCCACCCATCCTTGGCCAGTCTCATGTCAGTGAACAATAGGTTTACAGAGGATATTGGACTCCTCATATACTACCTAACATATCGTATAAACTAGTTATCCAGGACTTCTTCGCATAATGGAATCTACACCCGATCCACATTATTCTAAAGGTGGAATTGGTTCATCCTAAGCACATAGCTCCATAAATTTGTATGAAGTACCCATTTCATTAATCTAGTGGACCCTCGTAGCGCCCATAAATTGGCAACAGGTGATATTATCGAGGGTCATTAATGAAGGCCATAATTTAATGTTTTTCATTGGTCTGACTGTTTCTCCACACCCTCTGAAGGTTCTGTTGTGGTTCCACATCTGGTTAATGCGAAAGAGACCATTGAAGACCTCCAGAAATAAAATTTTCTACAGTTGCTTTTCAGACCTGGCATATAGTTAACTTCCTCTGCAACGTCATTATATGACCTCAAAGAATCCACCTGTGCATCTATGTCACTGAAATGGGAACACAAGAATGAGATATTGTGGCTTCAGTACGAAATAAGTGAGAACAAGCTCAATCTTCTCTAGAATGTGGATCTGATAGTCTGAACATCATATACTATATTAATCACTAGCTTTGAAACAGTAAGAGCTCCTACAAAGCCCTGAACACTGATGTTTCTTATGTTAACTCTGGCCATGGACGGTTGACAAGCTACACCCACTCGTCACAATATCAGCTCATCGCTATCTGAAGACAACGAACTAGTGAAATGAAATATGTGACACATCAAATCTAAAAGGCTACAAAACTGTCATTTGATACCAAATAGCTATTAACGCTACTAGTGTAACTGGTGCTGGTCCTTCTCCACTTAGATATTCACCAACAACACAAAATTCTTTGTCTTTATACTCAAACGGTGATGCCTAAACCAATGATGGGTAAAACAATATTCTCTTTTGCATTTCTATATATTTTTGTTGTTTGGTTTTTACTGATTGACAAGAGATCAGATTACGCACTAATAATTGTTGCCTGAAAAATTACCATATTTTGAACTTAAAACTCGCCCCTTTCTTAACTTTTTTCAATGCCTACGTACAACATCGCTTACATAGTGCTGATAATGTTTGTCCTATTGTGGTCATTTTGATACCTCATTTGTCATACTTCAGTTGAAAAAGTGTCCAATTGTTATGATATATTTGTTTCATTTTTTTAGTGAAATTCGTGATGGCGGCCATCTTGATGACGTACAATGTTTAACAGTATTGACGGTTTTTGTTGCGTCCCAAGCGCAACATCCTAATTATTTCACTTCTTCGTAAAAATCACTATTGCAAATGTTTTAATGTTTTCTATTGTGGCAACAATGTTGATGCACTATTTTCATTTTTTAATTGAAATTTGAGATGGCGTGCGCAACTCGGGATGTACGGTTCATCCCAACTTGATGCAGAATGTTAACAATTTGATTTGGAGAACAGTGGGTCACTAGCCCATGGCCTAATTGTTCAATTCTGTTGGAGCATCTTTAAAGTGGCTTTTTACACAAAAAACAAAAATAATGTCATCAAAATATTGATCTCTATAATGAAAAAATAATAATAGCCATTAAATCATTAAAGGAAAGACATAAAATAACCGCCATATTGTGTGCAGTAAGGCTTTATTTGAATAACAAGGACCAACAATGTCTCTGCACCCGTAAATGTGTTAAGCTGGTTACTACAACCCTCTCAATGTTGATTGTCGTCATTGATTTGCCGGCCAAAATTTAACGTAATGCTGTCGTGTGGAAATAATTTAATTACGAGAGTGTTGAAATATGAAAGTATGTTTTTCTCCAGCGCATCAATTCTTTTTTTTTTTAATCCTTGATGATCTTCCTTTAAGAGGCAGATCTTCTTGGAGGACTCATCCTTCCACTCGATCGTTTGCTGAAAGAAAAAAAAATAAACAGTTAATGGCAATCAACTATTTTTTTTGCTATCATAGATAAATTTGATGCAATAATGATATTCGTAAACCTTTTTTTTGATAGAGAATGTGAAAAAAATAGAATTACTTTGATATATAATGCTTTGTTGGTATAGAAAATATACTTACAGACATGTCGAAAGACGACATGTCGATACAGTTTGGCGAAAATAATTTCCTGCTTGGTGATGGAATCTACAAAATTTAATACGAACATAAAAGAATAATAGCCAGAAATAAAGTTCAAACAAAGTATGATAGGAAACATATTAGAATTAAACTTGAAATAAAATTAAAATAGCTACTACTTACTAGCGATCCTTTCGGAGTTGAAGAAATGTTAGTTATATAACTTGGTGTGCGTATTTTCGATCGAAATATTGAAAGGTTTTTCTAGAGAAGTGGAAGGGCCTTTTTCTACGTGTACAATGTATAGTATGTATGAATATCTTCATCATGGTCGACGATATGGCGTTGTAATAAATGTCCTGAGCTGTTCTATCACTACCTGTTTTGCTTCTTGATATGCTATAGCACTATAAAAAGGGCAACAGTTCCACTATACAAGAAGACACAACATGAATATACCGCAGCCTCCCAAAACATGCACCTCGCACAAAATACATGCAACACGCCGCATACATGGGAGGCCGTCCTTACATGACCATAGCTGTTAATAGGACGTTAATTAATCAAACAAACAAACAAACAAACAAATGTTATGCATCGACTCCAGAGAACGATGGTCCGTGAACGAACCAGTATCCAACAATTCATGAACAACGTCTAAATTGGGGAACGGCCTTATTCCTGTGTGACGACGTACAACCTCTCGTCCGAATTTAGCCCTAAATGCTAGGTTCCATAGCTGTCTCCGTCGATTTCCCTCTTTTGGTGTACTGTATCCGCATCATAGGCATTCGCTTCGAAATCCGAAACAATCTGGACATATGATGTTTTTACATCTCGGACAACATCTCCATATCTTCTGATATTGCATACAATAGCCGCAATTCTCTTCGGCCATAGTTTAATATCTGTGAATTCCAATGTTATTGTGTATTCCCGGTTTCCCTGATGTATAGCGTAGACCAGCGTTCCCTTATATAGCACAATCTCATGACCATATCAATACCATACAATGCACATGTACATCCAATGGGATCAACTCTTTGTATAGGTTAAGAGTATGTCACGTTTTACGCATGTCAAATTTCCGTAATCTGTTAAAAATGAAGATTATAAGACTCTTTCATATGTGGATATGAAGGATAGGGATATTCTACCCGAGGGTCACAAAATGTAGTAAAACCCGAGGCTTGCCGAGGGTTTTGCAACATTTTGTGACCCCGAGGGTAGAATATCCCTATCCTTCATATCCACTTATGAAAGAGTATTTTTCTTTCATACCTCGACTTTTTATTGAAATTTTACAACTAAAATATCCCGCCATTTTGAAATAAATTCGATGAAATCCACGACTGGAAGTCGTTTTCCCATACAAGAAAAATTACATGATACTTTCAACACAAATTCCGTTGTTTGCATCTTTTAGAGTAAAATCAGTCATATTTGTGAAAAAAATGTTAACATTTTACCGAGGAAATAGAGATTTTGTTGACGCCGTGACGTCACGAGGCTTTATTGCATGGGTAGCCATGCAATACAGCCTCAGGCGACATGAGTGTATTGCCCTGGACCAGCCAGTATTACACGTGTAGGTATGAAAGAAATAAGTTTATATATCCTGTGAAAACTAAAATAACGTAGCAGGCAATTTGATAACAAAAATATTTTTCTATTATTTTTATAAAATATGTCAACTATGGAAACGAAATATACTTTCATCAACATCAAACTTAATTTGTTTGTTTGGGTTTAACGGCCCATCGACAACTAAGGTCATTTAGGGCCAAACCACAAGGCAGGCATTATCATCAGGATATTAACAAAGACTGTATCTAAACTATCAGGATAAGATAAAGGCAAGTCAGAACTCAAACACAAATTGTAAACGTTGATTTAAAAAAGGAGTTGCGTGGGATAAAATAAGTTGGGATCAAATACATGAGAAAACTCATGCACAATGTTGATGAAACGATGAAATGTTGAGTTGATAAGATGATACATGTAACATGAGAGAACGTTCATATTTTGTTTAAAATCCCGATCTCTTTGACGAGTACACCGTATCGGATGTACCACCATGGCTCACTCAAACACTTGATATCAATTTATCTCTACATGAGAGGGCAAAATCCAGTGCATTACTCGAAGAACACAAATCCTCCTTTCGGGAGTGCATTAGGGCTTTCCCTGACCATGTTCAGATCTACACTGACGGCTCAAAAGATGGTGATAAAGTTGCGGCAGCATGCTGTTCATCTAATCTCTGTTCCTCTATCCGACTTACAGATGTTGCCTCCATTTTCTTTGCGGAAGCTTGTGCTATCGGTCTGGCTCTTGACCGCATCGAAGAACACTGCATTGAAAAGGCAATCATCTGTTCAGACTCTCTTTCGGTTCTTCAGGCTTTGAAATCAAGAAGCCCTAGAAATACTCTAATCCAAAATCTTTTAATCCGAACATTTCGATTATCTTCTAAAACTCAAATTACTTATCTCTGGATTCCCAGTCATGTGGGTATAAAGGGGAATGAACAGGCTGATAAAGCAGCTAAGACTGCTCTTCGCCTAGCACAAACAGATTTGAAACTACCATACACCGACATCAAACCTTCAATTCAGTCAGCCATCAAACACCATTGGCAACAAAGGTGGTCTACCGAAACAAACAATAAACTGTTTAAAATTCAACCTACACTTAATCCTAAACTGTCCAGTCGGAGAGACCGCAGAGAGGAAGTTGTTCTCTCTCGGCTCCGAACTGGACACACATATTTTACACATTCCTATCTATTGAGAGGGGAGGATCCTCCTACATGCCATGCATGTGATTCTCCTCTCAAAGTGGAGCATATTTTATTGCATTGTATTGATTTTAAACACATACGTGATAAATACTAAGATGTCTCCGACATGTACACTTTGTTTCATGCCGTGAGACATAATCGTATTTTTAATTTTCTCAAAGAGATCGGTATTTTAAGCAAAATATGAACGTTTTCTCATCATACATCGTATCAACTCAACATTTCATCGTTTCATCAACATTGTGCATGAGTTTTCTCATGTGTTTTAGCCAAATTTATTTTATCCCATGCAAACCTTCTTTTTTTATCAAACTAACGTTTACAATCTGTGTTTTAGTCCTTACTTGCTTTTTCTTACCCTGAACTTTTATCCTGATATTAATGCATGACTTGTAGTTTGGCCCTAAATGACCTTAGTTGTCGATGGGCCGTAAAACTCAAACAAACAAACAAACAAATTGCTTCTTGATATGTTATGCATCTACTCCCCAGAGAACGATGGTCCGTGAACGAACCAGTATCCAACAATTCATGAACAACGTCTAAATTGGGGAACGGCCTTATTCCTGCGGTGACGACGTACAACCTCTCGTCCGAATTTAGCCCTAAATGCTCGGTTCCATAGCTGTCTCCGTCGATTTCCCTATTTTGGTGTACTGTATCCGCATCATAGGCATTCGCTTCGAAATCCGAAACAATCTGGACATATGATGTTTTCACATCTCGGACAACATCTCCATATCTTCTGATATTGCATACAATAGCCTTTTAATCCGAACCTTTCGATTATCTTCTAAAACTCAAATTACTTATCTCTGGATTCCCAGTCATGTGGGTATAAAGGGGAATGAACAGGCTGATAAAGCAGCTAAGACCGCTCTTCGCCTAGCACAAACAGATTTGAAACTACCATACACCGACATCAAACCTTCAATTCAGTCAGTCATCAAACACCATTGGCAACAAAGGTGGTCTTCCGAAACAAACAATAAACTGTTTAAAATTCAACCTACACTTAATCCTAAACTGTCCAGTCGGAGATACCGCAGAGAGAAAGTTGTTCTCTCTCGGCTCCGAACTGGACACACATATTTTACACATTCCTATCTATTGAGAGGGGAGGATCCTCCCACATGCCATGCACGTGATTCTCCTCTCACAGTGGAGCATGTTTTATTGCATTGTATTGATTTTAAACACATACGGGATAAATACTACGATGTCTCCGACATGTACACTTTGTTTCATGCCGTGAGACATAATCGTATTTTTAATTATCTCAAAGAGATCGGTATTTTAAGCAAAATATTTACGTTTTCTCATCATACATCGTATCAACTCAACATTTCATCGTTTCATCAACATTGTGCATGAGTTTTCTCATGTGTTTTAGCCAAAACTATTTTATCCCATGAAAACCTTTTTTTATCAAATAAACGTTTACAATCTGTGTTTTAGTCCTTACTTGCCTTTTCTTACCCTGATCTTTTATCCTGATATTAATGCCTGACTTGTAGTGTGGCCCTAAATGACCTTAGTTGTCGATGGGCCGTAAAACTCAAAACAAACAAACAAACAAAAGCATCAAAATTACAATCTGTGTTTTAGTCCTTACTTGCCTTCTCTTACCCTGATTTTTTATCCTGATATTATTGCCTGACTTGTAGTGTGGCCCTAAATGACCTTAGTTGTCGATGGGCCGTAAAACTCAAACAAACAAACAAGTTAATGGCAATCATCTATTTTTTGTTATCATAGATAAATTTGATGAAAAAAATAATATCCGTATATTTTTTTTTGTAAAGAATGTGAAATAATAGAAGTACTTTGATATATACTCGCTTTGTTGGCATAGAAAATATGCTTATAGACATGTCGTAAGACGACTCGTCGATACAATTCGACGTAAATAATTTCCTCCTTGGTGATGGAATTTACTAAATTTAATACGAAAATAAAAGAATAATAGCCAGAAATAAAGTTCAAACAATACACATATGTAAGAAGTCATTTTACAATTACTTATAACACTGTGAAATGAAATTTTGTAGACCAAATTCGTAGTCTTTTAATTCTTAAAATGTTGGTAATTTTATTTTGGTGTTGAATAACACATATTATAAAAGTTCTATATGGAAATTACAACTTTAAAGAGTCAATAAAAATCATTACAAACAATATATCGTTACCTGTTATATGACCAAAATAAAATATCAAATGACTTAAATATCCATTTCTCATCGATTCATTAGAACTGTATCCAGTGTAATCTACATATATTGTTGAACTGTCAAATTACGTTTTCTAATTGCTCAATGATTTTCATCGTAAGTGGTTAATTGCATATTTTTTAATTTATTGAATACATTGTGTATATATATATATAGATGAGTGTTCATCTGAGAAGATTAGAATCAGACAGACTTGTTACGATCACTGACATGTTGTGTACACAGTATGGTGCTGACAAGTGAGATTCAGCATACGTAAACTATTCCCCGTCCAGTCTGTTTGGCAAATAATCCAGTCACGGTCCTTACATTTACGCTATTTGATATTCGATTCACATTATTAAATTTTTTCCATCCAAAATGTATAACAATATATATGTAAGGATCGAACTGCTAATCATATGTAATATAAATAAACAAAGCATGCACCATACACCGAATACATGGGAGGCAGTCCTTATTTAACCCGGGCTGTTAATATGACCTTAATTATCCAAATAATCATATATACTATTTTTCTATTTTATCTCTTTCTAGGTTGTCTGTGAGGTCTCCATGAAAGCTGGGTCCACGTCCCGAGACTGGGTGCACTGGTCTCTTGCGGATGCACACCACTTTTGGGGGTGTGTGATGTGCGTCCGCGTGATATCAGTGTAGCTGAAGGCTTTCACAGTAGCTCCAATTTGAGCCAACCTGTTTGCCGTGGGTTGCATCTCGTATCCGGGGGAAGAAGGTCCTGGTGGTTGAATAGGTTTTGCTCTTTTTTCTTCCTTTTTTTACTGCTACACACTACTTTGGCTTCAGACTCCGGTTAGACGAGAGGTAATATGGGCCCTGTATTATCAATCGGCTGGTCATGCCGAGCCCTTGGTTCGTAGATTTCCAAGAAGGCGGTGGCTTAGGGTCAATCGTGAGTTTAATTTGGATTGTCCTGATTCTGATCGAGCTTGTGGGTGTTCAATCTTGCGAGCGTGCTGTCGCAGGCTTGATTTGAATTATGTTCGTTCGAAATATCCTTCCGAGTATACTATCTGTGTAACCCTGGCACTTTGACACTGGATATCCATGTCATCATGAGTGTCCCCCTGTTGGGCTCCGAGGTGGGTGGGGGCACAGCTAGCGAATAGTATAAACTCTTAAAGATGGCTTCCAAAAACAAACAAAATGAACTACATCCAAAATCTCCCCAAAAGGAATCAACCACAAATCAACAAACAAAAAGCGGTACAAACACATTCCCACAGTTTCTGGTCATGTCCTCTACACAGAGCGGCAAGACCACTGCAGGTTTATCACCCTTAATATTGCGAAAGGGCATCAAAGGCATTGCCGGCGATGTCAAATCTGTTAAGCCTTTGGGATCGGGTGATCTCCTAATAGAGGTTTTCCGCAAGCAACAAGCGGAGAACCTCCTTGGAACCACCAGTTTTTGCCGGCCTCACTGTGTGTGTAAAACCACACTCATCATTAAATTGCAGCAAGGGGGTAATCAGGTGCCCAGCCTTGCGCAATGACAATGAGGCCGACATACTGTCATACTTCCAAGAGGAGTGCATTCCGGTCACGTACGTGAAGAGAATCATGACCAGAAAGAGTGGGAACTTGGTCCCAACACACACTTTCATATTGACGTTCGCAACACCAACGTTACCGCAGAGCGTAAACTGTTGGTTACCAGCGTTATGCTGTTACCGTCTACATTCCCAATCCATTGAGGTGCCGTAACTGCCAGAGGTACGGCCATCATGAGAACAATTGTAGACGGAAAATGGTATGTCAGTACTGTGGCCGTGAGGGTCACGATGAAAAAGACGAATGTGACATTGTCAACCGTCACTGCGTCAATTGCGGGGGTGACCATGCTGCGTCTGCTCGCACCTGTCCTGCCTGGACTCGGGAGAGGGGAGATATTACGGGTCAAATATACCCAAGGTATCTCTTTCCCCGAGGCTAGGAGGATAGTCGAGCGTTCAGACCTGAATGTGGCAACCTATGCTCAGATCACCCGCGCAAAGACGCCTGTTGACAGTGTCACCGTCAAACATGTGTCAGTCCAGGCCTTGGTTGACAAGCCTAACTGGGACAATGATGTCCCAGATATGGCTGATGCTAAGACCTGCAAAATAATCATGGGGGACCCGAACAGGTTCAAGTCTGGTCCATCTAAGCCACAACACAATTCACAACAAAGACCACAACAAAAACCACCTGGAGCTAAAACGCCAATCCCACCGGCCTCTCCAGGACTTACACAATACCAAACACCGAACATTAGAAAAAAAGTTACCGCCGCTCGTCATAGACGTGCTATATCTTCACCGTCTATTGACGTAAAAAAACTCCCTGAGAAAGCCAAGCGACCAGCAAATACACCACCGCAGGAGCAACGCCAGACAAAAACCACCAAGGTAAAGCTGGCGAGGCTCCCTGCACTAAACAACAAACCCAGTAAGGGATCAGATGACCCTATCCTTGGACGGAACATCTATGATGTTCTATCGGACGACAGCGAGTTTGGTGACAACACATTTATCGCCACCAAACAACCTACTTCAAGTAGTCCTGTCGGTCCGACAAACTATCCTCAGGGACCAGCATAGAGACAAACACTATCATACAATGGAACATACGCGGATTTAAAGCGAACATAGAAGAATTAAAACATCTTATACAAACAAAAAACCCATCCATATTCTGCCTTCAAGAAATAATGCTGAAAGACACCATCAATCTCAGACAATTTACACTATACACCAAAACTCCAACAACAGGCGGCCGGGCATCAGGTGGTGTGGCGGTGGCGGTGCATAAAAACGTCCCCCACAGACACATCCAGCTCAATACCACCCTACAAGCTGTTGCCGTAAGTGCAACTCTTCACCGAAAAAATAACAATCTGTTCTATATATTTACCTCCAAATACTCCATTTAGTTGTGATGAACTGAGTAACATCGTATCACAACTACCAGTGCCATATATTATCATGGGTGACTTTAACGGTCATAATAGCCTCTGGGGCTCCCCAGGTACTGATGATAGAGGTAGACGTATCGAAGAGTTTATTGATAAAAACAGCTTATGTCTTTATAACACCAATGCCCCAACATATTTACACCCTGCCTCTGGCTCGCTTACCCACATTGATCTATCGTTGTGCCATCCATCAATTCTTCTGGATTATGATTGGATGGTCAACGATGATCTTTGTGGGAGCGATCACTTTCCAATTATACTTAAAAACATAGGGTCACCAAAACTTGAGGAGCCTATTCCTCGTTGGAATCTACATAAGGCGGACTGGGTTCAATTTAAACATTTGTGCGCAGAGGAGCTCATCGAGGATAATTTTTTGAACCTCGATGACCCCATTTAAAATTTTCACAGAAGCGCTCACTTCTATTGCTACAAAAACCATACCAAAATCCGTGCCAAAACCTACAAAGTTTCGTCTCTCAAATGATTCATTTATGAATAGATCTGGTAGAAATTCCGCTCTGAGGCGGTACTTGGCTTCGCCAACCGTCTCAAACTATAACAATTTTAAAATTTGGAGAGCAAAAGCTCGAAGGTCTATCAAATCCGACAAGAAAAGTACTTGGAAAGAGTACGTCTCAAAAATTAATTCCAATACATCTTCGAAGAAAGTTTGGGAAATGATTGGTAAAATCAGTGGGAAAAGAAAAGCAACACCATCCTCCCACCTCATTAACAAAAATAAAATATTTTCTTCAAAATCCGAAATAGCTGACGCCTTTGCAAAAAATTTTGCTAAAAATTCATCCGTCAAAAATCATTCCAAAAAATTTCAAAAATTTAAAAAAGAAAAGGAAAAGAGACGTCTTAATTTTAAATCCTCCAATAGTGAAAGTTACAATAGGCCTTTCGAGATACCAGAATTGCTCGAGTCCCTTGAGAAATCAAAGGACTCGGCAGCTGGACCAGACGAAATTCCATATATGTTTTTAAAACAATTACCAGACTCTTCACTAAAATGTCTTTTAACTATATTTAATCAAGTTTACTCTTCTGGCAAAATTCCCGAGTCTTGGAAGGAATCTACTATTATACCCCTTCCGAAGCCCGGGAAAGATGCTACTGATGCCAATAACTATCGTCCTATTTCATTGACGAGTTGTATTTGTAAAACTCTAGAACGTATGATAAATACTAGATTAGTTTGGTTCCTGGAATCAAACAATATTTTAAGTCCTTTGCAAAGCGGCTTTAGAAACCGCAGGGGAACGGTAGACCACTTAGTTAGACTAGAAACATTTATACGAGAAGCATTTGCCAAGAAAGAACATCTTGTGGCCGTATTCTTTGACCTTGAAAAGGCATACGACACAACTTGGCAATATGGAATCATGAACGATCTCCATGATATCGGTATACGAGGTAATTTGCCAAAGTTTATTTCAAATTTTATATCTGACAGGCATTTCAAAGTTCGAACGGGTTCAACTTATTCAGAAACAGAAACACAGGAGATGGGTGTCCCTCAGGGTGGTATCCTGTCTGTCACACTTTTTGGATTAAAAATTAACAGCATAACCAAATGTCTTGGTCAATCTACAGAAGGGTCTCTATTTGTGGATGATTTCTTGATCTGCTACAGATCAAAAAAACATGCACACTATAGAACGACAACTACAACAATGTTTAGGCAAATTACAAAATTGGGCTGACGAAAATGGCTTTAGATTTTCAAGATCAAAAACTGTCTGCATGCATTTCTGTCAAAAACGAAAACCACACAACGATCCAGACCTCACACTCAATGGAATTAAAATTCCAGTAGTTGAACAAACTAAATTTCTTGGATTAATATTCGATTCGAAACTGTCCTTTGTTCCACACATAAAACACCTGAAGGATAAGTGCTCGAAGGCGCTGAACATTCTACGTGTTCTGTCCCATTCTGATTGGGGTGTAGACCGTGAAATGCTTCTGCGTATCTACCGGGCACTTATTAGATCAAAGCTTGACTACGGCTCGATTGTCTATGGATCGGCTCGCAGCTCCTATCTACAGATGCTTGACCCTATCCAGAATCAGGGACTGCGTCTGGCACTTGGAGCTTTTCGAACAACACCTGTGAAGAGTCTCCATGTGGAAGCTAATGAGCCATCTCTAGACGATCGACGAAAGAAATTATCCTTACAGTATGCTGCCCAACTGAAATCCAATCCCAAAAACCCCGCATTCGATCTTGTATTTAATCCACAACACCAGGACATATTCAGACAAAATCAAAAGCTCATACCAACATTTGGCATCAGAATTTCAAAGTTTTTGCAGGAACTAAATATAAATTTCGACGCCATTGACGAGTACACCATATCGGATGTACCACCATGGCTCATTCAAACACCTGATATCAATTTATCTTTGCATGAGAGGGCAAAGTCCAGTGCATTACCCGAAGAACATAAATCCTCCTTTCGGGAGTGCATCAGAGCTTTCCCTGATCATGTTAAGATCTACACTGACGGCTCAAAAGATGGTGATAAAGTTGCGGCAGCATGCTGTACATCTAATTACTGTTCCTCTATCCGACTTCCAGATGTTGCCTCCATTTTCTTTGCGGAAGCTTGTGCTATCGGTCTGGCTCTTGACCACATCGAAGAACACTGCATTGAAAAGGCAATCATCTGTTCAGACTCTCTTTCGGTTCTTCAGGCTTTGAAATCAAGAAGCCCTAGAAATACTCTAATTCAAAATCTTTTAATCCGAACATTTCGATTATCTTCTAAAACTCAAATTTCTTATCTCTGGATTCCCAGTCATGTGGGTATAAAGGGGAATGAACGGCTGATAAAGCAGCTAAGACTGCTCTTCGCCTAGCACAAACAGATTTGAAACTACCATACACCGACATCAAACCTTCAATTCAGTCAGCCATCAACACCATTGGCAACAAAGGTGGTCTACCGAAACAAACAATAAACTGTTTAAAATTCAACCTACACTTAATCCTTAAAGATGCTCCACCGCCGACAGAGTATAAATGATATTCATCATTTGAACAATAATTGGTGTTTAATCGTGTATATATATGTACAATTAACACACAAAAAATAACAAAGTAATTTACTTCGCCTTTGGTACATGCGCAATCAGTACTTCATTCCATATAGGATATAGTGGCACGGAATTTTTTCGGGATGCAATTAATTATTTTTTTATATTTTTAACTTGAAGTAAAATTAGAAGCTCAAACTTTCCAATGATGGTAATGGTCTGAAGTTAGTAGTTTTTGTATCTGAAGAAAAATACTTAATCGTCTGCTCCTGTTTTTAACAGTGAAAAAATACTATTTGTCAGCGGTGGAGCATCTTAAACTGTCCAGTCGGAGAGACCGCAGAGATGAAGTTGTTCTCTCTCGGCTCCGAACTGGACATGCATATTTTACACATTCCTATCTATTGAGAGGGGAGGATCCTCCTACATGCCATGCATGTGATTCTCCTCTCACAGTGGAGCATGTTTTATTGCATTGTATTGATTTTAAACACATACGAGATAAGTACTACGATGTCTCTGACATGTACACTTTGTTTCATGCCGTGAGACATAATCGTATTTTTAATTATCTCAAAGAGATCGGTATTTTAAGCAAAATATGAACGTTTTCTCATCTCATCTTATATTCATATCAACCAACACTCATCGTTTCGTCAACATTGTGCATGAGTTTACTCATGTGTTTTAGCCAAAACTATTTTATCCTATGTAACTCTTTTCTATTAAATCAACATTTACGATTTTGTTTTAGTGTTTGCTAGCCTTTTTCTTATCCTGATCTTTTAGATACAGTCCTTGTGTATATCCTGGTACTAAAGCCTGTCCTGTAGTTTGGCCCTAAATGACCCTATCTGTCGATGGGACGTAAAACTCAAACAAACAAACAAACAGACCACTATAGAAGCATTTTGCACTTCATACACGCTACACCGCATACATAGGAGGCCGTCCTTACATGACCCTGACTGTTAAAAGTACGTCAATTAATCAAACAAACATCATTTTCGGTCCCCTTGAACACGTGTGTAATCCATGTTATTGCTTAGCGACCATTATGAATCTTGGATTTTACTTCATACACGGATCTTTAGATTCACACCTTTAGATTGGTACATGTCAAGTAAACATTCGGAAAGCTTCCAGAAGAAATATTTGCTTGAATGTCAGAATAGAGCTGTAATTGACGGATACGGAGAAATGAAGTACGTTTACCTTAATCCGGATAGCGACGTTACAAACGTATGATGTCCTAGAAGGGACGTTTTAGTTAGTTTTAATTTTAACCAACATCTTACAATAGTTGCAAGACAAAAGACGGTGGCCTATCAATGAACTTAATTAAATTGATTTACATATTGATGAAAAACATTATAGAAAAAGAAAAAACTAAAATGTGTTATATTTTGTTTTATTTTTCCTTGGAAAAATATATTTACAAAAGACAAATTCTTAACAAATAATTTATTTGATGAAATGATTTTTCGTTTTTAACCTTAATACGAAAGATAATATTTAAAAAAATATTCTTACTAGAAAAGCTACCTTTCTGAAACAAACCTAATTAACAAAATATATTTAAGAATTATTTCGTTGTGGTGCTGTCTTGCGCAGTGATAATCAACTAACGTGCAGTAAATGATATAGCGGCGGGGAACATAATACGACCCGCGTTATGGAAATAAATATTTGAAAGTTAAAAGCCGTTTCGGAAAGGTAGTGGGCCATTAAAGGACCACCTGACGAGTTGTATTCCTCACAACTTAATACAAAACAGAAGAGGAAAACAAATAAAAATTACAACATGTGGTCCAATCACCCACCAAATGTCACATAGTATGATTATATTGGTTGCGTTAGAAAACCATTTATTTATCGTCCCTTACCAACTTGAAGACTATGTTTCCCAAGGTACTTAAGCAATTTTAGGCGAAAAAAAAACATACCCGATATACGGTATAACAAAACACTTAATAACTACAATCATTCTACAAAAATGTAATCTAGTACCAATATTCCTAAAATTACTGTAATAAACATACATGAACCCAATGTGTTAAATACTCCAAAGGTTATTGACAAACTAGATTCTTTAGTGAAATAGATCAAATATTATATCAACCCAATTAAATTGATTTTCTATTTCGATTAATTAAGGGTGACGCATTGGTGACTACATGGATACAGATGAATAGAATCTTACATGCGTCCGTCAAATGGACAACTGAAATATTTTGGTTTGTTAACTCGAGGTTTGGCCACAATCTTTCACGAGTGTTGATATATCCCTGTGCACTTGAGAGATTCATGTTTTTTTTTTGTTTTTTTTTCTTTTTCTTTCTTTTTTATAGTAAAAACAATTAATGCTCAATGAATGTTTAAAAGTTAACAAACATTAATGAAATTTCAGTTACTTTCCAGTTTTTGCATTGCCGTTGCGAAATTATCACCGGAACTCATTATGCGTCAAATTGATTTGATCATTAGGGTTTCGTCATATGTATTGATGACGTTATGTAATTCCGTGTGAGCTGTTTTACACCCCTTTCTTTGTATAAGTTATATTTTTCGTAGAAACTTAGAGATCGCCCTGTGCATTATGAGGAAATAGATATACAGCGATTATCGTTTCCCTACTTGAAATAGCATGCCCACGGCCGTTCTCCATTCTATTACAATGCACTTAGTATTTTTGGTCAGTAGTCTTCGTAATCATCCTTTTAACCTTTATCCCAATAAGGACTGTATATAAAAGATCAGGATAAGAAAAAGGCAAGCAAAAACATAACAAAAACAAAACAAAAACAAAAACAAACAAAAAAAAACAAAAAATGTTAATTATTAAATCAACATTTACAATTATTTTTAGTGTTTGCTTGCCTTTTTCTTATCCTGATCTTTTATATACAGTCCTTGTTTATATCCGGGTACTAATGCCTGCCCTGTAATTTGGCCCTAAAAGTTGTCGATGGGCCGTAAAACTCAAACAAACAAACAAACAAACAAAACCCAATAAGTGAATATAGTCTGGAAACTTAACACTTCAATGATCCTAAATGTCCATAGACTGTTAACTAAACTAGGGTTTAAAGGGAACTAAAAATCACCAAGACTACCAAATATTAACCGTTATGTTTGTTATTGACCTTTTGGCCCAAAATTCAATCCCAGACGATGTTACATTATGCAATGTAAGCTGCCATGGTATAAAGTTTCAAGCATAATTGTCCCTTCTGTTTTGACCAACAGCCTTCAAGGGGATCCTTCTACTAACTAAAATCTGAATTTTCGAGGAGATGGGGTAGATCAGATTTCTTTAATAGTAATCTCAATTTCCTTTCGTCAATATCCGTTTTGTCTAACATTGATATGATATGTCTGTTCACTTCATGCGGATGTGAGTTTTTGTTTAACTTCATGATGTGTGACTGGTCATCAATGGAGATATAACTATCTTCTACCAAATAGTCACAGAAAGGAAAAGGCATTAAATCGTTCACCAACTTGACATAGTTAGTGGTCAAGCAAGGTTTACTAGTGTTCGGATGGCACACATTCTTTTGATGTCGTTCAATTTGCTTAAAATCAGGGATATTTGTTATGTCTGAAAGACATTTGTTTACGGGAGCTTTTTCAGCAGGAGGAGGAATGAATTTTATTTCATCTGTTGATTCCACACCATCATCATCACAATCATCATTAATATTGGACTCCAACGAGGACGTACAACTTTCAGTTGATTCCTTCATTGTGACTTGGAGATACTCATCTTCATCCATTAGTTGGCAGTCTTCGATTGCCATTAAGTTATTGGACTCAGTAATGGTCAATTTGGAATTAAAAATTTCAAATACAAGACTGAATCTACCATCACAATCTGTTTTCACCGATGTCAACCCTTTGATGTCAGCGCAGTGATATCAGCGCAGTGATATTTTAAGGCCCCATGAGAATAAATTATTTCCAAATTAGCGGCCTTCTCAGATTGCATAACGATATCGCATTCATTTTTATTTTTGAATGTTTTAGTGGTCGATGTATACAATTTAACAAAATGGCCCTTATTCTGTTTAAGTGGACTGATACCAAGTAGTAACCGCATACATGTAGGAACGTCTATACAAATACAGGCTTCGGGATTCCAGTCGGACAGTTTTCCTCCAGTGCCCACTTGTATAATGTCTCCAAACCCTTTCCATTCTTCGATAGAATTCCCATTTTCTGAAACATAAGCGCAAAATTTAGATACTAACATAATCTGTGTAATACCGAAGTGTGACTTTAAGCAGTCGACGATTATTACTTACGAATTTGTGTTATACTTGCTTTAATTTAATTTCTTAATTGTGGTACGAAATATTGTGAATTTTATCTGTATGTGATTTTAAGCGCTTCAGGTAGAACTTGCTGCCCCACTTGCATGACTTAATCTAGGATCATATCTTTTCTCAACATTGTATTGTTTCATCAACATTGCGCATGAATTTTCTCAGGTGTTTCAACCAAAACTATTTTACCCCAAACAATCGTTTTATGAAATATATGCTTTATTTCTTACTTGCCTATGTCCTATCCTGATCTTTTAGATGCAATCATTATGTATATTTTGTTTGTATCTTCCATCTAATGCATGACTTGTTGTTTGGCCCTAAATGACCTTAGTTGTCGATGGGACATAAAACTCAAACAAACTTTTCTTTTCATCCTTACGCCTCCTTTGATACCGCCTCCTTTGATACCGCCTCACTTTTGGTCTTCTGTTGAGCGCTTGCCCCTGTGAGGTAGGCTCTTGGTTTTGACCCCTGGTCGTAACTGCCAAGCCCATACCACACAGGGACGAGGGCTCAAAAGAAGCCCAAAAGTTGGGCAGTATTAAGGGAGACAATTCTAACGCCCACCTAAACCAAATACACGTAAATTTATCAATTCGAACCATATCTTATACTAAATTTATTTGATTTACGCGGATACGCGGAGGAACAGAAATGGCAAATACTATATTATTCTCCATTTTTATTTACGAATACTTACTCAGGGTAATGTTTCCATTCCCATAAAACACACCAACAGTGATCCATATATCACCAATGCATTGTTTTCTCTTTTCCACTCCACGCACATTTATAACAAGTGATTCCTCATTCCGCTTCACCTTTACAAAGCGAGTCGTAGATTTGGCTGTTACATAGACTTTTCCTGTAATCGAAGGTCTAGTTCCTGTGACAACGTTGTTGGGATCACTTGTGGTAAATCCAATGACACACCTGGTACATCGTATTGCATCAATTTCTATTGTGATTTCACAACCACATCGTATTGCATTCTTGCATGCAATATATCCCCGGATGTTGTTATTGCCTACCCACCGAGCAGTTTTTCCACAGTCACTTAAGCTCACATTTTTGCCGACTCTTGACGATGAAAATTTTGACAACGACATAATGGTTCCTGAAATACGAAAATTGATAGTTTAAGTCATTATTGTTGATTAACATTGTATTCATATATAAATGCTATTATTATCAATTTACTATGTTAAGGTGTACTTAAGCATTAAATTTTCTTCCTATGGCATCCTATGGCAAAATGGCTTTAGATTTTCAAGATCAAAAACTGTCTGTATGCACTTCTGTCAAAAACAAAAACCACACAATGATCCTGACCTCACACTCGATGGAATTAAAATTCCAGTAGTTGAACAAACTAGGTTTCTTGGACTAATGTTTGATTCGAGGCTGTCCTTTGTTCCACATATCAAACATCTGAAGGATAAGTGCTCGAAGGCGCTGAACATTCTACGAGTTCTTTCCCATTCTGATTGGGGTGCAGACCGTGAAATGCTTCTACGTATCTATCGGGCACTTATTAGATCAAAACTTGACTACGGCTCTATTGTCTATGGATCGGCTCGCAGCTCCTATCTACAGATGCTTGACCCTATACAGAATCAGGGACTGCGTCTGGCACTTGGAGCTTTCCGAACAACACCTGTAAAGAATCTCCATGTGGAAGCTAATGAGCCATCTCTAGACGATCGACGAAAGAAATTATCCTTACAGTATGCTGCTCAACTGAAATCCAATCCCAAGAACCCCGCATTCGATCTTGTATTTAATCCACAACACCAGGACATATTCAGACAAAATCAAAAGCTCATACAAACATTTGGCATCAGAATTTCAAAGTTTTTACAGGAACTAAATATAAATTTCGACACCATTGACGAGTACACCATATCGGATGTACCACCATGGCTCATTCAAACACCTGATATCAATTTATCTTTGCATGAGAGAGCAAAGTCCAGTGCATTACCCGAAGAACATAAATCCTCCTTTCGGGAGTGCATCAGGACTTTCCCTGATCATGTTAAGATCTATACTGACGGCTCAAAAGATGGTAATAAAGTTGCGGCAGCATGCTGTACATCTAATCACTGTTCCTCTATCCGACTTCCAGATGTTGCCTCCATTTTCTCTGCGGAAGCTTGTGCTATCGGTCTGGCTTTTGACCACATCGAAGAACACCGCATTGAAAAGGCAATCATCTGTTCAGACTCTCTTTCGGTTCTTCAGGTTTTGAAATCAAGAAGCCCTAGAAATACTCTAATCCAAAATCTTTTAATCCGAACATTTCGATTATCTTCTAAAACTCAAATTACTTATCTCTGGATTCCCAGTCATGTGGGCATAAAGGGGAATGAACAGGCTGATAAAGCAGCTAAGACTGCTCTTCGCCTAGCACAAACACATTTGAAACTACCATACACCGACATCAAACCTTCAATTCAGTCAGCCATCAAACACCATTGGCAACAAAGGTGGTCTACCGAAAGAAACAATAAACTGTTTAAAATTCAACCTACACTTAATCCTAAACAGTCCAGTCGGAGAGACCGCAGAGAGGAAGTTGTTCTCTCTCGGCTCCGAACTGGACACACATATTTTACACATTCCTATCTATTGAGAGGGGAGGATCCTCCTACATGCCATGCATGTGATACTCCTCTCACAGTGGAGCATATTTTATTGCATTGTATTGATTTTAAACACATACGAGATAAATACTACGATGTCTCAGACATGTACACTTTGTTTCATGCCGTGAGACATAATCGTATTTTTAATTATCTCAAAGAGATCGGTATTTTAAGCAAAATATGAACGTTTTCTTATCATCATACATCGTATCAACTCAACATTTCATCGTTTCATCAACATTGTGCATGAGTTTTCTCATGTGTTTTAGCCAAAACTATTTTATCCCATGCAAACCTTTTTTTTATCAAATAAACGTTTACAATATGTTTTAGTCCTTACTTGCCTTTTCTTACCCTGATCTTTTATCCTGATATTAATGCATGACTTGTAGTTTGGCCCTAAATAAACTCAAACAAACAAACAAATCTATGGCATCTATGGTCTGTATAGATGCCAGAGCTTTGCTAGCGCATTATGAGATGATTGTCTGCAAAGCTCTGGCATCTATTTAAGGATTAAACTATCTTCCTATGGCATCTATGGTCTATATAGAGGCCATAGGAATATAGTTTAATGCTTATATTTACATTATCAACTCATTTTAGGGTCTCTGCATTAATATTGCTTAAGCTAGAACAGGAAAACCGGTTATCAACGACGATTTAATCCACAAGATGGAACAGCCATTTGGTGGTGATCAGTTGACGTCACCACGTCAACATTAGTGACGTCATAATGGTCACGTTTTGGTATCAGTTATACCGTCATATACTTTGCCTTGCTTAGTTTATATAATAGAAGTGACAAGTAAATATAAATATATCGTGTTATACCGCTCTTGTAGAATTACATAATACGCCCAAGGTAATTATTTTAATTATATCAGGGCGATATAACACTAAATGTACCGAATCTATGGTCTTTAATTTCTCATTTAAATATCTACTTTACAAAATACTTTTGACATTTATCAGTGTTAGTTACAAGAAAAACAATAGTTATAGGACGCCACCCTGAAGAAATCGATGTAGGGACAATGAAGTATACACCGAGTAAGTTTGCTATATATCGAACCTCGCGTGAGCCAATGAGAATCGGAGCATATTTCAATAAATAAGAAAGTTACCACTAATATAATGCATCTTCAATCTGATTAAAATACAGATCCATATTACCACTACGTTTGATAAGTGGATATGCGAAAATCCCGTTAGGGGTCATGTCCAGGTGACCTTTGGAAATGGCCAATCAAATTGATACTTGTTAAATTTTGACAGTGAATTGCAGGGGACGAAATAGTTTGAAAAAAAACTGTCAGAATTATTTTGGTTTATGTAGTCATCTCGCCCAAAGAACAAACAAAGCTAATTATGTAATTATGTTGTTTAGTCATCTTATACAGGTAGTAAGTATTTATTACATTTCTCACAGTGAAATGTAAGGTTTTATTGTGAAGATATATGTAGTATTTTTTCACCAATAAAAAACAGAACACTGAAAACAACGTTTTTGCGAGGATACCGAAAAACGAAGCCAAAATATAATATTACGTGCATCTGTCATCTTTCCAATTAACTTATCATTTTTAATTACTAGAGCATAAAAGTGTTGTGTTTGATTACTTTATGTAAACTTTCTTCGAACTTTGCGTTAAATTAGTAAGCGAGAAATGAAATAAATATGATTCACGACATATTGAAATATGTGTTCTATTATCAAATTTGTAGTTGACCTTTTGACCCCAAATTTAATACCAAACTGTATTTTCTCATACGCTACCATTGTGTGAAGATTGATCAAGATCCGTTCATTTTTCTCAAGTTATCGTCTGGAAACTTATATTTTGTAAAACAATCTATTTTTAGTAACAGTGACCTGTGTAGTAGACCTGTTAACCCCAAATTCAATTCCAATTTATATTGTGTCCTAAGCTACCGTTGTGTGAAGCTTAATTAAAATCCGTTGATTTTTTCTCAAGATATCGTCTGGAACCAAAAAATGTTTCAATAATCTATTTTTAGTAACAGTGATCTTTGTTGATCATTAACCCCAAATTCAATCCAATTGCGTATTTTTTCATATACCACAATTGTGTAATGTTTTATCAAATGTACTGATGTTTTCTCAAGATATCGTCTGGAAACTAATATTTTGTGAAACAATCTAGTTTTAGTAGCAGTGACCTATTTAGTTGACCTTTTGACCTCAAATCCAATTCCAAGATATGTTATCCCCTAAGTTACCTTTGTATGATGTTTGAACAAATTCCGTTGATGTGTTCTTCATCTGGAAACTAAAAAAATTAGTAACAGTGACCTTTTTAGTTGACCTTTTGACCCCAAATTCAATCCCAAGCTGTATTTTCCCATATACTACCATTGCGTGAAGTTTGATCAAAATCCGTTGATTTTTCTCAAGTTATCGCCAGGAAACGAAATCAGGACAGACAGACTGACAGACGAACAGACAGACAGACGACAGGGGACTTATAATTTTCATTTGCTTAAAAAACTGTAAATATAAGGAATCGATTTTTATTTTGTTGAGGTTATGAGGGTGTAATGATATGAAGCACGTGTAAATTATGTAACCCGGCTCAAAAAATAAAAAATCTATTCCTTAAATGTATACGTTGTTACAATAGTGTGTGTTATATTTTTAACCTTATCTCACCGCCCGGCTTACTGCTACTCGCTAAAGGAAGTATCAGTAAGATAACGTAATGTCTGTTTTGTTTATCATGGTAGCATACATAGTATACATGGGAGGCCGTCCTTACATGACCATAGCTGTTAATAGGACGTTAATTAATCAAACAAACAAACAATGACAACACAGTGATATCGGAACACGGTCACTGATGCACACCGCTATAGTGCTTATATCACTCTATACAAACACATGTTTAAGACCACTTTCCAGTTTTTGCCTTAATATGTTTTAAAATTTATATTAATGTTGTCCTTAATTAAATTTTGACCCTAAATGACCATGGTTTTCGATGGGCCGTTAAACAAACAAATTTACTCAAATATTCTTTCATAACACTATTTGACTTTTGTATAAATCGTACAAGACTATAGAGACCAGTTCCCCTTTGGTCGGTATGTACAGGTTTGGCACTACATTGTTATATAATTCAGTTGAAAACAAAATATTATAGATTTTTGTCAATTTGGTAAAAATGCGATTTGTAAATGACATTCAAGACACTGCACTAGTCAATACATGTAAGTCTGGACAGTGTGTTTTATGTAAGTCAAACTGAAGCTAAGTATGCAGATTCTTTTTTGTTTTGATTAGGTCAAAGTTTTATTCTGTGAGTATTGAGATAACATGTGTGCAACCATAATGATGTAGATGGAATAGAGCTATGTATTTATGATTTTTTGAACGGTGCTATCAGATTTAGGCAACTCTTGTTCTAGGTACGAATATATATATATGTATTGATTCTAAAATATAAGTTTTCCAATGTTGATATATCAACGATATCGATAGTATCATATCTGTATATGAATCATTTTCGGACAAAAATATGTTACATTTGTATTTAAATATACTTATGTTTTTATATATAATCTATTTCATTATCATTATTGGTATGCATGTGATTCTCCTCTCACAGTGGAGCATATTTTAGTGCAATGTATATTGATCGGTGTCAGTTATACCGTCATATCTTTCGCTTTGCCTTGGTTAGTTTATATAGAAGAAGTAACAAGTAAATGTAAATATATAGAGATTGAGAGGGGAGGATCCTCCTACATGCCATGCATGTGATTCTCCTCTCACAGTGGAGCATATTGTAGTGCAATGTATTGATTTTAAACACATACGAGATAAATACTACGATGTCTCCGATATGTACACTTTGTTCCATGTCGTGAGACGTACTCGTATTTTCAATTATCTCAAAGAAATCGGCATTTTAAACAAAAAATGAACGTTTTCTCATCTTATCATCGTTTCAACTCAACATTTCATCGTTTCATCAACATTGAGTTTTTTCTCATGTGTTTTAGCCAAAACTATTTATCTCGCATGCAACTCTTTTTTATAAAATCAACATTTACAATCTGTGTTTTAGTTCTTTCAGATGCAATCAGTTTTTATCCTGATATCAATGCCTGACTTATCGTTTGGCCCTAAATGACCTTAGGTGTCGATGGGCCATAAAACTCAAACAAACAAACAAACCATGTGGGTATAAAGGGGAATGAAAATGCTTATAAAGCAGCTAAGACTGCTCTTCGCCTAGCACAAACAGATTTGAAACTACCTTACACCGACATCAAACCTTACATTCAGTCAGCCATTAAATACCATTGGCAACAAAGGTGGTCTACCGAAACAAACAAATGTATTTTTAATTCCCTCTTATGCATGACATAACATTAATTAGTGGCAAATAGAAATGCTCTTGTTTAAACATGCAATGCAGTTATATGCAAATAGGCCAGTTGATAGTATCAAAAATGTGAAACTAAACAAGGCATATCTTTCGCAAAAACACGTAGAGTGGTATGCATTTTTTAAGATGGCTGAATAATAACTTATCTTCATTATCATATCGTAATGCGTATAACTTACCGTTTTGGATGGAAAGATGCCGTTAAGAGAAAATAAGAATTTAACTTGTTGCAATTTCCCGGGACCAACCAATATATCCAATCAAAGATGGCGTATTTGACGCATGCGTAATTCTGAGAATCATATATTTTGAACTTAGTTTCAATTTGCTGCACATATGTGTACATGTGTGCACTGTGCACTGTGCACAGGCCTACAGTAAACATTACACAGTCGATCTAGGGACAAATTTACTTATACAGTTGAAGGTATCGAGATTGGAAATGTAATATGAAATTTCGAAGCTAAGGTCGCGTAATATTTATATGCAAGTTTGTAATGGAGTCCATTAATCGCAATGATGTGTGAACGAGTGCACAAATGGCCGTCACGTGGATACAAGGAAATAAAATATGTAACCTCGGAATAAACGTAAACTACTCAGGGGACTGTTAAAACATAACAGGTGGGTTAATTGTTTTCGCTTCCTCTTCATTCAATAAGTGTTGAACTAAAGTGTTTTACTGATATGAAAAGGTCATCTTCTGTCTCAAGTGAAAAAATTATCTTACAAATAGGGGTGTTTGTTTACAAGTCAATCGGTACGTGCACTAAAATCAAATACAAAGGATATTTATAGAATAGTCACACATGTTGACTAATGTGATACCAAGATCTGTAGGATTGTATTCCATGCTTTACATAAACAAAACTAAACGGCTTCAATTTTTTCGCTAACTTGATGCATGTTATTGTGTATCTCTCCGTGGATATGGCAGATACTCATGTTTGACACTTAATTTATCCTTATAAGATACTATGTTGAATGTAAATAATGTGAATGTTTGTGTAATAATTGCATATAGGTTACAACATAATTTGATATGACAGTATCTGAAATGATCATATTCCGTGTTTGTATATTACAGAGTTAGCTCCCTTGCGGGTAGGTATCGATTGTTACGTCATTATTTTGTGAGCGCAATTCACGTCGTTTTCTCCGAAACGTGTGGTGTTACGCTCGCAAACACATGACGTCACAATCAATACCTACACGCAAGGGCAGATCAACTCCGTAATATGCAAATTCGGAATAAGCTAGTAAGGTATATACTAGAATAAGTGCAACAAAAATGTCTCTCTTATGTTTCTTTCACATATGAGGTTTCTCCCCTTATATTTGCTCAATATTTACAATATCAAGTAAATCGTCTTTAAATTTAGTTATTTTATCTATTTTGAATGGATGTGTATGAATGAGTTATAATAAAGAGTGAGAGAGTGGTGTAAGCAATAAAATCAATAAATATGGAAAATGCTGCGTTGGCCCTGATGCAAAAGGAACGTATATTGCAATTCACATATTTTATTAGAGATGCTCCACCGCTGACAAATGGTTTTTTATTCTATAAAAAAAGAAGCAGACGATTTAGTATTTTTCTTCAGTTACAAAAGTTACTTACTTTACACCCTTACCACCATTGAAAAGTTTGTTCTTCTAACTTTACTTCAATATAGAAATATCAAAAATAATCGATATGCACCTCGAAAAAATTCCGTGGCACTATGTCGTATATGGAATGCAGTACTGACTGCGCATGCACGGAAAGCAAAATAAATTATTTTACATTATCGGCGGTGGAGCATCTTTGAAAAAAATATTTGACGAATAATTTCGCTAATATTGCATCTACAGTGAACCAACTTAATTTCGGGTGATATACTGTAAAACTGAATATTTGCGCGAGTGCTTAATTAATCAAACTTTCTCGGTGGTTTGATTTTCATGATATACAAACCTTTAGATTTTTGGCTAAACATCTCAAGCATTCACAAATTATTACGCCTGGGGGCAATATTCGCGATCTAGCGACTTTTGCGTAGTTTGCAGAAATTGGCCCCTCGCAAAAATTTTCGTGTTTACAGTATAAATCTCTAGTATTTCGCAAGCGATAAAGATCCGAGAAAATATATCGCAGTGAACAAGATTAAAAATTAAAAACCAAAACAACATTTTAACTTAAAATTGCTATAGCAAATTGCCGTGAACAAGTTGTTTTACAAAAAAACCACGGAATTTTATATTGCGGTTGATAGTGTATACACTATACAGTGTGTACATTTAAACATACGGCTTGTTTGTGTGCAACAACCTTTGCTTCGTTACTTTTCTGTTTTGATAATCAATCAATCTGATCCTAATAACGACCCTGTTCAATATATGATGCGACAACATCCCATAAGGGGTCATGTTCGGATGACCTTTATGCCACCTGTACTCCAAATTCAATGCATTTTCTACACCTAGCTACCTTAATTGTTAACGCCTCAATATACATATACATTAAGCTTTGTTGTTTTCTGTTCAAAGTGCATCGTCCCCAGTCAAAATTCTGGCAGCAGCAATTTGATTGGCCTTTTCCAAAGGTCACCAGAACGTGAGCCCTAATGTCAGATACTATTATCAAACGTAGTGATAATAAGGATCTAATTAATAATCTGATTGTTAGATATGAAAGAGACAAAACAAATAATTGTTTTCTTTATTTTATTATATTATGTTTTAACATAAATAAACACAACCTCCATATAAATAAAAGGACAAGCATTAACGGTTCGCTTGAATCTTTGGGGAAAAGACTTGGTACTTGTATGTTATACCACGTTCCTCCTGTAGCGCTCTGTCCAGTACCACCGACCTGGAACAAGACAAGGTGGATAACGCATTATTAACAGTACAGATAATTACAATGCACTGGCTGTTAATAGGACATGAATATAATGAACCAAAGCGTACGTCAGTGACACAGCACTATAAAATAGGCAAGATGTTCACTATCACAAGGGGACACAACACGAACATACCGCAGTATCCCAAAACACACTATCACAAGGAGACACAACACGAACATACCGCAGTCTCCCAAAACGCAATATCACAAGTAGACATAACACTAACATACTGCAGTCTCCCAAAACACTATCACAAGGAGACACAACACCAACATACACAAGTCTCCCAAAACACTATCACAAGGGGACACAACACCAACATACCGCGGTCTCCCAAAACACTATCACAAGGAGACACAACACCAACATACCCAAGTCTCCCAAAACACTATCACAAGGAGACACAACACTAACATACTCAAGTCTCCCAAAACACTATCACAAGGAGACACAACACGACCATACCGCAGTCTCACAAAACACTATCACAAGGAGATACAACACGAACATACCACAGCCTCCCGACAAACACTATCACAAGGAGACACAACACAAACATACTACAGCCTTCAAAAACACACTATCACAAGGAGACACAACACTAACATACCACAGCCTCCAAAAACACACTATCACAAGGAGACACAATACGAACATACCACAGTCTCCCCAAAAACATGTACACACTGCAGAACATTGCACATATGGGGAACGTCTTTAAATAACACTGACTGTCGATAGGACGTTATACCCGATTAACTAAACTCAAGGGCACTATCACTATTGTTACAGATAGTATTCTCGAGGGATCCATCATGAGAGAATACTATGAGACAATAGTGGCCTCTCAAATGGGCCATAATGGCGTTTAGTACATCATCCTCGCATTTGAATACAAACATTCGTCTTTTTATATTTATATCATCGGATAAGTTCCCTATAGTAATTACAGATAGTATTCTCGAGGGATCCATCATGAGAGAATACTATGAGACAATAGTGGCCTCTCAAATGGGCCATAATGGCGTTTAGTACATCATCCTCGCATTTGAATACAAACATTCGTCTTTTTATATTTATATCATCGGATAAGTTCCCTTTAGTAATTACAGATAGTATTCTCGAGGGATCCATCATGAGAAAATACTATGAGAAAATAGTGGCCTCTCAAATGGGCCATAATGGCGTTTAGTACATCATCCTCGCATTTGAATACAAACATTCGTCTTTTTATATTTATATCATCGGATAAGTTCCCTATAGTAAATCAATAAAATTAACACCCGCGAAATTTAGCAGCTGTACAGTATGTTATAACTTACTTGTCTTCTTTGAATTTATCCTCAATTGGCGGGAAGAATGTGTCAGCCTCGAACTCTCCGTATATATGTGTTAGGTAGACCCTCTCACACTGCGGATGGTTAACGGCCTCCTACAATTGTAATATAAAAGTACAACTAACATTATCACTTTTACAGATTAAGCACTACACGACCTACACATGATGCGGTGTGTAGCGTGTATGAAGTGCACAATGATGTTTTGGGAGACTGTGGTTTATTCGTGTTAACTTAGGTTTATTATATAAACGTTTATTTAACAGCCAGTGTCATGTGTCTCTGTTTGTTTGTTGATAATGTTTATTTAACTGTGGTATATCGTGTGCTTGGGTTTATTATATAAACGTTTATTTAACAGCCAGTGTCATGTAAGGACGGTCTCCTATGTATGTGGTTTGTAGCGTGTATGTAGTGCACAATAGTGTTTTGGGAGGACTGTGGTATATTCGTGTTAGCTTGGGTTTATTATATAAACGTTTATTTAACAGCCAGTGTCATGTAAGGACGGTCTCCTATGTATGTGGTTTGTAGCGTGTATGTAGTGCACAATTAGTGTTTTGGATGTTTTGGGAGACTGTGGTATATTCGTGTTAGCTTGGGTTTATTATATAAACGTTTATTTAACAGCCAGGTGTCATGTAAGGACGGTCTCCTATGTATGTGGTTTGTAGCGTGTGTGTAGTGAACAATGAGTGTTTTGGGAGAATATGGTATATTCGTGTTGTTTTCTTGTATAGAGGAACTCTTGCCCTTTTTATAGTACATGAAATTCACGTGAAGCAATGATTATTGTGTAGACATCCCATACCGAAACGGCAAATGTCAAATAAATTTAACTTTCACTTAATCACCCTCTGATACCACAAGTCTACAAGTGAATATTCTATATTCGCATATTACAGAGTTATGTTTCCTTGCGAGTATGTATAGATTGTTTTAGTCAATTTTATATGTGCAACGTCTTTTTCTTACTTTTCGTGGAAAACTGTGTAATTTGTGCTCAAAATATATTGACGTCACAATCAATACCTACCCATAAGGGAGATAACTCTGATATGACAGTTAATTAACATTACAGATGCGTCCCAAACTGTTCCCTCTGTGTAATTACTTACAGTATATATTTGTTGGCCTCCCATGACCCAAATGGTTTCCACTGTGTCGCGTAATGCAGTGCTAACGTACAGCAGAGCCTCATCGAGACTGGACACAACCTTGTGGACGTATGGATCCGCTACTATCTCTGGACTTGTAAACAAACAACAAATCAGGAATTAATTAAATCAAATTTGGTGAAATTTCATTACGAATAAGCAATCTGATTAAAATACAGATCCTTATAACCACTTCGATAAATTGAGGATCTCATTCTGACAACATCCCATAAGTGGTCATGTTCGGATGACCTTTATACCTAAATAAGTTAAGTGGTATATCAATGTATTCTATATGACAATGATGCTTAAAATGAAATACCTCTAAAACCTCTTCTCCAAAAAATTCTGGTTAAAATACAGATTCTTGTTTTGACTTTGTTTCTCTATAAAAGGAAGTGGGGTCGAAAAATAGTCTCCTTCTAACGGCGCCACAAATATATTTCAGTAAAGTCGCGACCTTAATATTTTACTCAATGCGTCACCTTTACATAATTGCCAAAGACATTAAAAGATGTGAGATAATTAAACTTACCTGGGGTTTCTACTGATGACGATATTGATGATAGTATCACGTGACTTCTCTTCCATACAGGTACACTGCCACGTCACCCTTCCTTTTATATTGATACACTTTTTACCTGTATAAAAAAACTATATATGATGTTCTTGGTATGATTTGGCCGACTTGGGTTTCCATTTATTGTTGGTAGTATATGTAAGATAACATATGAGTTTCCGTTATCACATTGAGACACAAAATATGGAAAGTTTAAAACGACTACTGGCAACTTTATTTTTCACATAGTATTTTTCAACAATCAAGTTTGAATTATAATCCTTTCTCTAAAGACCTGTGTTTCAGGAAGAAATAACACAATAGCAACTTTTTTGTTAAGTTTGAATTCCTTATAACAGCCAAGGTTGAATACGGCTTCCTTGAAGTCATACGATTTTAACATGTATGGGAAAATAATAATAATAAAAAAAATTAAACGGAAGAAAATTGTGAATACATACCAGGATTTTCTATTTTTGATGTTAAATCCATGTAATAACGATATTCTTTGCTGAAAAAAAAAATCGAAACTATTGGGAATGCTTCTAAAAGCAATACCTACAAAAAACATTTACTAGTATTTTGAAATACCAGTAATTATTATTATTATTTTGAATAGGACCTACAATTTGTATATCAATTTGAATTTACCACCGGTGATATCACAATTATTTGCCTAGCGGAAAATATTTTATAACTGATATAGCCTCATTCCCCGCCCCTGTCTCTCCTTCCCCTACTCCCTCCCGTTACCAGGGAAACAGGTTTTCTTTGTGGTTTCTTTGTGTCTTGTGTGATAGTATTTAATGTCCCCGTAATTATCATGGGACAGTTGTTTTCCCCCCAATGGTGTCTCTTTATTTTTCAATTATACACTAAGAAACTAGAATGATATACTATTACCCCCCCCCCCCCCCCCCCCCAAGATGACGGGAGTGCGAAATAAGTTTATATCGTTTTAAAGATGCTCCACCACCGACAGAGCAAATATTATATTTATCATTTGAACAATAATTGATGTTTAATCATGTATATCTATGTCTAATTTACACAAAAATGATATAAAACAATTCATTTTGACTTTGGTACATGCGCAATCAGTACTTCATTCCATATAGGATATAGTGCCACGGATTTTTTTCGGGATGCAATAAATTATTTTTTTTATATTTTTAACTTGAAGTAAAATTAGAAGCTCAAACATTTCAATGATGGTAATGGTATAAAGTAAGAAGCTTTTGTAACTGAATAAAAATACTAAATCGTCTGTTTCTGTTTTTGATAATGAAAAAAATAACATTTGTCAGCGGTGGAGCATCTTTAAATGTCATAAGACTGCCTTATCCCCCTGAATTGTAAAGATAACAGTCTGGCCTAAATGACCTTAGATGCCAACAGACCATACAAATAAACAAAAAATTATAAACAACAAACAAGTACTGACACAATATCGACTTACCTTAATGAAGGCCAAGGAAGTTTGTCACCTAACCCTATGCCCCTGTTGCTACACATCGCCGCCATGACGTAGAAGGGCATCCTGTTAGAACTAAACTCAGACACGCACTGAAAAAAATTACAAGATCTAGTTTGAAAATACAGCAAAAACATATTAAAAATAAAAATCGTAAAGCGTCGGAAGTAAAACTGTTGTCTGCTTACAAACATCGGCCAGAAAACAGTGATTAGTAAACTATATAAATGTGGAAAAGTTCGATAATTATACTAACTTTAAAAAAATGACAACATTTAGTTAGAAAACACAGTAGACACATGCAATGTTAAAAATTGTAAAGCACCGAAAATACAACTGTCGTCTGCTAGCTTGACAAGATCGGCCACAAAACCGGGATCAATAACTGAATGTGGAAATGTCCGATTGTATTGTTAGCACTGAAAAGAAAATGGCAATAATTATAATATCAATGAATGAATGAATTATAACCTGCAACAGGGAATTTTTTAAGTGAACTTAGAAGTTAATTATGCACTTTTCACCAATCAATATGTTTATAACTCTATATGTATATAAATATGCGTGTATATCGAAATCCGGATAAAATCTGGTTTAACGTCCGTTCTTGTTTATCTATTTATGACAGTTCGTGTTGTAATAATGAACGTAGGACAATGGTCACTTTAGAAGATTAAACGGGCATATACCCTGATACACGAGTCATGGCCATTAACTGCGAATACTCGCCGGTCTTTGTAAGACTTTTAAGTATAGAAACAACAATAGATGACATTATATCTATGTTTTAAGTATATATATATATATTGCCGACGTATTAAGTAAAAACCAAAATATTTTCACACTTAATCCGTATTTTTGATGATGATCAGCGAAAAATATTACCGTCAAACACTTTAAATATATAGATATTGCCGACGTATCAAGTACAAACCAAAATATTTTCACACTTAATCCGTAGTTTTGATGATGATCAGCGAAAAAAAATACCGTCAAACACATTATAGTTTGAAATTGGTTTACAATTTACAATTTGTTGGCCATTAAATAGGTTTGTTTACGGATTATAGGAACAATCGAGTCTACATTGACATGTAGTATGTTTACCAGATGTATGGTCAAGGAACTTCCGTCGTAACCTCCTGCTAGAATAATGAAGATAACGTAAAATCCTTCTTCAGATATATATATCACGTGATTTATTTCGCCTTCTTAACCGTTGCACTCATTCCAATCGTCGAAAGTTATTTTCACAGCGGTCGCTGTGGTGTTGCTCACCACTAACTTGCAAATATGCAGAAAGGGCAATAGTATAATCCATATATGTATAAACCTCTATAGATTATCTCAAAGATTGCGATTTTCACGTAATGCTTTTCAAGTGACCAATCGCACATCTGTTGACGCGATTAGACTCTCATTAATTGTGTCGTTATATCACGTGCGCGTGTGTGAATTGAAGTGTTGCTTAAAGGCCCAGTACATTTTTGAAACTGCTTTTGATTTTCAAAATGGGAATGTAAAACGAAATTAATAATTTTGTATAGACGCAAAAATTATTAACCTTAGTTGAAATTAATTCATTGTGAATTTTCATAACGCGAGTCGTACGATTTTACTGCTGTCGTTCTAACAACCGCACTTTAGTAGATTATCACGGCGCCAGATTGCAAAACAGAGAAATGAATCTTGAAGCATAAATTATGCAGGGGGAATTTTGTATGGTATTTTTTCGGTGTTGTGACTTAATCTTAGGCCATCAATATACATTTTATTATTGTTTTAAAGAATATGATTTTGTTTGGGGATAGTTAGTGGGCCTTTAACCACACAAATCTGTGTAAATAAAAAATGATGCATATATAAATAAATTCTCTTTACCTTGATGTTTCCAACTGTTACATTGCATGTATTCATATTGCTGATGATAAGATCCTAAACGTGTCACATGCATATCTAGATTAAAATATCATTGATTGGTATATATCGTATGATCATAGGTAAATTATACTTAATAAGTATCAATTTTCGAATATCTCTAACTTGGAAATGTCATTATCGAACCACTAGGTCAAACATGGTTACATTACATATCGAGTTTAATGACAAGCTGTCACACAGGCAATTATTCTGCACGTGAATTTCGCGTGAAACGAGCGCAAATATGTGAAATCTCGTGAAAACAATTCATACGAAAATCACGTATTTAACAAAATAACATGAAATTCACGTGAACATTCGGTTTATGTGAATATCACTAGAAAGAGTTATTTGAATTTGTTTATGTGAATTTCGCGTAAACCTTGCCAAAAATACATTTTATATGAAATTAAAATGTGAATTTCACACTTATCATACGTGAATATCCATTCGCATGAAGATAAGGTGAAATGCGCACGCGCGTATGAAAAATATTCTGTGAACAACAAGTTTTTGCGGGCGATAAGTTTCCGCAGACATGTATTTTCGATTTAATTTTGTAAAAAAGATATTTGTCCCGAAATATACTCATCAACAAGAGGCCCAGAGGGCCTGTATCGCTCACCTGGTTTTTTTTTTAGTAATTATCACAAAGACTGACAATCATTAGAAAAATTAGCAAAATTGACTCCCAAAGTTTAATTTTTGAATCACAACCTTAAAATGATGCTATTGATACCATACAAATATGCTATCCAATACATAGGTTCAGAGACAAAGTAATATATATGAAAATAGTAGCCTAATTGACCTTTTGACCCCGCATCTACTGCCGTCTAAGGCCCGGGGATCAGCCCTATCATTTGTACAATTTCATATTCCAACCCTGTAAGGATGCTACCATTGCATTATGAGTTCTCTTCCATGCTTAGGTGCAGAGAAGAAGTCGTTTATATGGAAATAGCTAAATTGACCCCTTTTGACCCCACCCTTCAGGCCCCCCGGGGGGTCAGCCCCTTCATTTGCAAAATTTTGAATCCAAACCCTTTAAGGATGTAACCATTGCATTATGAGCGTAATCCCATGTTAAGTTGCAGAGAAGAAGTCATTAATATGGAAATTGACCACTTTTGACCACGCCCCTCAGGCCCCCCGGGGGGTCAGTCCTATCATTTGCACAATTTGGAATACCCACCCTATAAGGATGCTACCATTGCATTATGGGTGCTATCCCATGCTTAGTTGCAGACAAGAAGTCATTTATATGGAAAAAGCCAAATCGACCCCTTTGACCCCACCCTTCAGGCCCCCGGGGGGTCAGCCCCATCATTTGTACAATTTTGAATCCCCACCCTATAACGATTCTACCATTGCATTATGAATGCTGTCTCATGCTTGGTTTCAGAGAAGAAGTCGTTTATATGGAAATAGCCAAATTGACCCCTTTTGACCCCGCCCCTCAGGCCCCCCGGGGGTCAGCCCTATCATTTGTACAATTTTTAATCCCCACCCTATAACGATACTACCATTGCATTATGAGTGCTATCTCATGCTTGGTTTCAGAGAAGAAGTCGTTTATATGGAAATAGCCAAATTGACCCCTTTTGACCCCGCCCCTCAGGCCCCCGGGGGGTCAGCCCCATGATTTGTACAATTTTGAATCCCCACCCTATAAGGATGCTACCATTGCATTATGGGTGCTATCCCATGTTTGGTTTCAGAGAAGAAGTTGTTTATATGGAAATAGCCAAATTGACCCCTTTTGACCCGCCCCTCAGGCCCCCGGGGGTCAGCCCCTTTTTTTTTTTACAATTTTGAATCCCCACCCTATAAGGATGCTACCATTGCATTATGGGTGCTATCCCATGCTTGGTTTCAGAGAAGAAGTCGTTTATATGGAAATAGCCAAATTGACCCCTTTTGACCCCGCCCCTCAGGCCCCCGGGGGGTCAGCCCCATCATTTGTACAATTTTGAATCCCCACCCTATAAGGATGCTACCATTGCATTATGGGTGCTATCCCATGCTTGGTTCCAGAGAAGAAGTTGTTTATATGGAAATAGCCAAATTGACCCCTTTTGGCCCCGCCCCTCAGGCCCCTGGGGGGTCTGCCCCATCATTTGTACAATTTTGAATCCCCACCCTATAAGGATGCTACCATTGCATTATGGGTGCTATCCCATGCTTGGTTTCAGAGAAGAAGTTGTTTATATGGAAATAGTCAAATTGACCCCTTTTGGCCCCGCCCCCTCAGCCCCCTGGGGGGTCAGCCCCATCATTTGTACAATTTTGAATCCCCACCCTATAAAGATGCTACCATTGCATTATGGGTGCTATCCCATGCTTGGTTTCAGAGAAGAAGTCGTTTATATGGAAATAGTCAAATTGACCCTTTTTGGCCCCGCCCCTCAGCCCCCTGGGGGGTCAGCCTCATCATTTGTACAATTTTTAGTTAGTAGCCCATAAGGATGCTACCCAGTCAAATTTTGTTGAAATCCGACCAGCGGTTATGGAGAAGAAGTCGATTGTTGACGGACGACGGACGACGGACGCCGGACGACGGACGACGGACGACGGACGCCGGACGCTGCGGTATCCCATAAGCTCACCTCGGTCCGTCGGACCAGGTACTCATCAACAATATAGTGAGGCTTATTGCAAGTGCTTCATCAGGAATTTGCCCTTGTTTAGTTGGCATTCATCCTCCCATAATTGCCAACTGATTGCAGTATAATACTTATATTTCTATTTGATAACAATTTTATCATATAACCTCAAGGTAGTTTGCGTCTATGATAAATAAACAATTCATTATCGTCAACAGCCATCTTCCGTGACGTCACAATGACAATGACATCAACATAAATGAGTGGCAGTTCATGCATTGAACAACGCCAACTCCATTTCATAGTAAGGATACAGGGAATATGCAAGAATGCGAGAATGCCAAATCAAACCGCTGCGAAAATAGGTTCCTTTCCGCTAGTAAGTACATACTCTTCATGAACACAAAAATTCACCATTTTTACCAAACTCCAAGAAAGACGAACAATAACATCATTATCTATTACATGTTTAATTTTCATTGTGGTATTTGTTAAATAAAATAGCCCATTGTCATCTAAACAGATGAACATTTTATCTCTAGAAAAGTTTTAACATCGTCAACTAACCATTAAAGATGCTCCACCGCTGATAAATGGTATTTTTTTCACTATCAAAAACAGCAGCAGACGATTTAGTATTTTTCTTCATTCACAAAAGTTACTTACTTTAAACCATTACCACCATCGAAAAGTTTGAGCTTCTAATTTTACTTCATGTTAAAAATATAAAAAAAAAAATAATGAATTGCATCCCGAAAAAATTCCGTGGCACTATATCCTACATGTATATGGAATGAAGTACTGATAGCGCATGACCCAAAGGCAAACTAAATTATTTTATATCATTTTTTGTGTTAATTAGACTTATGTATACACGATTCTACCACAATAGCCAGTGTTATTCAACTCTCAGGGTATCAAATAAACGATGCAGCTGTTGATTAACAATTTGTTTATACCACACGTGGTATAAACTCTGTACGCATTCTGATTGGCTGACACGATGAACTTTGACCGAACTACGTCTTTCTGAGTGTCGTGCGTGTCATCAATTGTCGACGTCATCAATAATCGAGTGACGTCATGCTATGCTGTGATCGCCGCTTGACGCAAAAACTGCTGTTGGATAGCGTACTTATCCTCGTCGTATTTCTATCGGCTAAAAGCGAATATAATTGTGGTAGAAACAGGTCACACGACTAGTGGCTGTTGGATATGGAATTTATTCCACACTCGTAAGTTATTTTTTAAAAGTTACAAAAGACACTCGCTAAAGCTCGTGTCTTTTGTAACTTTTAAAAAATAACTCACTCGTGTGGAATAAATTCCATATCCAACAGCCACTCGTTGTGTAACCTCTATTTAAACACTAATTATTGTTCAAATGATGAATATCATTTATGCTCTATCGGCGGTGGAGCATCGTTAATGTTTTTATTTCAATGGGTAATATTTTTATTTCAAATATTTACTCTCTTTGATCATTTCGCTCCTACTTTTTCTAAGATAATAGTGCGGATTTTATTATCCGCTTGGCGGCCATGGGCTATAAGACGTAAGCAAACAAACAAACAAATCTCGACTGCCTAGCGAGCTCATAAATATTCATAAGGTCATATTAATCTAAAAAATTATGTTATAGCAAGCTACTGATGATCCGTATTAGATATCGTTATACTTAAAGAGGACAATTCACTCAGGCTAAATGCTCTTTTACATAATCAAGAAGCAAAATATAAAAAAGAAACACATAAATGTATTTGTTCTTATTTCTTATGAAACATGTATTATATTTAATATTATCCAAACGTAAAATTAACAATATGACAAATTCCACGACATTGTTAAGTATTTTAATTAGTCCTATCGTTGAAATAATCAAATCGTTGTCTTTGTTCATATACGATTAAGCAGGGTACCTTAATTGTATCCATCGAACACAAGTGAATTTGGACGCTGTACCCGAGCCAAAGTCTGAGCACTGGAAAATCGTTAAAACATGCAATGAATCGGTACATTACCACTGTACAAAAGGTGATTAAAATGATTAAATAAAATTATTTTAGGCATAGACAATTCACTACCAAATAAGTTCAAATAAACACTTTTGAACTACTCGTCAAATGACGGAGCGTTTTTTATTTAACACTTATTTGATCAGTTCTAGACAAAAAAAAAAGTTGCATTACTAGAACGAGCAAGGGACAGGGTTCGGTTCAAGAAGAGGTATACAAGAAGTTTGAGAGTCCACAGGTATACAAGTATAGAAGTTTTCATAGTGAGCGCAAGCAGGACAGTGTACCCGAAGAGCCAAAGTCACAATTGAATTACATTACCATTGAGAAGGTGAATAAAATTATGACAATTCATGACTTATGTTAATATATATCACAGTGTGTAATTTCACCCGACAAGTTGCAAACGTCATCACCACTACCACCAAACGCAACAAAATTCCACCACAACTACACGCCATCCATAACCACCTCACTTGAACACGTCAAACACACACACTCACCTGTCGAAACCACACATATCAATTCACCACACATTAAAAGACACGCGCCACCATGGGCACGTTGGTTTATACAGCCATCGCCGCCACACAAAGTTTGTACTCTCTTTATCCACTACATAAGCACCATCACACTTGAAAACTCCTTCCCTGTGTAACAAATTACTACACTGGATGCTTCAAGGGTACTCCTTGAAGCAGCAGAACACCTAAAATTCACACTGGTGATAAACCACATGTCGCCACCTATGGGAATACAAGAAGTTTTCATGCATGAACAATCATTGATTTAATTTACATTAGAACTGGTTTTTTCAGATATATGTACAAATTTCAATGTTCTCTTAGACCGAATTGTCCCTTTAATATTATTTGTGCGGTTTCGTTTTGATCATGATTTTTTCAAGATGTCTTATCTACATAATGGAGTTAAAATGTCTCGTCTACGCAAGGACGTTGATGTTTCATCTACGTAACGACGTAGATGCATTACGTAAGGACGGAAATGTTACATCTACAAGTACGCTAGGACGTAAATGTTTGAAAACGTGACGTTGTGGAATGACTGTCATCAGCTGTTCCATTAATCTCGTTTCTCGTCGTATTCCGTCTTTGCGTATTACAGAGTTAGCTCCCTTGCGGGTAGGTATCGATTGTTACGTCATTATTTTGTGATCGCAAATCACGTCGTTTTCTCCTAAACGTATGACGTTACGCTCGTAAACATATGACGTCACAATCAATACCTACCCGCAAGTGCAGATAACTCTGTAATATGCAAATTCGTTCAAAAATCATTCTAACGTAAATATATGGATTGAACGCGCTCTACGTACGGGTTGTGTAGATAGCTTCAGCTATTCATAGCCGCTATGAAAATTGGAAAAAATACATTCAATCCATATAACGACGTAGATGTTCTATTTCGTAATTAGGACGTTTATGCCTCATCTACACAAGGATGTAAATGTACGTAAGGTCGTAGATGTTTCATCTCATCAACGGCCTTGATCTCTACATAACATCTACTGTTGTTGTCAGGTTATATTATTCAACATTACCTTTAATGCATATATGTGTGTAAACATGTATCACACTATATATATATCTACGTACCTGTTTTTATCTCGATTATGTCGTTTTGTAGACCACTGTTCCGTATCGCGTAGTACCACACATATTTACACAAAGTAAATAAACTAGCAATAATGCAATACTCGAATATTAATACACTTACATTGTATCTTTACACCACTAATTTATCAAATCGCATCCCGACGTCCCGCTACCGTGTCACTTACTTAAATGAACCAAGTGACGTGTTTCTGATATAAAAATGACATCATTTGGCGAATAATCAACATGCTTTCAAACGGCATGTAGCTATATTGTGTCACATAATATAACCACAGGCGTTTGGCTCTATAGATATATAGGGGAGTACGTATATCTACATGTATAGAGCCAAAGGCCTGTGATATAATCAGAATATTGTATAGTTTTTTTTTTCTGCTATAACGTTGCCTGATAATGTAGAAAAACCTGTTTAAACCGGCGTCTTTAAATTGTCATTACAAAATTATTTGTAAATGTTAAATACCTGCCTATAGCGGTGTCATGTAGCAGAGTAACTTCCCTTTGTTTCAATCTGCCATGTGATACATTGTATCTGTATGATTCCACTTACATGTACATAAACAACATGTTTACACACCCTACGACTAACACATATTCAAGAGGCATAAGAGAGAGAGAGAGAGAGAGAGAGAGAGTGTGTGTGGTGTGTGTGTGTGTGTGTACATGATACATATATGCAGTCTGAAACCCATTACAATTTTTTTAATGCTATGCACCAATATATTCACCAATGTTAGTTAATTCTTTAGTATTGTGAGTACTTTGCAGCTGAATTGATTCAGTGGTTTCTTACATAATATTGTCTTATATATATATTTGTCTCTTAAATCGTTATAAACACTGCATTTGGTTAATAAATGAAATTCGTCCACACAAGGATTTATAAGTGAGATACGTCCTTGGTCCACAATATCGTTTTCATATAGAGAGACGCATTCAAGCGCAGTTATTTGTTTGCATCATTGTGGTTGCATTTTCATTGAAAATTGAAATTGATACGTTGAAGTATCGCTGTGTGTATGAAAGGTCGTTGTGCCTAGATGTGGTACATTGTACCTAGTCAATGTAAATATTCTTTAAAGGGGACAATTCAGTCTAAGAGAACATTAAAATTTGTATACATATCGGAAAAAAACAAGTTGTAATGGAAATTAGATCAGCCGGTTTTTGTTACTGTGATATGCCAGAAAAGCCCATGGTGGTGAAATGCGTATGAAACGTACACATTACGTTGTGGTCGAACATCTTGTATGCCGAACCCTGTCCCTTGCACGTAGAGCAATGAAACCTTTGTCTAGAACTGCTCAAATCGGTCTAACAGTAATGTGTTTACCTAACTAGGTAAATTGTCTTGCCTAAAAATCATTTTATCACCTCCTCAGTGGTTATGTAGTTCATTTGTTTAACGTGTGTGACTTTGGCTCGGGTATTGATACAGCGTACATATTGTAACTGCTTAATCTGATTGATCAACGATTTGTAATTACAACGATATAAATCAAAATACTAGAAATGAATGACGTGGAATTTGTCAATATTTTATGTTATATGTTTCATAATAAATATAGAGCAATACATTCATGCCATATTTTGCTTCTTGGTTATGTAAAAGATTTACCCTCAGTGAATTGTCCCTTAAAATAAATAATGGAATTCATGACCAATTTCGTTTAAAGATGATCTATCACTGATTTATCAAAAACAGGAGCAGACAAATTAATTTTTCTTCAATAACAAAAGAAACTTACTTTACACCATTACCACCATTGAAAAGTTTGAGCTTCTAATTTTACTTCAAGATAAATATTACAAATAATTAATTGCATCCCTAAAAAAGTTCCATGGCACTGTGTCCTATATAAAATGAAGTACTGATTGCTCATGCACCAAAAGCAAAATAAATTATGTTTATATTATTTTGTGTTAATTAGTCATATATACATGTACACAATTAAACACTAATTATTGTTCAAATGCTGAGTATCATTAATGCTTTGTCGACGGTGGAGCATCTTTCAGCAACACAACATGTCTATCTCATACGTAGTCCTGCTAGAAGTTACATCTGGTTGCCCAGACATATCACTGTTTTTCTTTTTGTTATTGTCTTTTTTATTGTTTTGTTTACATCATGGATGTAGAGATAGTTATAAATCCTTGGATTACATATAATAATGTATGTTATTTTAATCGTTCATAAGCTACGTTACCTATGTTAAAGATGCTCCACCGCCGACAGAGCATAAATGATATTAATCATTTGAACAATAATTGGTGTTTAATCGTGTATATATATGCCTAATTAACACAAAAAATAATATAAAATAATTTATTTCGCCTTTGGTGCATGCGCAATCAGTACTTCATTCCATATAGGATATAGTGTCACGGAATTTTTTCGGGATGCAATTAATTATTTTTCAAATTTTTAACTTGAAGTAAAATTAGAAGCTCAAACTTTTAAATGGTGGTAATGGTGTAAAGTAAGTAACTTTTGTAACTGAAGAAAAATACTAAATCGTCTGCTACCGTTTTTATAGTGAAAAAATACCATTTGTCAGCGGTGGATTTTAAATGTGCATGACGGAGACCTGGGAAAAGATTGGTCTCAAATTATTTTTATACAGATTAACTACAAACACTGTTCCTTCTAAGAACGTACAAACACATGTTAGACAATGCTTTCATTCGTGTGTGATTTTCTTTCTCGAATTTCGCAATCCAAGTATATTCGCGAAAGTTGATCTCCGCGAATTAATATCTACATCATCTGTATTGATATGAATTATCATTCAGCTGTACTACAAATACACTAAATTCTATACATAATCATCCTCGATACTCCAGGGGTTCCAATCACTTACAATCTATACACCCCTCGACAATCTTATAGTAAAACTGAAGGCAGCTCAGGGGAACAAATCTGAACCAATCACAGGCCTGCAAAAATTTTCTTTGAATACTACAGAGAGAGCGACGCACTTCTTCAAAGCCACACATCCAACCACAGTGTACTGCTATATGGCTCTTTTAATGCACTACAAAGGATTAAATTACCTGTTCTGTTCTGTTGTATCTAGTTCTTCTGTGAGATAGTCCAGGGGTGTAGAGATCGTAACTGATCAGAACCCCTGGGGTATCCAGGATGACTTATAATACAGACAAATCACTAGTCCTGAAATCCACTCAAGTGGCCAAAATGTATAAAAACATTGATAAGAATATTAACTCAATCACCTATAGGATTTGTTACTCGGGTCCAGCAGTCCTCTTATCTTCATAGTACCCTGTATGCGATATGTATTTCACTACAACTCACCAAAAAAAAAAAAAAAAAAATTTAAAGTAGAAATAAATGCAGAGCTTTACTACAACTAGCCTAGAAAGTAGGGATGGGCATTTTGTTTGAAATCATAATCGATCATTGGTTTGCAATCGGAAGTCATCAACCGATTGATAATCGATTAAATAATCAGTAGGTTGTAAATAGGATTATTGGATATAAAATTTGCTGTTGTTTTACTTTTCGGTGTTATTTTTTTTTCTTCAGGTATGGAATATTTACACAAAATTTTAAAATCTTTATATAATTAATCAAGTTACTAATATAATATTACATTTTATGTTGAGAAAATTTTAAAGAGAGTGTACATTTAACAACTGTATGTAAAAAATAAATCTACAACATACATTGCACCTAATATATATTTGATTAGTGATTATCGATTATGGATTTTCATAATCAATAATCGGAATAGGAATGAACTTACATGCATCAACTGATTATTGATTATAATCATGATTATTGATTATAATCAATAATCGGCCCACTACTACTAGAAAGGGGTGAGGTATATGTAACAGAAGAGGAGTAAATACAACAGGCAGACCAGGACCAATCTGATTAAAATACAGACGTTTACAATCACTACGCTTCATAGAGGATCTGACAACATCCCATTATAGGGGTCACGTTCTTATAGAGGATCTGACAACATTCCATTCGAGGTTACATTCTTATAGAGGATCTGACAACATCCCATTAGGGGTCATGTTCTTATAGAGGATCTGACAACATCCCATTCGAGGTTACATTCTTATAGAGGATCTGACAACATTCCTTTAGAGGTCACATTCTTATAGAGGATCTGACAACATCCCATTTAGGGGTCATGTTCTTATAGAGGATCTGACAACATCCCATTCGAGGTTACATTCTTATAGAGGATCTGACAACATCCCTTTAGAGGGCCACGTTCTTATAGAGGATCTGACAACATCCCATTATAGGGGTCATGTTCTTATAGAGGATCTGACAACATCCCATTCGAGGTTACATTCTTATAGAGGATCTGACAACATTCCTTTAGAGGTCACATTCTTATAAAGGATCTGACAACATTCCTTTAGAGGTCACGTTCTTATAGAGGATCTGACAACATCCCATTATAGGGGTCACGTTCTTATAGAGGATCTGACAACATCCCATTAGGGGTCACATTCTTATAGAGGATCTGACAACATCCCTTTAGGGGTCACGTTCTTATAGAGGATCTGACAACATTCCATTAGAGGTCACATTCTGGTAACCTTTACCATGTCACGTTAAAATGCATATATACACCTATCAACAGTAATTTAAAGTTTGAGTTTTATATCTTTAATGTCCTATTAACAGCTGGGGTCATGTAAGTATGTATCAGGTTTGTTGGTAAAGGCAAGCCTTTAACCCCGACCAGTATTCAGTACCTGGCAACTGTCCCATATGGGATTCAAACTGGTGACCCAGAGGTTCAGGGCTTGTGGTAATATGTCAACACATCTTAACCACTCAGATTTTCTATACACCTAGCTACCTACATTAATTGAAAATGACATTTCATCCAAGTATACATATACATTTAGCTCTGCTGTGCTGTTTGGGAGATAAAAATACATCCATGAAAATGAACCTGACAGCTCTTTCAGACACTTTCATAATCTGAAATTCACTTTCAAAATGATGGGATGTTGTCAGATCCTTTATTAAACTGCATGATAATACATATCTCTATGTATATTTTAATCAGATTAGACTTGGGCTCAAACTCAGGACCTCTATACAGTAGTCAGATTCTCTGCTGGTTGAGCTACCTGCTGGTCTATGTTCAAGTCCGTCTAGTACGGCCCACTACAGGTAAAACAAGGGAACTGCAGCACATCACATCACATCCAGAAGGGTATATTCTAATCTATTACATCGAAGACAGTTTAGAACAAACCACACCACATCAAAAAGGTCAGGGGTCAAGCTTTAATTATCTACCTTGTCATAAACTTCAAATTCAAAATCAATTCCATTCTCTGTCATTCGCCCAGTCGGTACGTCTTCACAGCTGAAAGACGAAAACAACAATTGCGTGAGATTATGCTGATCATTTGCATATTACATAGTTATCTGTCCTTGCAGGCATGGATTGTTATGGCATATGTTTGCAAGTGTAATGTCATATTTTTCAGAGAAAATGATGTGAATTATTTCAAACCCAAATGAATACAAAATACTGTAAAACAACTTCTTTTGGGGCTATTAAATTTCGCAATTTTCAAAACAAATTAAGTTCGTGAAGATTAAAATTCGCGGATTGAGAAATTGAATGGAAATTCCTATCAATATTAATATCATGTAGATGAGAATTTGCGGAAATAAACTTTCGCGAATTTACTTGAAATGTGAAATTTGCTAAAGTAAATCACACACGAATGAAAGCTGGTTGGCAGTAATCAATATTTCATAAACAAATATTTGAATCAAAGCTTATAACTTGTTCAACCAAAAAAATGAATGCTTTTAGACAACTAAAACTGAGCACAGATGCACAGGAAACTCTTTTTACTCTTTCACCCTTATGCAACTTTAGTAGACTCTACCATCCATTGACCTGGATGAGTCCATCATGGCCTACAGTGATGAAAGGGTTAAAGGGAAATAGGAAGGATTGAGGATTGGATGTGGAAGAACCCTTGGTGACCTCAAATATATGGTAACTTACCATTGTAACTTTACAAATTTTTCTGATTCAAATTCTGGTAGAAAAGTATCACAGTCAAAGTCTGCCAGTACTCTGGTCAGGTACACACGACAGTGAGATTCCAATGCTTCCTAAGAAATAAAACAAAAGTTTATCATCTCAGTGCTCCAGATCAGTTTTGGAGGGATGGGTAATTGTACTCACACTTTTGAAGGAGAGGAATACAATTCTGACTTCTGTGCGAACCTAAAACTTGACCATGTACATTAAAAGTTATGATGTTATAGTATATTTTAGTAATCGATGATAAGCTAACAATTGTACAAATATCTATCTGAAACAAGTTGACCATCACAGTTGATGTAGACTCCTGGAATTTATCTGATTTTACTACAATTCTTCTGATTTTATTTCTGGATGTTCTTAAGCCTTCATACTAATTGGGTTTTGCAATTCAAATGCTGTAGGGGTAAGGACCTCTTTCATGAACAATGGAAATTGCCCCACAATCCAATTTTATTAAAATTAAATGTTAAATGTAGCAACATAAATGCAAACCTTGAAATACGTTAAAAAAATTCAAAAGGTCCCAAGGGCCTGTGCTTTGGCCAAATTAAAGTTGCCCAGTAGAGGTGTATGACAGGGTTTCCTTTTTACCCAGAAAGGTATCAAAATGATGTTTTATATCATAAAATTGTATTATTTTCTAAAGACTATGGATAATTACATATTATGATCACAAATATGTAGTCAAAATGTAACAAACAAAATATCATCTATACCAAGCTTTCCACTTTATGAAATAATAAAAAAAATAATTCAAAAATCTATCTTTGATTCTATTTATCTTTACCTTGTAAACAGAGCTACCTCCTATAACGAACAGACTCTCAACTTTGTCTGTTAGTTCTCCATTTCCTGTTACCATGGCAACAGCATTCTCTAAGCTCGTGGCAACATATGTATTTGTTGGTGCTTCTCTGTAAAATACAGTTTCATGACATGTTTTATTTACGGGACGGCAGGTAATGATATTGTAACTAATACACTGATGTCTAGATATGATATATGTATCGTGATATTTGGTCACGATACAACGCTCTACGATACAATATATACTTGTCTTAATTAACAAATGAATTACAATCTCTCTATTTGCTATGTTTAATTGCATTAAGGAATCAAAATATAACTTTGTGTATTCATTCAAACACAAATCTAAAAAGCGAAACTTATTTAATTTTAAAACTAACAAATGTATTTATTATAATACCATAATTAAGATACGTTCTATAACAAGACTTTGAAACTGATCTATCATTTCTTAATATTATTTGTAGATTAATGATCCTAAACGACTGATCATTGTAATTGTACCATCATTTGAATGCATCGTAACGTATCGAAAACAAGATGGATGTATCGCAAAATTGTATTGTTAAGAAAATATTGTGATTAATCCTTAACTGTTCCACAACCAGTGAATAGTTTCTTAAGCGACATTTCGATTACGATGTGTACTCTGTCACTTTCATAAGATAAATGACTGGATAGGATACAGCACACAATGTGATAGTATCACATACAAATTATATTTTCTTACAACACTTGCTCCAATTAAAAGCTCGACCACCAATCCTGCCTTATTAATGCTATACCCTCTAATGAGATTATATCAAAAGATCCAAGAGGGATCTATGTCCACAAAAGATTAATATATGTCTGAGAATTGAAAGAGAGATCTTTTCTCTGATTTTCAAACTTTAACTATCAAAATCCAAGATGGCGGCCTATCGACCATCTTGTTGATCAATCGGTTCCAAAATGCATTATGCACAACTAGGGCCCAAGGAGAACCTACATGTGGAATTTGAGAGAGATCCCATCAGTCCTTTATAGTGTAACAAACTTCAACATCATAATCCAAGATGGCCACCAGATCCAAAATGGCTTCATGGCAGCCATTTTGTTGACCAATCAATCCCAAAATGCAATATGCAAAACAAGGGTTTTAGTGAAACTTACATGCTAAATTTGAGAATGATCCCTTAATTGCTTTCAGAGAAATAGCGATAACAACCTTTAAATATCATAATCCAAGAGGGCTGCTTGCCTGGCAGCCATCTTGTTGACCAATAAGACCCAAAATGCAATATGCACAACTAGGGCCCTAGGGGAACATACATGTGAAATTTGAGAATGATCCCTTTAGCACTTTCTGAGAAATAGCAATAACAAGAAATGTTAATGGGCGAGCGGAGAGACGTAAAACAGACCTCGGACAAAAAGCAATTAGAATAGCCCACCATCTAATGATGATGGGCTAACAAAACTTTGGCTAGACCATCAATAACTGTTGGGCTAAAGGCCCACTACCTTTCCGGAGCAAAATTTAAAGGTTTCTTAAAAACATTAATAACAAAAGAAAATATATATCGATGGCTTAAGATGAGGTTATAACACCAAACATATGCAAGATTTCCTGTCTAATGTACGATAACAGTGGAGATTCATTTCGCTGTTTTGCCGTCTGGCACAGTGATAGTAAACTACCGCGCGGCATTTAGGACGACGGCGGGAAACATTAAACGACCCACGTTATGAAAATTAACATTTTATTTATTCTAATTAAACAGTTCTGAAGGTGATGATAAATATGCTAGTAAACGCATAGTAAATAACTTCTGCGACTCTACAAAATTATTGATCTCGTTTTACATTCCTATTTTAAAAATTAAAAGTCGTTTCGGAAAGGTAGTGGACCTTTCATGCGAGATTTCTCTCATACATTTAAGCATTGATGCCACTGTTTTCGAATTTCATCAAGGTATGAAAGAAATTTTGAATTGCAAACAAAAACAAAAGGCCCATAGGGCCTGTATCGCTCATATGGTTTGAAATGCAAAGTAATGTTCTGAATACAGGTTCATTGTTTTTTTTCTAAAGAAATGTAAATATTTACCTCTAATTTCCCTATTGGGCCCCACTCATTGTGCTCAAGGAGGTCAGAGCCAGAATTTATCATAATTCTGTTCCCTTTCCTCAGAGAATGTTTCTGGCAAAATTTGATTAACATCCATGCAGAACTTTATGACTGCATATAGTAGCGATTTGAAGAATTTACCTTTCATTCTCCTATTTGGCTCAAGCCTTCCTGCCCCCAGGGGATCAGGCCCACACAAAAGTCTATTCCTTCTTCCCAGAGGATGTTTCTGACCAAATTTTGATACAATCCATGTATAACTCTATGACTATAAGTAGTGTTTTAAAAAAAATACTGTTTCCCTTCCCTAGAGGATGTTTGTGGCCAATTTTGTATACAATAAATGCAGAACTCTATGACTAGTAGCGATTTAAAGAATTAACCTCTATTTCACCCATTCGGCCCCGCCCCTCCTGGCCCTGGGGGGGGGGGGGGGGGGGGGGGGGGGGGGGGGGGGGGGGGGGGTCAAAGCCAAAATTTATATAAACTCTGTTCCCCTTCCCAAAGGATGTTTCTGGCCAAATTTGGTTTGAATCCATGCAGAAGTCTATGACTAGTAGCGTTTTAAAGGAAATATTGACGGACGGACAGAAGGACGGACAACAGCAACTGCGCCATGATATAAAAATATAAGCTCACCGGCCCTTCTGGCCAGGTGAGCTAATTATTTCATAACCCCATGAAATTAAAAACTAGTGATATGAATGTTTATAATTAATTTTTCAGACTTCTTTATAAACATTTTCCCAGTGCAGACCGATCATGCAGATCCTTACTTCATTGTTGTACTTAGTATTATGTTGATTCTCTTCTGCAGAGGTCGGAACTTCTCCGGAATGGACATCCAAGTCTTCCTTCCCATTATCACAACATTTTTCTTCTCTGGAAAGCAAATTACAAGTAATTACATTTTTCAAAGTGAATACATGGTACAGCTGAGTAAAATATCAGTTTAATTTAGATAAATGATTAATCAATTCCTTCACAATTCATAGTAAACACATTACAAAAATATATCAAAGTACTGAAAGTACTGCACCATACAAAATCTGAAAATGAACTTATCCAAAAAACAATGAAAACAAAACTACCCTATATATATTGAATACATTGGTTGATAGAAATATCATGTAGAGTAATTGACATTGAAGCTTATCTTATGTTGAAAATATTCCAACATTATCAATTACATATATACGCATATATAATTCTGAACTCGTTTTACGAAACCTTGTTAAATTTATATAAAGTATCCAGAGCTAGTGACTTTACTTACAAAAGATATTTGAAATCTTTGAAAATACAGAAATGAAGGCACAAATTAAGAGCTAACATTTCATATGTATATATTGTTTAAGAGAGAAAATGTAAGAATGAACTTTCAGAAAAACTTACAAAGCTACCAAGCATCAATATTTTAACATTAGTAATAAGCATAAGCAGTGGCACCAAAACCCAGAGAGACTGAAATGTACAAGCTAATAGAGGTTAATGAGAATTCATTCCAGAGAAATTATTTTGTATGCAAAATGAATATGCAACATGATTCAATAACTTCTTTAGAAGAGAAACAGTCGAGTCATGATCATAGATACCAATTCAAAAGCAAGGTGATCATCTAATTGCATCCCTGGTCCCAGGTACAAATCACACTATCGTTGATCTACTCCTTGGAACATTATTAATAAATATATGAATATTCATAAGTTTGCTTATAATAAATATATAAATATTCATAAGTTTGCTATAATATATAAATATTCATAAGTTTGCTCATAATAAATATATAAATATTTATAAGTATTCTTATAATAAATACAATATTCATAAGTTTGCATACCACTAAAAAGTTCAATAGAGAATATATATCAGGCTTGTGTTCGGAGATCCCAGGTTCAAATCATGAGTCTGACCTCTCTGTAGTATGTGTTACAATTTTTTTATCATGTGACTGTAAATGTGTTTTTAATACTTAAAGAATGAAATGAACCTATAATTCCAATGGAGAATTTAACTTATAAGCCAACATCTATGGTCCGATATATTGTTTAAGCCAGTAGGTTATTTTGTTCAAATCTGCTATGCAGAACGTGAGCAGGCCTATTTTAGGAGTCAATTGGAGAAGTATGAGATGTGGGTGTGCATGTATCTTTAAAAAGTTCTTTGTTTAAAAATAGCAAACCATATCTATATTATGGTACAATAATTCTTGACCCAGTTCTACTTTGAATAAACATTTTACACTTGATAAAATATGAATTAAAAAAAAAAAACATTTTAAAAGCAAAATAAATATATAAAATATTTGCAGACATGTTAACCCTACCGATTCTGGCGGAAGTCTACCGATTTTGAGGCTGATATTCCGCCTACCGCTTTAATATCCAAATATTCCGATTTCTGCAAAACATCGTCTTCAATTTTTTTCTTCCGATTTCTGAATTTTTTATAGTCGGTTGGGGCTGCCATGGTGGCTTCAAAATGCATACCAGACTGAGTAGGGGAACTGGCTTCATAATTAAGTAAACAAAGAACGTGTGAACACTCCCTGACCAACACCCACTGGTGCTAATTAGCAGCCTGGGGCTAGTTCCACCTTGGCTTGGTGGTGTCACTTGCTTATTTCACGTGTCCGAGTGTAACAATGTGTATTACGTAGGCCTACCGTAAGGAAACAATCATCTGGCCTTTCAATAAATTTTGTGCTTAAAACTAGTTAGCATCATTTCAAAAACAAAAACTTCTTATAATGAAATGATTTACTCACGTTTTTAATGTAAAATAGGCATACAGTGTCTGCTGAAAGTCATAAACTTTGCAATCGTAATGACCGCCATTTTGGAATGGGGTGATTCTAATAAAGGAGCCGGATTTTGGTATATTTTTTCAGGATATCACTAAAAAAAATTTGTTTTTGTTTTTAAGGGTAATTATTTCTCTAGAATATTGGTGTAAATTTTAGAAACAAATATTTGTAGTTTTTCTTGCATAAATCAAAAGAAAATGACTCCAGTATGTATTACAAAAAAAAAAAAAAGTGAAAAAAAACAAGCAAATAGAGTCTAGACAAAATGTATAAAAAAAAATGTGATAAATAGCATTGAAATAAAAGTATACAATGTATTTATTGGCATTTTTCATCTTCTAAATGTAATGTAAGCCTTAATTAACATTTAAAAAATACAAAATGAGCCACCAATGCAAGGCCTATGGTGATAGATAAAGTTAAATCATAATTTAACAAAATATGTTTTTGTAATTATTTTGCATTATTATTGATATTTATATATCTCTGACGCGTCGCGAAAAATGCCGCTATAATGCTACCGCTTTTGATTAAAAAATCTACCTCTTTTTGCTCACCAAAGGTTAACATGTCTGTATTTGACAAAGCCAATGCAGTATGTTTTGTAGTACTAGTAGCCAAGTTATTGTTATGAAACTAGAACCTTAATCAGGATACTGACTCTTCGTTTCTTCAGGAAGACAAATTAAAGAAAATAAATTAAGCCTTCAAGTTATATAATGATTGGTAATTTATCGTTTATTGAGATGACAGATGTCGCGCCATGAAATCAGTTCTATCATCGTCCCTTCAGTCCAGTTGAGCTAATTAAAACTTAAAAGAGACGGATAAAAGTAAAAATGTATGTGTAGTATATTACTATTTCTATGACAAAAAATCATGAACATCTAAATAAATCTCAAACTTGTATAAATGTATGACTTTAAAATTTTCAGCACATAAATGAGTTAAATAATGAAATTCCCATGAGAAACCATTCCAAAGAGATTTACGATGAGAAAAGCTTTATAGCAATCACCGATATTTAAAAGTTTCATATAAACATACCATACACTCACCTTGTCTTCGCATTCTGTTGAACAGAGATGTAATGCATGGTATAGATATACCTGACAATGTTATTTGACTATTGTTTTGAATGTTTATTTTAACAGCCACGACCATTTATAGATATCCCAGGTTTAGGTGAAGAAAAGCGGAAGAACCTAACAAGAGATCCCAGAGGGATCTTGGCGCCCACCAAAGAATGATTTATGTCTGACAATGGAAAGAGGGATCTTTTACCTGCTTTTCAAACTTTTTCAAAGAGACATATTACATATGAAATTTAAGACAGATCGCTTCATTACTTTCTGAGAAACAGTAGTGGTGAAATCCAAGATGGCGGCCGGTTGGCCATCTTGTCGACAGATCAGTCCCAAAGGTACTACATGTATACACGACTAAAGCCCAAGGGGAACCTACGCATGGAATTTGAGAGATATCCTTTCAGTAATTTCTGAAAAATAGGGGTAAATATCAAAATCAAAGATGGTTGCCAGGTGGCCATCTTGTTGACTGATAAGTCCCAAAATGCAATGCACAACTAGCTATAGGGCCCTATGGGAACCTACATGTGAAATTTGAGAATGATCCCTTCAGTACTTTCTGAGAAATAGCGGTAACAAACTTTAATTATCTAAATCCAAGATGGCCGCCGGTCAGCCATCTTGTTGACAGATCGGTCTCAAAATGCAATATGCACAACAAGGGTCCTAGGAGAACCTACATATGAAATTTGAGAAAGATCCCTTCAGTACTTTCTGAGAAATAGCGGTAACAAACTTTAACTATGAAAATCCAAGATGGCCATGCACAGGTTGGCCATCTTGTTGACAGATCAGTCCCAAAATGAAATATGCACAACTAGGGTCCTAGGGAAACCTATATATGAGATTTGAGAAAGATGCCTTCAGTACTTTCTGAGAAATAGCGGTAACAAACTTTAACTATCAAAATCCAAGACGGCCATCTTGTTGACCGATCAGTCCCAAAATGCAATATACACAATTAGGGCCCTAGAGGAACCTACATATGATATTTGGAAAAAAATCCCTCAGTACTCTCTGAGAAATAGCGGTAACAAGAATTGTTAAAGGACGGAAGGACGGACACGGACCAAGGACGAAAAGCGATTTGAATAGCACACCATCTGATGATGGTGGGCTAAAAAGAAACTTATTAAGCATGGAAAAAACTATTAGTATGACATGAAAAACCGCTTCAACAACATATTTTGATTGCTTCATCTTAAAAGCAATCTATCCTACAGATCAGATGTTACCTACGAAAATAGGGCTGTGGATTGTCTAATATGTGTCCATCCGATCCGATCTGATCCGATCCGATCCACGATTCAGGGTTGACGATTCACAGATCGGACCACGAATCACCAGTTAGATACAAGTAAAAGATTTAATTGAAGTAAAACTGTTTTTATTGATAAATCAATAATGGTCTTATATATTGATAAATGTTTGATTGACAATAAAACCATTTCTAGCAGTTTTACATTCCTTATCATTAAGCAATAGAGTTACAGGTGAAGTACAGCAGGATTCAGTCACTGTAACTGTAAAAAAAATCAAATCATTTGAATTTTGAAATGACATCATCTCAAAAATACTTCTGCACATCAATTACGGCATGAATCAAAAGTCAAACCATCTGATGTGAACAGGTACACTGTATATAAATTGTCATGGTAGGCATAACTGTTAAATCACCATATCAAAATATTTTCATTGTTACTTTTATTCTGGTCAAATACAGAAAAACATTGAGATTAAGAAAAAAATGTTTAAATCTGTAAGAGTATACGTAGTTACAATTTAATTTGGTTCTAGACCTATAGTTTTTGTTTTTAATCAGGTGATTTATGATTTTGATTCATAATTAGCCTACCTTTCGTTTTTGACATTGGGTTCACATCTACAGTACTCAGTAGCCTAATGTAATATATTCGTATTTTTACATATTTCCGACCCGTAATGAAAACGAAATCGATAATAATCTTTTACATCTCTAGAATTCAATAATTATGTTTTATCATTATTATTTTATGAAGAATTCACAACATGGCATCGAAGCAACGAAAATAACATGTTGCTAGCTTTGCTTCACGCAGCTCTTATGTACTTCCGGTCTACTTCAAGTGAAAACATCGATGATATTCAAAGTTCAGTGTATTCCTTTACAATTTTGAGCTATGACAGCATTAAAGAAGATATTATTTTTTGCTTTTGAAAGATCGCGATCCACAATTATCAGGAGTAACGAATATTTGTATCCAATCTTTCCCAATAATTCGTGAATACTCGAGTACTCGGATACTCATTACAGCCCTACTACAAAACATGTGTGTTAAATACCACGCTGAAGCATAATATAAGCCATGGCCAAGTATTTTCATAAAATGTACTACAAATATACTGCCAGCGACCAAGACTAGGTCATTGTTAGAAGCCACATGAAAACATGCTAATAATACAGAAAAATGCATCACAAAAATCCCATTTCTATTTGTGAACTGCAAGAATATTAATTAAGTAATGATTATAATAATATGAGCAGGTTGGTGACATATGCCTAATGGTTAAAACTTGTTTATCTGGTGAACTGTCAATACCGGAAGTCTGCAGATGCCCACGCATCAACCAGAGATGGATCCAGCACACAACTGTCTTAATAAAGCCGCTTTAAAAATTCAAACTCACAGCAACATGATACCTCACCCCACCAAAAGATGACGACCCCACCCCATCCCCAACAAAAGACGACACCCCCACCACACTCCACCAAAACATGACAACCCAACCCCTCACCCCACCAAAACATGACAACCCAACCCCTCACCCCACCAAAACATGACAACCCAACCCCTCACCCCACCAAAACATGACAAGTTGACAGCCCCATGACCACTCTACCAAAAGATGAAAACCCTGTAAGTGATTTCATTGGTTCCCAGACAAGGGAGTCGTTATAACCATGTTTTACTGTATATGTATATTTTGCAAACGTAAAAGGGTCTTTTATTACTTTACATGCAGTCATGTATGTGAAAAAGGTGATTGACAGAAATAAATCCCTGGAAATAAGTCCAAACAAATGAATTGATAAAACTATCACCCTCAAATTTTAACAACTTGAAGTACTCGCCCGTGACCTTCTAAATATAAATTGCACCCATGGGCCATGTACGTATATGTGCACATGTCTCTATGTTTATCATTCTTACATCTGAATATGAGTTAAACCAAATGGGATATGGTTGTCAGGTACTAATGTCAGCTGTTCTCGCTTTCCTCCATTTCCAACACTTAATTAGCACATCTTTGAATGACTGGCTTTTATTAAAATTACTAGCCTTGTTTATATGAAATAGCACAGGAGTTTGACGTCCTGTCAATAAAATATAGTATAAATATATAAAAAATACCCCTATATACTGTTTTTATATAGTATATAGGGGTATTTTTTATATAAATATATTTATACTATATATTATTGACAGAATGTTAAACTCCTGTGGTAATAAAGACACAATCAGAACTTCACGGATTGAATCATACACTTTGATACATATGGGTGATAAGTATACGATCCATAAACCTGTTCTGCTGAAAACTGTTTGAATTGCTACTGTTTATAAGCTTTATTTAGCTATACTATATTACAAGCTTACATTTAAGCACTGAAAATCTTGCAGTTGGCACCCATAGTCAATATGAATGCCAATTGGACAGAGGCATGCAAATTCAACATATAAAGCGCGTTTATATATAAATCTGATAAGAATTTTAGGATATGGCCAAAATGCAAGGCAGGCATTGATATCAGGATATAAACAAAGACTGTATCTAAAAGATCAGAATAAGAAAAAGGCAAGTAAAACCTAAAAGTAAAAAACAAATTGTAATGAAATCACAAGAGAATTTGTAATCTATAATGAATAAAGAATTCATTATTGTCAAAGACGGAACTGCCATCTGAACAATCATCTTCCATGATTGCTGGCATAACAATTGTGATGTCACAAGGATATAATGACGTCATGATAAGTGAACGGCGGGTTCATACACTAATGAATGCCAACTTCGCTTTGTAAGGCTACATTGTAGGGCAGCAATGAAAATGTAAATATAAGGATGTAATAACCAAATTAGGACTAATCTCCTTGATATGTATACGATAATTTCATATTACGCAAGTGCCCATATATGCATGATCATTTTGAGGTACAAACTAACCTGGGTCTTTTGTTTCTGTAGTAATCCTTTTGAAAACTTCCATGTCCTTTCTGAAAAAATATGAAAACAAATACTAAAAGTTTGAAAAATACCTCATTAAAATTCACTTCACATTCTTTTTATCCATTCAAATTGTAACAGCCAGGAGAGAAGAAAATGTAGAGGCCAGACCGGGATTCGAACCCGGGACCCTTCGAACACTAGCTGAGTGCTCTACTGACTGAGCTACCTGGTCACCGATGATTGACCCAGTCCAGTCCCCCTATACTCATCCCTTCTCTCTCAAAGTCTTCGCCCTCGAAGTCTTACGAGACCCTTCCAAACACCACCACTTTGGGTTATTTAGTTGGGTGCCAATTCTGTAACAGGAGGAGAAAATATAGCAGCCTGACCGGGATTTGAACCCAGGACCCTCAGAACACTAGCCGAGTGCTCTACTGACTGAGCTACCTGGTCGCGGATGATCGACCCAGTCCAATCCCGCTACAAAATTAGTCTAACATACCTGTATGTGGTTTAGGTTATGTAATAAAATGTAATAAAAATAGCATATATTTCACTGGTGCGCTCCATCCTTGAGTATGGTGCAATAATTTGGGATCCTTATATCAAAAAAGACATTGACAAACTTGAAAGAATACAAAGACTAGCAGCCAGATTCATTTCCAATGACTACAAGACCAGGGAGGAAGGATGCGTTACAAGAATGCTAGAGGATCTGAAACTACCATCACTTCAGATCAGACGTGAACAACAGAGACTGACCTTCCTATATAAAGTGGTGGAGGGGATGCTACCATCAATACCCCCAGATCAGTACTTAACAAAACAACGACCCAAAAGAAACATCAAAGCTAAGTATTACGAAAATCACATCACCACAAATGTTGTTGAAAAAAATGTCACCAGAAATTCAAAACCCCTCACGGTACCGACACACAACTGTGAGCAATACAGGAATTCCTTCTTTGTGCGTACAGTCATTGACTGGAACCACTTAGAGGAAAAGGTAGTATGTGCCCCAACATTGGAGGCTTTTAAACATGCCCTGTAAGATCCTCTCTCTACCGTTGTGTTAAAACCGGAAACGGGTTCTACAACGTATCAATATATAGATAGATATAGATAGTAATATGAAAATTTGTTTCAATAGAAATGTATTCTTCAAAACAACTTAATGTATGCATACTATATTCCTTCCACAGCATCCTCTATTTGGGTAAATGTTACTCAAATGCAGACTCTTCCATACATTTATTTACGTGAGCTTGTCCTACCTGATGATAAGTATCGAGTATACGATGTAGTCTACATAATATGCTAATGTATAATAACGGGACAGATTCAACATATGCGTGCTTAAACATTCATTAATTTAGTCACGTTATTAATTGATCCAGCTAAACTTACTTCAGTCGCCATGGCAACTTGCCGTTGATGCCGATCCCTCTGTTATTACAAGCTGCCACGACCAGGTTCAGACACACAGACGACATAATGTTTGTTTACAATGTTGAGTATTTCGACCCGAATGGTTTTCGCTTTTAAATATTGCGACTTACAATATAAGTCATCTAATTCATACGTGCATGTCAATGATGTTGTTCAGTCGTTTAGAACTTCCAATGAGCATGCTCAAGCTATGAAGAAGCATGAAGTTCAATTATTTGTGGTGGCAGTGTACAGTAGATTTGAAAAATTCAGCAAAATGAAGTGCAGGCTTTAATTATGTACACACAGCTTTTTAACCTTAAATAACATCTATATAAAAGTATATATATTTTTAATCTACACAACATTTGCAATAGTTATGCAGAGTTCAATTTTGGACAGGTCTGCTTTTTGTGGTTTTGTGAGCCTGTAAAAACCATGGTAACCAAATTTGTTTTTTTGAAAAAATGCAAAAAATTGGGATTTTCAACCCAAAATTACACCCCCTCTAGGAGAATTTTTTTTCTTGAACACAGTTTAAAACCAAGCATCACTGCCGTGATAGCGGAACTGAGCCTATTTCGACATAGGTATATCATTAAACTTTTGAGCAATCTTACCTCGTACCCCAGCTATCAATTTCTGCTGCTACAGTATCGAGTTTTTCCATCTTAGACGCACATTCGGATACCCTCTAAACCATTAATCTCGAACCCATTTTGGGGAATTTCTTTATGCAAATGTGAAGCCTGCATATAATTCTCTAGATTGAATTCACCAATTTTAGGACATATACATTTTTTAATTTTTTATGCATATAATAAAACAGGGGCTTTCTGCTTAATAAAAATCTCACCCATGGCCATTCGGTCTTACTGTACACTGCTACCTGTTGATTAAATATACGCGCCTAATATGATCTCGATCAACAAAACGCTACTGTAGGAGGACGACCAATAAAAGCGTCTACTTGACCGAGACTAAATATAATTCCAATATGAGAACTCGGCCGGATTGGGCTTTTCCGGAAATAAAGAAAATTCGATATTATGACTTTTTTATTGTAATCATAAAATGATGTGGATTTGTAGTAAAAACCTTTTTATGATTTGGGTTCAGATAAAGTTTCTGTTAGCAGTACTTACAACACGTACATTAAGTTGCTACACAGCCGATTCATCAATTAAGAAACAGGAGCAGATGAATTAGGTTTTTTTTTCAGTAACAAAAGCTTCTTATTTTATAATATTACCATCATTGAAAAGTTGGAACTTCTTATTTCACTAAAAAGATTAAAACAAAAAAAGCATCCCGAAAAAATCCATGATACTATGCAAGTGAGGCACAGGGATCCGATAATTAGTTACAGATTATATAATCATGGACCCACCATGCAGAGTGCCCTATTCTGTATTTGCATATTACAGAGTTATCTGTCCTTGCGGGTAGGTATTGATTGTGACGTCATGTATTTGAGAGCGAAACGTCATACTTTTCGGAGAAAACGACGTGAATTGCGCTCACAAAATAATGACGTAACAATCGATACCTACCCGCAAGGGAGCTAACTCTGTAATATGCAAAGACGGAATAGTACCATGAAGAGTATGTTTTTATCGTTTTTTATCAAGGTCTCTAAAACTTTTAAAAATGGTCTTAGATCCCTGTGGAATGAGGTACTGATTGCGCAGGCAACTAAAGTAAAAGCAAAAAAAAAAAAAAAAAAAAATTACATGTAACCCTGGTCAATATTAGCCGCAATATAGGGAGAACTTCTCTTTAGCTCGATCGGTTGAAAAAAGGCAGGTATAAAATTTATTGTAAACCCTGCACCCTGTTAAATACATTTATTTTTGTTTTAATTAGACATATATATACATGTATATATATATACGATTAAACATCGATTATTGTCCAAATGATAGATATTTGTTACACGCCGTAGCATCATAGTCTTGAAACGTTCTAGGGGCCGGCCCAAATCGGAAAACCACTCGGGCCTTTCCGTCATATCTTCGGAAAAACAAGGAAAGGCCCGAGTGATTTTCCGATTGGAGCCGGTGTAACGTTGAAAATGGACCTCCGTTGAAAATTGACCTCGGGTCAGTTTTCAACGTTGAAAACGGACCCCGAATGCCGTTGAAAATTGAACATGCCGTTGAAAATTGACAGTGCGTAGGGTCAATTCTCAACGGCAGGTCTGTTGAAAAATGACCGTTGAAAAATGACCTTGGCAAACTGTCAACGGATGGTCTGTTGAAATATGACCCAAGTACTTTCACATATATAACTGTTGCACAAACATAATTCTCGAATTCTGTTATCGCCATTCCTAATATAAGCGACCCTTCTGTGCTGGTATTTAAATTACGTAATCACCTCGATTTGAATTGAAATTTGGTATTGTTATCATCGTAACAAATACCTCATTTAAATATTTTAGGTGCTTGTATGTTTATTATGGAGAATACGGCACTACAAAACTTTCATTTTTTCTATAGTCATTTTGTTCGTCCGTGTAGATAATGTTAATTTAATTGTTCTCAAACTGAGGAATTGCTATATAACACTGAGGTAACGTAGTAAATAAAAAGGAATTGTTGTTATCAACTGCATGCAAAGTTTGTACTATGTGGTGTTCACTTCCGAGTACCAGTGGATAGTGTTACAAAACTATGATTATGGGATTTTTATGATTATATTTTAGACGATTTTACGTTTGTCAGATATTCAGTAATTGTTAATATATATTTATTCCCTGCAATACAAAAATGGATGTATTACATATCTGCTTATGGATCAGTTATGTTGTGTTCTGCGTATGGTTATGTTGTAATGTGTTGTTGTGTTGTTTTATATTTTTGTGCTGTTTGTTGTGTGGTGTTGTTGTGTGTTGTTTTGTTGTTTTGTTGTTGTGTGATGTTGTGTTGTTATATGATGTTGTGTTGTGAGATGTGTTGTGTTTTTGTGGTGTTGTGTGTTGTTGTTGGGTGGTGTTGTGTTGTTGTTGCGTGTTTGTGTGATGTGTATTTGTTTTGTGTGTGTGATGTGATGTTGTGTTATGTTGTGTTGTGTGATGTTGTGTTGTGTGATGTTGTGTTGTGTGATGTTGTGTTGTGTAGTGTTGTTGAGTGTTGTTGTGTTGTTGGATGTTAATGTATTGTTGTTGCGTGGTTGTGTGTTGTGGTGTGGTTGTGTTGTGTGGTGTTGTGTTGTGTGATGTTTTGTTATGACGTTGTGTCGTGTTGTTGTGTGTTGTGTGATGTTGTGTTTAGTGTGATGCGTTGTTGTGTTGTGTGATGTTATGTTTTGTGATGTTGTGTGATGTTGTGTTTTTTTTGTTGTGTTTTGTTTTGTGGTGTGATGTGTTGTTGTGTGGTGCTGTGTAGTGTTGTTGTGTTGTTGGTGTGTTGCTGTGCTGTGTGATGCTGTGTGATTTTGTGGTGTTGTGGTGTCGTGTTTTGTTGTTGTGTAAAAACGAGTTCTTATGGGGTCACTTTTCAACGGGGTCTATTTTCAACGGGTCGATGTAAAAAGTGCGCTGAAAGTTCAGTTTTCAACGGTTTTCGGGGTCATTGTTCAACGTTGAAAAATGACCCGAGGTCAGTTTTCAACGGGGGTCCATTTTCAACGTTACACCGGCCCATGGTTTTGTCCTGCATGTGTCCACATTATGAACATGAATCCAACATTTATCTCTTTAATAGAGTCAGCCGAAAATCTCCTCATTTTGTGAAATTACTTTACACATATGTGTCGTGTGTTGTTATAACAAATACAATATATAATCAATGTTTTTTTTCTCTAAGTAAAACAAATGTAATCAACTTGAGATAGTCCAGGGTTGTAGAGATCGTAAGTGATCGGAACCCCTGGATATTATAGAGGATGGGGTGCTGCAGTCTAATTACAGCGAAATGACCCTACTGTTTTCATATCATGCAGGAAATCTTACATATGCTTTCGTGTTGTTACCTGATCTTAGACCATCGATATGTATTTTCGTATGCTTTCAAGAAACCTTTAAATTTTACTCCGAAAAGGTAGAGGGCCTTTTAGTTTTTTTATCCATTTTAAATTATCTATTTATTTATTTATTTTATATATATAACCATTGATTTAGGTCATCTTAACGTAAACGACATTTTGGGTTCATATAAAATACTTTTTTTAGTTTAATAACAAAGTTCGACTCTTTTATAAGAGTCTGCCAAAAAATGACCTAATTTTAACAAAAATTGCGTCAGAGCGATGGATTTCATATATATTTATATGAAATACAATATATAATCCATGTTCTTCTTTCTAAATAAAACACGTAAAACAAATGTTCGTGTGATATAAAATATTTAATTGATATAATTAAAAGGTCGATATATATCTATCAAATTAACAAATCTTTATATTGATAATGTTGTACAAATTATGACACAAAACAAATTCTTATTAAATCACATTTTAAAACATAGGGGAGTTAACTCGTACCATATTTATTTTGTCCAGTCATACTTACCTCCCTTGGTCCGTGAACATCTGAATTTAGTGCAAATCTATTGTGTATGTGTCAACGTTTTCAGATTGACATACCAGCATTAGGACGTTACAATTTAAAGGGCCACTGACTTACCGAAATGGCTTTTGTAAGTGATAAAATTGGAATGTAAAATAATAGTAGTAGTTTTGTAGAGTCGGAAAAGATATAAGCTTACCGTTGATAATACACTTATCATCAAATTCTAAACAATTTAAATATGAAAAAATTTAGGTAAATTTTCATTACGCGGGTCGTCTTATGATTCCCACCGTCGTTGACTACCACTGCGCCATACGGCAAAACAGCGAAATGACTTTTCTCACTTAGCTTATATTACACGCGGAATCTTATATTTGTTTGGTGTTGTTACAAACGCCATCTAAAACTGGACTGTAAAAGGAGACCCGTGTTCGATTCCTGGTCGGGGCACTCGACAGGAATGTGTATTTTCCCTGTTCTTTTACATTGGCGCCCAACTAAATAACCCATGGAAGGAGGTTAAAGAGTCTCGGGTTGAGATTTAGGAAATCTCAAGAAAAACAGGGGGAGTAGTGTAAAAGGAGCGGGTCGGTGTGGTTTGTACATAGTGTTAAATACGGTCTCTGTCACTCAGCTGACGGAGCATGCTTCTTTGGCTCAGTCGGTAGAGCCGTAGATTTCCACGCCGGAGATCCGGGTTTGATTCCTGGTCGGGGCACTCGACAGGGGTTTGATTCCTGGTCGGGGCACTCGACAGGAATGTGTATTTTCCCTGTCTACAGGGCAATAAAGGTTGGATCTTATGCTTTCACCCCTGAAGGCATCCTCGATGTTCTAGGGCTTCCAATCACTTACGATCTCTACACCCCTGGACTTTCTCATAGTAAAACTGGAGGCAACAGAATAGAACAGGTAACTTAGTCATTTGATGTACATCAAAAGAGCCGTATAACGGTACACTGTGGTTGACTCTGTGGCTTTGATGTTAGGCGTCGCTCTCTCTGTAGTCTTCAAATGAAATATTTGCTAGCCCGTGATTGGTCAAATGTTTTCCGCTGAGCTGCCTTCAATTTCATTATGAGATAGTCCAGGGGTGTAGAGATCGTAAGTGATCGGAACCCCTGGAATATCGAGGATGCCCTGAAGGCAATGATCAACAACCTTTTAGCGCGTAGTTCTAAGTGTAATCACCACGTGTGTATTTTCCCCATTGATGCGTTCTTTGGTTTTTTTTCTGAAACCTACTACAATACTACGGTGGCTGGGAAAGGACATGAAAAATAAAATAGTATTTGGTGTGAACGCAATAATCATTATCAATAATAATTATTTGTCACTAAGTAATTGAAAGTGAAATTGTCGTGTTTACTATTGCGTTCATAATACAATTATTACGTTCACACGCAATTATAAAAATAATACTATTGCGTTCGCACGAAATAACTTTTCATTTTTCATGTCTTTTCTCAGCTACCATATCTATCATGGTGCGCTAACGCGCACCATTGGCTATGCTAGAACATCCAAGATGTTACACACCAATGCATGTCAAAAATATGACTAATGCCTAAATAAACTGTAAAAATGTTAAATGAAATTGTAAACCACAACTTGGCTTCATGAACTGACGGTATGTACTCATTTCACTGCACTGTAGATTTAAATACATTGTACAATGATGTGAACAGGACTGTCAATAATCATATTCAGCTCTTATTTGTTCGTATAAAGTTTAAAATTATGCATTACGCCTGTGGTGTGTGCGTGAGTTAGAAGCCTACACACACACACACACACACACACACACATACCCGTTTACCAAGCAAAGAGAGGTCCAGTTTCTTAACTGATTTCTAAGTAAGTAAGCGAGGACTCCAAGTTATGATAGAGATATCGAAATATGGTTTTGGAATTTCGATGTAAAATACAATATTTAGTATTTATATCACTGCAGATACATCGATATTTAAATTTTAAGAAGTGAATATTTTACATACATAGAGAGGTAAATACATGTACATATGTGATCATATACCTCGGTATGTATACATGTCACACTTTAAAAAAATGCTGACTTATTATATACCAGAAATGGTAATCATCACTTGAATTTTTTACATATTGAAAGTATAAACAAAAAAAACTTACGACATAAAATATATATTCCTTTACATGTCACTGAATGTAATTAGCTGGATATAACGTCAGTGATAGTAACCCCTGGGGTATTGAGGGTGAGTGGTAAAACTGTATCCTAGCGAGGTAAATGAAGTTACCTCATTTAAACGGTATATTGTTTACACACAGTGTGGAAAAACTGTCTCAGCCTTGTGAGGTAAATAAAGTTACCACACTTCAACGGTATATTGTTTACACACAGTGTGGTAAAACTGTCTCAACCTAGCGAGGTAAATAAAGTTACCTCACTTCAACGGTATATTGTTTACACACAGAGTGGTAAAACTGTCTCAGCCTAGCGAGGTAAATAAAGTTACCTCACTTCAACGGTATATTGTTTACACACAGTGTGGTAAAACTGTCTCAGCCTAGCGAGGTATATAAAGTTACCTCATTTATACGGTATATTGTTTACACACAGTGTGGAAAAACTGTCTCAGCCGTCTGAGGTAAATAAAGTTACCTCACTTCAACGGTATATTGTTTACACACAGTGTGGTAAAACTGTCTCAGTCTAGCGAGGTATATAAAGTTACCTCATTTAAACAGTATATTGTTTACACACAGTGTGGTAAAACTGTTTCAGCCTAGCGAGGTAAATAAAGTTACCTCACTTAAACGGTATATTGTTTACACACAGTGTGGTAAAACTGTTTCAGCCTAGCGAGGTATATAAAGTTACCTCACTTAAACGGTATATTGTTTACACACAGTGTGGTAAAACTGTTTCAGCCTAGCGAGGTAAATAAAGTTACCTCACTTAAACGGTATATTGTTTACACACAGTGTGGAAAAACTGTCTCGGCCTAGCGAGGTATATAAAGTTACCTCATTTAAACGGTATATTGTTTACACACAGTGTGGTTAAACTGTCTCAACCTAGCGATTTACATTAAGTTACCTCATTTAAACGGTATATTGTTTACACACAGTGTGGTTAAACTGTCTCAGCCTAGCGAGGTAAATAAAGTTACCTCACTTAAACGGTATATTGTTTACACACAGTGTGGAAAAACTGTCTCAGCCTTGTGAGGTAAATAAAGTTACCACACTTCAACGGTATATTGTTTACACACAGTGTGGTAAAACTGTCTCAACCTAGCGAGGTAAATAAAGTTACCTCACTTCAACGGTATATTGTTTACACACAGAGTGGTAAAACTGTCTCAGCCTAGCGAGGTAAATAAAGTTACCTCACTTCAACGGTATATTGTTTACACACAGTGTGGTAAAACTGTCTCAGCCTAGCGAGGTATATAAAGTTACCTCATTTAAACGGTATATTGTTTACACACAGTGTGGTAAAACTGTCTCAGTCTAGCGAGGTATATAAAGTTACCTCATTTAAACAGTATATTGTTTACACACAGTGTGGTAAAACTGTTTCAGCCTAGCGAGGTAAATAAAGTTACCTCACTTAAACGGTATATTGTTTACACACAGTGTGGTAAAACTGTTTCAGCCTAGCGAGGTAAATAAAGTTACCTCACTTAAACGGTATATTGTTTACACACAGTGTGGTAAAACTGTTTCAGCCTAGCGAGGTAAATAAAGTTACCTCACTTAAACGGTATATTGTTTACACACAGTATGGTAAAACTGTCTCAGCCTAGCGAGGTAAATAAAGTTACCTCACTTAAACGGTATATTGTATACACACAGTGTGGAAAAACTGTCTCGGCCTAGCGAGGTATATAAACTTACCTCATTTAAACGGTATATTGTTTACACACAGTGTGGTTAAACTGTCTCAACCTAGCGATTTACATTAAGTTACCTCATTTAAACGGTATATTGTTTACACACAGTGTGGTTAAACTGTCTCAGCCTAGCGAGGTAAATAAAGTTACCTCACTTAAACGGTATCTTGTTTACACACAGTATGGTAAAACTGTCTCAGCCTAGCGAGGTAAATAAAGTTACCTCATTTAAACGGTATATTGTTTACACACAGTGTGGTAAAACTGTCTCAGCTTAGCGAGGTATATAAAGTTACCTCATTTATACGGTATATTGTTTACACACGGTATGGTAAAACTATCTCAGCCTAACGAGGTAAATAAAGTTACCTCAATTCAACGGTATATTGTTTACACACAATATGGGTAATTTGAGCTTTCCCATATAAAAATATTACAAGTCAATATATGAATTTGAATTACTCAACTTTTATTTTTCCCTCTTAGCGTTGACTTACATGTAACGCTAACTTCTGAAGCAAAACAATGTCCCTAATTTATATTGCCCACTCAGGATTAAGCCAAAACAAAAGGCCCAATTAACGATTACATGACAATCAATTCAACAGTACTAGAAATCTGTTGTGAACAATTTCACAAATGGGTGTTCTTTACGTATTTAGCAATGCTGCTCCATATATATACTTTTCCAACTTAGAAAGTGTATAATTATATCTGAAAGTTTATAAAAGAATGTTATAAAGGACCGGCCATACGGGTCAGGTGAGCTAATAATTATACTACATATGTATATAACAAAATATCAGCTGTACAGGTTGCCATGTCCAACTTTGTATCATCAAAAAAAGTAAGAACACTTGAACATTTCAGTTAAGTTTCAGCTGAAGTGCTCTTAAATATGTTCAAAATAAAATTTCAAGGTAAATTTCAGATTGTTTGAAAAAGACTTTGGTCAGGAACATCCCAGGACCATTTTGGGCAAGTTGCAGGTAAATCGTACTTGTGGAACTAGAGTAGAAATTCATTATGAACGACAGACAGCGGACGACAACAGATGACCCTTTGGGTCAGATGACCTAAAAATCTGAAGAACTTTATGCAAAAAAAAAAAAAAAAAAAAAAAAAGGCAGTGACTTTGCAATGATAAATCCTATTGAGGGAAACACAACTTCATTGTATGGATATTATGTAATATGCACATTAAAGAGACTGATTAAAATTGGTATGATGAGATTAGCAGATAAGATCTACTGAGTAAAACAAACATCAAATGGCATATATAAGTACTTTAAAGTTGATAAAATTGTTTTTCTTTGCAAAAATGCTCATGCATTCCTAATATATTCCACCATAATGTTTCAGACATTTTTGTAAGATCTCTCTTACTACTTCATGATACAGATAACCAGCTTTTAAATATCCTTATTTGAAGCATGAAAAATGTTTGTAACTTCATTAAATATTTTGGACACCATTGAAAACATCTTACTAGTCCTTGCATGTTTAAACAGAATCTGAACCTTATATGATTCCAAATAAACTAGAATCACATGACCACATATTACAAATTGTCACCCACTGGCAATTGATTAATACCTGGTATTTACATTCCCAAAATGTTAACTAATAAGTTTCACATAATATCATCTATTTGATGAACAAATTCAATGTTAACAAATGATACATACTGGTAACCTAATAAAAGCTAAATCAAGTTGTTTATTTGCGATATTGCATCTATAAAGTCCATGCTCAGAGCAACTTGATCACTGCATTTGCAATTTTTTTGTTTTCCTTTTCTCATTCATAATCCAATTATGTATCGTATTTTTTATCTTTTTCCATCCTAAACCTTTCAGACATTCATTGGCAGCAATGGCATTGATACAGTCTCTCATTTTCAACTCTTTGCGCATCAATATGTTTTCTTTAAACATTTGCTTGAGACAGGTCTGTTGTTTAGTGTTTAAGATGACTTGGCCTGAAAGTAAAGACAAGCTTGTAGTTAGAACATGTAAGGTACCATTATCAGCAGCTTACTTCACTTGTGATCCAACTTTTATATGAAAAGTTGGAAGCCAATGGAGACTTTGTATGTCTTATTATTTAAGAAAACGAAGCAAAAATTATAATGAAAATTATAATGGTAACGCTAAAGATATTATATATACCTCTTTTAGTATGACAGGGTTTCGAATGAGCCGTTGGACTGGATTGAGGGGTTACTGAAATGGAAAATAAAAATATATTGCATTCAAACTGACTTTTATTTAACAATATGTTTATGTACAACAAGTACATGCATGTGTGTAAATTATTGCAGGAAGCATTAATGACCACTTACTTAGTGCAATATTTACAGAATCTTAGTTTTTATTTCATATATGAGATTTTATGAAACAAGTCTTAAGAAGTTTTTATTTTAAGCTGAGCAAAAATCAAAACTTTGAGAAAGTTGAAAATCTCTCCATGTCATATTACACTAGATACACTGTTCAAGCAAATGTTGTAAGGGGACAATTTACACATACTGTAATTAGCCGACATTTAGCTCCCCTCCCCCTATAAGCACCCTCACTTTTTTCTGGAGAAGAAGTTGAAGTTGAACAATGTTTTACAATATGCGCTGACTCTAACATCAGCATTGTATCCCACATTACATGAACTTGTTGGTCTTTCATATGTGAATCACATAATAATGCGTCTCTAAGGTTAAAAGGCATATGTATGTACTATATACTGTAACAGATAAATGTGTCACAAATACAGAAAGAGTTTTAAAAATATGTCTGACTTTTTTCGTTCACAACTTACATTTTGGTTCACTTACAAGCGCCCCCTTTGTTACAATTTTGTAAGCTCCCAGGGCTCTAATAACCTTGAATACAGTATAGAGAAAAAAATATATTGGTAAATTACATAGGTTCTACAGGGGTAGCACAATTTCATTTTATGGATCACACCATACCTTGCTCAAGTTGTAGTTCATTATCATCCGAATCTGTGTCGTCTCTCTCTCTATATCCTCCCCCTCCTGGTCATCTTCTATGACAACATCTGAAGTACATCATATAAAAGTTGTTTAAAATCATTTATAAACATGCAAAATCTATACCAAAGAACATGAGAATGAAGATAAAACACTTGTGTAAAATACACTAACCTAGATATTTCAAATATTAAACCTAGCTTAGTGTCACCTCAGTAGATTTTCAAGAAAATGAGCTTGGAATTAAATACCAGACTTTGGTCAACTTTCTTCATTGTATCAAAAAATTAGATATTATATATACAACATAGGAGCATATTAACCAAATGGTGCCATGATCACTGGCATTACCGACACAATCCGACTTTACAGACACAGTGTATGTGTAGCATACACCAACTGGGTCCTGTAGTATCAGTATCATATTATATTATATATTAGTAAAAGTTTCACTTTTACAAATATTAACATATAATCGATGTATTAAGAGTTACTGTGAACACTAAGGCCTGTTAGGGAGCCAGATAAAACTTAAATTTAAGTTCAGCATAAATGACTATTAATTTTCTATCTATACTTGCATAGCTTACCATCATCTTCAAGAGTGACATCATCGAGTGTGCAAGAACTGTATTTACTAACTTCTCCGGAATCCAAAGCAAGAAGGAATTTCCCAAGTTTGGCCACTTGGATAGTAGACTCTGGAAGTCGATAGAATGATCTATGGACATCAATGTCATGGCCCATGAATTTTGCCAATTGTTCCAAATCATTTCTGCCAAAATTCATAATCTGGCTGACTGTTGCGATGTGCTTTCTTAACTTTGTCGAAGTAACATTTTCAACTTGTTTAACCCCACACAATCTAGCATATTTTCGTAGTGCATCCGATGCCCTGATTGCTTTATTTGAGCCGTAGTTCATCCTTGCAAATACATAAGGGTTGTCATTGCTAACTCCAACACTCTCCCTAGCTTTTAGTAGCAAATCAATTGCTTCTATCAAGTCTTTTGTAAGCAGCACTGGGACCCTACGGCCCTTCTTTCCACGAATTTCCACCCTTTGGAACAGAGAGCACATTTTCTTTTCCATTGGTGATAGGGAATCTTCAATTTCCTTGATAGGGGCATTATTTCCACTTTTTTGCTGATATGACTCAATAGTTAGTCTCTCTGCTTCACCACCTCTTCTTCTATTAAACATTACAAGCTTTACCAGTGCAACTTCTGACAGTTGAGCATACACATTCTTCTCAGGCTTTGAGTTTTCTATTCCAGTGCTCAGAGAAGCTGAAAGTGTCTTCAGTTTTTCCTTCACTAGTGTTTGAAGTTTGGACACATCCTCTGTTAGAGGGAGAGGGGATGGCTTGTTCCATTTTCCTGCTTTTAGGGTTGTCAGTGCAGCACTGGAAATGTCATTAGGCCACATTAATTCATGGACAGAAATGAAATTCTCTGCCTTCTTTCGCTTGTCGTCATCTTCTTCAATCAAGGCATTTGCCTTTTGAATCAATGCACATTTCTTAAGGGAATACCCTAACTTGAGAGCCAATGACGGATTTCGGTAAGTGTTGGTATCCTCTTCATATCCACATAATCTTTGTGTACATTTGAGTGCAACAGGAAAATGACTTGGCTCAATCAGATCTTCCATGGTTGTAATTTCAGATTCTTCTCTGATAGTAATAAGTAGGCGAGCCATCTCTCTCATTTTTTGTCCAATGTAATTGTACATGTGTTCCAGATGTCCATGTTTTTTATATAACTTTTCTCCAAGTTTGGTTATGATTGTATCATTTCTGGCTACCAATGATATCTGATCTCCAGACATTCTTTGCAGAATGTTTGTCTTGAAGCCTTCCGATACCTTTGTTTCACATGGTAGCAGATCAGCTGCTTTACTAAATACCTTTCTATACTTCTTTTGATCCGAGTCCTTCCTGAACTTGCATACAGTATGATGTCTCCAGAGCTCTGTCTTCATAAAGAAAGCTAAACAATACTCACAAGGTAACATTTGTGATGCTTCTGTTTCCTCAGTCACATTTCTCCAAGGTACAAGTGTTCCTTCTCCAGAATTTTATCACTTCATAATTATGTTTATAATCTCCAGCATTTCTAAGCTCCTCTAATGCCAAGTTTCTGTCTTTGGAGTGTAACGGGAAGCTTAAGATCCGCTGTACCTTGCTTTCAGATCGATGTTGTTTTGAGAAATAATGCTTTCTGATATTTGTACTGCTTTTACCACAATACATACAGTAGTGTTTTTTGTCCCACTTCCTTTTATTTCCATTATGAGCCATTTGCACCTTTACACCAGAGTTTTGCTTCTTTTTCCCTTGTTTGCTATTAAGCATAGGAAACACTTCTGATTCAGGATTGGAATCACTATCTGAAACCATAACCTTGCTCTTCCCATCACTGTTACAATCATCTGTTCTTTTCCTTTTGTTGTCTTTCGTTTTTGATTTACTGATGGATAGTGCTTCTCTCTTTATATTGACTTCATCATGATCAGTATCCAGCATCTCATCATCTGAATCAGGCAGAAAATCAGGATCATTTATCTCATATGTGTCAGCATCTTGGCCTCCAAAATCACCGTCACTGCTACAACATCCAATACTATCCTTGCCTTTATCTTTCATTCCACTCATGGACAGTGCTTCTCTCTTTATATTGACTTCATCATGACCAGTATCCAGCATCTCATCATCTGAATCAGGCAAAAGGCAGCCTCCAAAATCATCAGTTACAACATCCAATTTCCTTGATCTTTCATCCACTCATGGACAGTGCTTCTCTCTTTATATTGACTTCATCATGATCAGTATCCAGCATCTCATCATCTGAATCAGGCAGAAAATCAGGATCATTTTTCTCATCTGTATGACCATCTTGGCTTACAAAATCAGCGTTGTTGTTACAAATGTCAATACTCTCCTTGCCTTTAGTTTTCATTCCACTCATGGAGAGTGCTTCTTTCTTTAAATTGACTTCATCATGATCAGTATCCAGCGTCTTATCATTTGGATCAGGCAGAAAATCAGGATCATTTTTCTCATCTGTATGACCATCTTGGCTTACAAAATCAGTGTTGTTGTTACAAATGCCAATACTCTCCTTGCCTTTAGTTTTCATTCCACTCATGGAGAGTGCTTCTTTCTTTAAATTGACTTCATCATGATCAGTATCCAGCGTCTTATCATTTGGATCAGGCAGAAAATCAGGATCATTTTTCTCATCGATATGACCATCTTGGCCTCCAAAATCAGCGTTGTTGTTACCAATGTCAATACTTTCCTTGCCTTTAGTTTTAATTCCACTCATGGACAGTGCTTCTTTCTTTAAAGTGACTTCCGCATTATCTCTATTCTGCTTTTCCTCAGTTTCATTCATTTCATTGTCACCAGTCTGATGCTCCTTATCAGTGATGAGATATTCAGTTAAATCCTGCACTTGGAAGACTGTGATGGAGTCCAATAACCAATCATGAGACACTGTTTGTAATCCCATTGTCATAGTTGTCACTGAAACAATAATATGTTTGTTTATTCAAGATATTAAAGTACATATTTTGAATATCAGAGTACATGAAAATATAGTGTTTTCAATTACCTTATCCCAATACCCCTATTGTACATGTACATGTATCATCAAATAAATATGTAATGTATATAAGGGCTAGTCCAACATTGTCTGTGGGAGAGATGGAATGCATTTGTATTAAACCCTAAAGGATTGTAAGGTTAAACCCCCATTTTAGTAGTATTCACAATCAGTATTTTAATATTTGATGGATGGTAGAGAATCTGGAAAAAAGCTTACCACCGCTAACACCTGTATGATTTTGGCGCAGTGATTAATTAAGACATTTGGAAGATAATCTACCAAAGTTGAACTGAAAACGAAAACTTCAACCAAGTAACTGAAGATGGTAATCCAAAAATTTTGGAGTGCTCTCTTTACACAATTATCAAACATGAATTAAAGTTTACAAGCAGAAATAGACAAATGCCTTTTGTCTAGCAAATGTAATTTAAAGGTTATGTCAATCTTTGAATTTGGTGACCTTTTGCTTACCTTGCTTCTTGTCATAGTCAGATGTAAACTCATCAACACATGCCACGGCGAGTTGTCGACTTTCAGGGGTCAACCGTTTTGCAGAATCTAGCAAAGAACCACCACAAGAAGTTGCTAGATCTTCAAGATCATCTGAAAGACATTTTATTTGGAACATCAAATAATCAATTAACACTGTCATGATGGGCATTGCCTCTTTATATGTTATGAAAGATAGGTATCCAAATATTTCACATAATCTTGACTTCCTTCAATTACAATGTAAAAATATCCATTTAACCAACAAAATTTGAAATGTCTGGTGCATTTACTCTCCAAAGGCGATGTTACTGGTTTAGAAGTGAACAAATGTAAAAAATTACATACTGCAGTATTGTATCAAGATGCCAATATTTTTGTATTCACTACACATAAAGTATTATAAATTATGGGTTTTTAAATACACACTACAATTGGTATATTTTATAATGATTGTATGTTTACTAAAGGTGCCATGTCATGTTTATAGAAATAATTTTGACATATGTATGCCCTGTAGTGCATAAATAATTAAAGGTAGCAGAAGTAAGCAGTCTCTATCTTATTATTAGTCATTCCTAGTTAGCTATATTTGTCAGTATTACTGGTCTGTCTGTAAAGTGTTATTGAGTTGTTAATTTTCACTTTTGATTTATGTTAAAAATGATATAGAACTTGTAATACAAAATATATATAGTACCTGGTTAGTGGTTAATATGACCTTTCATCATGCAGTTTACCTTTTGATATGTCACATGTTCTTCCGTAAAAATAAATTTGATAGTCTTTGAGAAGTGGTGACTCTGCCAGTCGTGAAATCTTTGGCCCATAGTGCTTTTTTTCTGTGACAGTATCTCCAATCACTTCAAAGTCCTCCTTTAAAATAGTAAGACATTTTATGCAACACATCACGAGAACATTTTCAGGAAAATAAATAGCATATTTTGGTGACAACTTCAACCTTATAACACCAAAATAATTACAACATTATGATCCACCATGTGTGTATTCTATGGTGAGCATATAGGACAGTACTCCTGACAAGTCAGCAAGGGCCTCTATATAATATAGAAATAAAATGACCTTCATCTTTAGCCAGTAACTGTCATCAGTTGACTCATCTTGTAATTCTTACCAATTTTGTATCACAATGTTATAACATTTTATCAATGAAAAGATGTTAAATTTGACCTTGACCTTGAACCACAAGATTTCGACCTTTGACCTCACATATAAAATTCATAATGTGAACATAATTAACAAACTTTCAACATAACGCGTTAATGGATATTGGTATTATTAGCCAGAGCCAATATTTATAGATGATGGACTGACAGATGGACAAATAAAATGATTACTAAAAAGGGCACCTGTATGATTAATGGACCAGGTGTATTACATAGAGGTTCCTCAACAAGTGACTGCCATTGTTTATCATGTTTATCAAACTTGAGTTAGTTAATTTTGAAATTTTGAAAAGACACGAGCTTTAGCGAGTGTCTTTTTTTAAAATTTGAAAATTAACTAACGAGAGTTTAGATAAACATGATAAACAACAGTCACGCGTTGGGGAACTTATTTATCCCATAACTTTTACTCCATATTTATACCGTGATGACCATTTTCTCGTCTTCATTCAGCGAAACTTACGCTGTACAAAGTAGCCCGAAGTTGAGAGCCAATCGCAATCAAGAGATCTTGGAGTTGACCAATCAGAGGGTCCGTAGGTGTTTACACACTGGAGTGTGTAAACATAAACGATAACCAACTGCTATGGAATTTATCACATGGGATTTTGATTGTGAAACATGCATAGTTATGAGATAAATAACATTGCAATACTTCTAACCTCAGGTAAAAGATGACCAGCAGACACACTGTCAACTATCCACTGGTAGTCGAGGAGCCAGCACTTCTTAGCAATACTTTTGAAAAACTTCAATGTTCGGTCACAAATGCGACTTCCCTCTGGATCTACAAACATGGGAAAAATGAATAATTGACAAAATGAATATCAGATTAAATTCTTTAGAAACAACAATACCAAACTACATGTATCAATCAAATTTCTAATTAGCAATCTGTCTGACATTTTCATTTTCCTAATTTACAAATTTGCTAATGAAAATCTGCACTATTATTGGTCTCAAGAGACCTAAAATTAACAGTTCAGCTACACTCCATAACATACAGTGCAAATTTTTATGGTGCATTGCACTATACTGATATACCAGTAGGGAGAGATGTTTTCTCAACCAGGGTATCATTATCATAGTCATCTATAAGACTTCCAAACATGTTACTGGTAAAATGACATCCTCTGTCTCTTGATTATTGAAAGATTATAAAATATCTGAATTATGTTACCTTAAAAAAAAGGTGAAGGTTATTCAATTGAAAAACTGCTTAAAAATATTTTCACAATTGTGATGATGTCTACCCATGTACAATATAACCTACCAGTCTTTATTACAACATGTGTTACATCTTCTGTGAACACTTCGCTCATTTTTGAACTGTTATTACAGCAAAGCTCGAGTATATTTTTCTGAAAATAACAAAAAGAAATAGTAGATTAAAACAAAAGAGGACTAGTGTATCAATCAACTGGCTATTACAATGATTAAGGCAAATTAATTATTACATTTCTACGATGAAAAAGACTTGCAAAGTATTTACTTTTATTAATCATTTCTCTTAAAACTCTGTCAAGTTATTGAAGGCAAAATAATTTGAGACCCAATTTTGAGATACCGGCCCGGCCTTTGTCTTCTTCATTCCTATGATAATTTAATTGATCAAATTTTATATAAATTTATCAAACACTTTATGAGTAGTGGTTAATTAATTCATACATTCGTTACTTTATTACTAGCAGCGATTTAAATGAAATATCAGTGACGACAGACAGACGACAAACGCCAGGCCATGACATGAGCTCTTCGGCCATTCGGATGTGCTGAAATTCTACGAATGTATTTTGTTTAGCAAGAAAATTTATTATACCAAACAGAACCTAAATGAAAGAATCTCTGAACAAAGCAACAACACACTTGGTTAGATTTGGTCTTCATTTTTGCAGCCTGGTAATGTAATTATACGGAAAAAACAAGTCAATACCATTTGATATGATGCGATTTCATACCTTTTTGTCATTAGTTAATCCACTTGGACAAATTACAATGCTAGGTCTCATCTTCCGTCTAGCCCACTCACAATCTTGAATAAACATATCACGCATCTGTGAATCCTTTATTTTTCCTGAAAAAAAAAATTCCTGTGTATTTTTTGCATCTTTTTGCAATACTGATAATTTATACTTTGACATGAATTCTAGCTACTAAGCTACAGATAAGTTGACATGATTTTTTTTTTGGTTTATAGTTGTGTTAGTTTAACGTCCTTTTAACAGCAATGGTCAGTTGAGAATGTGCTAGGTTTGTTGGTGGAGGAAAGTCCCCGGAGAAAAAACATCGACCAGTGTCAGTAACTGGCAAATGCCTAAAATGGGATTCAAACTTGCAGCCCAGCTAGATGTAAAGGACTTGTGATAATTTGTTTGGACATATCTTAACCACTTGGCCACTGTGACCTCATGATTTCTAGGCTTTAATTATAATTAATTAATTTTCTTTACATACTTGCCGTCTCATTCATCTTAGTTTCATTCAGATGAAATGGTTTTACTTTCTTCCTATTAAATGTAAATCTGCAATGTAAAATGTCATTGTAGTACATAGTAGATGTTTATGTTTTTTAAACCAATAAAACTATATATACCGGTATAGAGAATATCTTTTTTTGATAATTGACTAAATATTGGCAATATTATCAAGTATGGTACATAAATGATGTGTTAATTCTTACTTGCTTTACAGTAACTGACAAAAGGTAGTGGTACAATGTATAATTAATAAGGGTCATGTGATACTTTCAGTTTTGTTTAAAGCGTTTATTAATTAAGTTAAGGTACATGTACATGTAAATAATTATTAATATAAGCTAGATCATATAGATGTTTACTACAAGTTAACTGAAACTATATGTTATTTGTGTGTATACATACTCATCGTCGTCACTTTTAAAATAGACAATAATATTGTCAGTAGAAACCCTTCGGACAACACCTGGCCAACCATCTGGGTAACCTTTGATATTTGCACAAACCACATCACCTGAAATACCATGAGTACATTAATTTATACCAAAATGCAAATGTAGTACATGTAGTAGTAGAGATGTATCAGGGGTGTAATTTTTTTTTTAAAGTCACTAGCCCCGGGCAAGTAGCGCCCAATCATTCACTTGCCCCACATTAAATTCTAATCCCCCCTTCCCAAAAAAAAATTATTTTTTATCGCAGTACTGTAATAACTAGAAAATAACAAATCAAATCTTTAGAATTATCTCATAAATATTTCTAATTCTATTTCACAACATATTATTATAAGAAAAATAAAACAATTAATTTGCAGCATTATTTGCATTTTTTAACTTTCTTTTTTGTTTCTCTATTATTTTTTTTTTCTAAATTCCCGAATTCCGGAAACTGGATTCAGGCTCCATTATTAGTTACCAAATGTTACTTCCTACCTTGAACCGAGATAGTTTTTACAGAGAAAAACTGCTTGCTTACGTCTAAAAATAATGGTTAGACAACTTCTAATGTAAGTTAACTCTAAAAAGCATTTCTATGTAACTTAAATCGATTAATTATTGTTTTTATCAGCTTGAATGTCTGAAAAACGTCTCTGAACTGAAGATGCCCCTAGCGACCTAGTTATACCCATTTCAATTTTTTTTTCATTTTGTGAAATAAAAATTGTTTCTAATCCCAAATTATTTGTTTTTAGTAATTAATATCTTAAGCAGATATGTTTACACATGTATTTAGTTAAGAGTATGATATAGCATGAAACTTGGTGCAACAGAAAAATTATGTCCAGAAATTCACTCAGCTGTCCCTTGCCCTGGGCAAGGATTTATAAGTGAGAAGGATTCGTCACTGTCTCCTATTACACTACTAAACACCATGCGAGATGCCTATGAATCCGGAATAAAAACCGTTTTTTCTCAACAAATATTTGTCATATCAAGTCAAATGAAACACCAATGTAAAGTTAACAAGGACATAGTCATTCAGATCCCCCGCCAATGGAGATATCAAAGCTGAAGTAAGTTTGATTGTGGAGACTTATGTGTATGAAAAAAAACCCAGAAAAAAAGGAAGTTGAGCTAAAGAAAGATGGAGTATAATACAAGTAGAGCGGGGCTGTAATTGTTGAATCAGGTATACAGCCTTGACATTTATATTAGGGTGGAGTTTTGCAAAGTAACATTTACCATTTACCATGATATTTTCAGCAATGTTTCCATGGTAACGGAAAAAGTGCAAAAAATGAAAACCTAAAAATAGCAAAATTAAGGTACTACTAGACCATAAAAAGAATGTGTCTATAAAGTTTTGTGGAAATATCTCTGCTGGTTTTAGAGTTATGCTCTGGAAATGGACCTGCTACAAAAATATGATATTTTCAGCAATGTTTCTATGGTTAAAGAAAAAAGCACAAACAGTGAAAACCTAAAAATAGCGAAAGGCACTACTAGACCATAAGAACAATGTGTCTATGAAGTTTCATGGAAATATCTCTGCTGGTTTTAGAGTTGTGCTCCGGAAACGATTCTTACACAAAAATATGATATTTTCAGCAATGTTTCCATGGTTACGGAAAAAATGCAAAAAATGAAAACCTAAAAATAGCAAAAGGCACTACTAGACCATAAGACCAATGTGTGTATGAAGTTTCGTGGAAATATCTCTACTGGTTTTAGAGTTATGCTCCGGAAACCATTCGTACGGACGGACGGACGGACGGAACCCATTCTTCGTTGGGCGGGGGATAATCAAATTTCACAACGTTTAGTACTTGCTTTTAGGACGAAAGATTTAGAAGAAATGTCTTAAATTTTCGTTAAAAAAATACAACAGCTCATGAAATGAAGGCCCGCTTCGGAAAGTAAGACGGGAAGCCTGGCACCCGCTAGCTACATCAAAGGCTGCGCTGGCGGATATCAAAGGAAAATCAGTCGTCGCTCAGTGCACAAACACAAAAGCTCCTGCGCCGCACTTGCCCAAAACCCAGTGTGACTTATCCTTCTCATATACGTCCTTGCCCATGGCAAGTAAATTTTTACACCTCTAGATCTGTATATTTGTTTGTTTGTTTGATTAATTAACGTCCTATTAACAGCTATGGTCATGTAAGTACGGCCTCCCATGTATGCGGTGTGTTGCGTGTATGTTGTGCTGGGTGCATGTTTTGGGAGACTGCGGTATATTCATGTTGTGTCTTCTTGTATAGTGGAACTGTTGCCCTTTTTATAGTGCTATATCACTGAAACATGCCGCCGAAGACACCAAGCAACACATGTGAGTGACGAAACATATTATTAAAATATACATATACTGTATATTAGTTACACCAGGTTTTGATTACTGTAGCTATAAAAGTGTTCTACAAATGTATTATTGGCAATTTAGCAACCAATTTGGTTGCTTATAATTAGATTTAAAAGATAAAAAAAAAATGTGATATCATATTATATCATCATATTGCATCAAGGCCAAACATTTATTAACTTAGTTTAACTTTGTTGAACCAAGGACTTATAAATCTATGGTTAAACTTATTGATACCAGAACTTTGATACGTACCAATTTTATACTGATTCAGATCTTGTCCCTTTTCAGTTGTCTTTTTTCTCCTCATCATCTAAAAAATGCCAAAAAATTATATTTGGAATTAAAAAATGTACATGTATATTATACATTTGTATCCGAAATAAATAAATAAAAAAAAATAATCAAGATAAATAAATAAATATTTGGAAAGCAACTTGTAGATAGACAATGCGGAATTTACAGGTTATGACTTGCATATTACATTTGAGTGCCAACACAAGTAATCTTATTGTATTAACTACTGAATTCGTTAAACACCCATGAATGAAAGAAGTAAAATTGTTTTCACTGCCAAACAGGAAAAAGTTGAATTTATAGACCTTAGGAAGTAGACCTTGATGAAAATTTTTTTTGCCCAATGGTACAAAATTCACAACTTGCTCTCGTCATTTTGTTGACAGGAAATGAACTCAGAGTGAGACCAAGCATTGTTCCCTTTATAACTTAACTGGTGTTTATCGATAGGTTTTACTCAAAGCGGTCATATTTACTAATTATCTAGAATATTATTAATCAATAATCAAGTTTCCATATTGGCCCTGTTGTCTCGGTCTATTACATTGGCCTTCAGCCTACAGCCTGACATCGGGCCAATACAACAGACCTTACAAAATTGGCCTAAATTACAGGGCCAATATGGAATTAGCCGATTAATAACCTATATAACATGAAACATCCTACCGTGACATGTCCCCATGTCTGTCCGTGCGTTGTTAGTGGGACACTTCACACTTTTTTTTAATTGTTAATCAGAACATGTCGTATTATAACGTGGTCACCATGATGAGTCTAGAAATGTGCCGAATGCTGTGGTGTGCATTCGATTGGCACGCTTTCAATATTGGCCCAGTTTATCTCGTATTGGCCCAGTTTTGTTACAATACTATATTGATGGAACAGTTTCTCATATATATTGTTACCAATATCGTGAAAGTATAGTTAAAGTTTTTTTATTTTACATCAGAAGATGCCTAATGCTGGCTATCTGTGAAAACCGCCAAGTGTTGACAAATACATTATTTGTATGCAGGCTACATATTGTAAGCTATTCAGAAAACAGCATGTTAAAAGCTGAAGTACTCTCTTCCCCTGCTAAAACACTTTTAAATGAGCTTATTATACATATGCATTTGAAGCCTAAAATATAATCATAAATTTTACATGTTGTTGAATATGTCTCTATCCTCTTCTTTCTCAACTGAAATACATTGCATCCTTATATATGTACCAATATAGATGTATAACCCGCCAGTGCGGATACAGAATTTGTCTTACAAAATCATAGAAAATGTCTGATTTTGCTTCCCATGGGGTATGTCCTACGCGCATCATGCAGGAAATTATGGTAATGTTAACTCGGAATATCCATATTGGTATTGTATTTTTATTCATTATGGTGGGGTATCCAAGATTAATATGCTATATATAAGCTAGCTTGTTAAATATTGGCCACTCCGAGTTTAATACTCAAAATACTGGCTGCCATTTCACAGAATTTCGGTTAGTGTAAGCCTACAATTCGGTAAATAAATAAAAGAATATGTGTGCATGAGACATAATTTTAAAACCAAGCCAGACTCATGTTTTTAAAGTGAAACTATGTTTTTACTTCCAGAGGACTGAGATTTAAAAAAAATGTTTAAATTAAGCGTATAGGTTCTCAGAAAGTGGCAAGTGATAATAACGACTAAATGTTTTAAATGTTTTAGTTAAAGAACTTAAAAGCAATACAATGTATTTTTTCCATACTGTAGTACTGGGCCTAGTACACTATAATAATAAAATAAGCACCCCCCAACACCAACACCAAACAGCTTAAACCTCGTAAAGATCAGACAGCAGCATATTCCGCGCCTTACCGGAATATATATTTACACATCTGTATTTCAAGCCAATGTTGTGACAATAATGAGCGAACTTAAGCATTGATTGGAAGTTAAAGAAATAGACGCTGTATCTTTCGTAATCTTCGGAGTAATCCAGTCCTTTGAAAACACAGTAATTAAGACTTGCTATAAAGTCCTTAAGTTGGTAAAAGATGACATATCCAGTGGCACGTTTCGTAGATAATGCTCTTTCTGCCATGTTTGTTTCAGAAATTGTGAATTACAATACCTCATGAGATAAGTAAATAATCTGAATGGCCTAGCACTCACCTTCGTCTTCTGTCTTCTGTCGCCGCGATGGCGAGGCTGAAGCGTTCATAGGAAAAGGCGCGAGGATGATGAAAATCACGATGGCTTCCGAAAGTTGTTTTGGCGGGAATTACCGAGTGTGTGTGTCATATGCAGCTGTTGCATCGATACACCTCGTGTATGGCGACACACTGTGTGATGACTTACGAGTGGTGGAGTGAGGTATACCCTGAAATTTTGACTGCACACTCATTATAAAGTTTGTAAGCATATACCGAGGTGGCCAAAGTGAGGTAACGGGAAAAAGTACCTCGCTTTTTTTTGTTACCTCACTTCGTGGTTGTGTAGTCAGGGTCAGTACCTCATTTTGTATTGTAAACCAACACACACACACTCTCTCTCTCTCTCTCTCTCTCTCACACACACACAATCAAAATTAAAAAAAAAACCTGGATTGTAATGCAAAGTAATGTTCTGAATACAGGTCCATTGTTTCTTTTTTGAAGGAATTTGATTATTTAGCTTGTTCCCCTATTGGGCCCCACATTTTCTGCATGGAAATATGGTTTATATGCATGTAGAGCTGTGATTAATTTTTATAATTTTAAATTAAATTTGAAGTTTGTTTTATTATTTTTAGCCTTTTGATAGGAATGTATGCAAGAGATCCAAAAGGGATCTTGGCGTCTACCGAAGAATGATCTGTGTCTGACAATGGAAAGAGGGGTCTTTTCTCTGCTTTTCAAAACTTTTTTCAAACATACTACATATAACATTTGAGACAGATCGCTTCAGTACTTTCTGAGAAATAGCAGTAACAAACTTCAAATAACAAAGTCCAAGATGGCTCCTTGGCAGCCATCTTGTTGACCGATCGGTCCCAAAGTGCAATATGCACAACTAGGGCACTAGGGGAACCTACATATGAAATTTGAGAATGATACTTTCTGTACTTTAACATCAAAATTCAAGATGGCTGCCTGGTGGCCATCTTGTTGACCAATCGGTCCCAAAACACAACATGCACAACTAAGGCCCTAGGGGAACCTACATTTGAAATATGAGACAAATCCCTTCAGTGCTTTCTGTGAAATAGCGATAACAAACTTTAACTATCAAAATCCGAGATGGCTGTCTGGCGGCCATCTTGTTAACCGATCGGTCCCAAAACGCAATATGCACAACAAGGGCCCTAGGGGAACCTACTAATGAAATTTGAGACAGATCCCTTTAGTACTTTCTGAGAAATAGCGATAACAATAATTGTTAACGGACGGACAGAAGGACGGACCACGGACGAAAAGCGATTTAAATAGCCATCATCTGATGATGGTGGTCTAAAAATATGAAATAACTGAATTATTTATAAAAACCCGTTTTTAAGACATAATGAGGAAAACTACTTGTGTTAAAACACAAAAGTAACATTTTTCTCCCTTAACATCATTAAAACAATTTAAAAGAAAATTTTCTATCCCAATAAATTTGTCAAAACGAATTTTTATACAGTATTAATTAAGAGACTTGTAACAGAACTTTTGGAATGCAGTGTATATGACTATAGTTGCAATTTAAAGGATTTACCTCTATTTCCCCTATTGGCCTCCCTCCTGTCCCCGGGGGGTCAGTGCCAAAATTTATAGAAATTCTGTTCCCCTTCCCCCAAGGATGCTTCTGGCCAAAATTTGGTTACAATCCATATAGAACTCTAGGACTATTAGCGATTTAAAGGAAATGTTGACGCACGGACGACGGAAGGACGACGGACGCCGCACCAAGACATAAGTTCACTGGCCCTTCGGGCCAGATGAGCTAAAAATTTACTTCGAAATCCGGGAAGTAGTAATCTGACACATGCATTTAGCAATTTTGTGCTCTTTGAACGAGATGACTATAAAATAAATGATTCTGAAAGCTCTTACAAACAATTTCATCCACAAAAAAATTACCAAATGTTGACATATCCTTTATGAAACCGAGTGAGAAAAAATAAGATACATTTTGGTCAGATTGCCCTCCAACAAGCTTGTCCTTTGTCCAAATTTACTGCCAAATCCGGAAAGTAGTTATTTTGATTGGCGAACACGAAATGGCACCACAACATGACACCTAATGGGATGTTTACGTATCCTTCATGAATTTGAGCGAGAATAATGTTATGCATTTTGATTAGGTTGTCCGCCAGCATTCTTCGTCCCTAATTTTCCATGGGTCTAACATCCTCAACACACACACAACTGTCCCCCTATTGTTATAGCGGTGCCGCCTCATGACTAGAACCCCTCTAGTCAACACTCAATACCAGGAACATTGAATGTGATTCCATGCTATCAAGAACATCCTATACTACAGGGTGACAGGCCTGTTTGTTGCAGCATTTGGATTTTCCCGGGTCGGGCCCCGGCCTGGGCACGTTGCAATATTATGGGAGAAGGACAAATTATTTGGTAATTTTGTTTTACATCACAAAAAAACACCGTCAGGGTAAGCATTAAAGTTATCTTTATTATATATTCATTAGTTAATTGACCAGATTTAGAATATAATACTCTTTCATATATAGATATGAAAGATATTAAGGATATTCTACCCGAGGGTCATAAACTGTTGTAAAACCCGAGGCTCGACGAGGGTTTTATAACATTTTGTGATCCCGAGAGTAAATATCCCTATCCTTCATATCAACATATGGAAGAGTATTTTTCTCTCATACCTCGACGTTTTATTGCAATTTCACTACTATAATTTTACGCCATTTTGAAATAAATCCTAAAAAAAACCGCGACTGCAAGTCAATTATCCGTACATGAAAATATGCGTGATATTTTCAACGCAAACCCCGTTGTTTGTTACCTTTAAAGTAAATCCTGCCTATTTTCAAAAAAAAAAAAAAAAAAAAACTGGTAAAAGTGCACCGAGAAAATAGTTATTTTGTTGACGGTGTAACGTCACGAGGCTTTATTGCAAGGGTAGCCATGCAACACACCTTAAGGCGACATGAGTGTATTGCCCTGGACCAGCCAGCCAGTATTACACGTGTAGCTATGGGAGAAATATCTATATTGCATTACTTTCAAGTTATACATCAATCTAGATCTCAGCTAGAGTTCACTCTACTGAAATGAGGGACCGCGATGAACCTGGGAGAAATTGGTTCGAAGTTTGAGAAGTGGATGAAATTCATAAATGTATATTGTAGATGGACATAATTATATTTTTAAATTGTCTTTTGTAAATGTATAATCCTACATGTTCTTCAATGAAAGCACAGATTATGATCAACTGACATTCAATAGCAGCTGTCAGATGTAATCAAAGTACTGAAAGTACTGAGACTTAAGCCTAAAAAAACGTTACAAATCAAGAATTCTGATTTGCATTGGTAACATAAATGATAAATCTCAATGTACAACAGCATGGCCATCAATTGTTGTCAAATTGCAATGGTAAAGAAATTTTTTATATACTTTTTTAGAGTTAATTTTCTATTTCCTTCTACTCAAAAAAACCCAACATGCGTTATGCAATACAATAATCCAAAAAACATTGCAATTCCTTAGATAAATGAATTTGATATTGGTGTACATTATATCATACACATCTTGTAAATTCCCAGTTGGACAACTATAAATTCCAGGTAAAAGTGTTGTATTATAAATGCAAGCACTCTATCATAAGATGACAATTTATTTCATTATAGATAAACAAATAGCAAATCACAAAGTAGGGTCGACCATGAGTCAATGATTTATAAATATTTCCTTCTCTCTTTCTTTTGAGAAAATGGCAAAAAAATGTCATTTGTCACTCCAAGATTTTGTTATTATGTGTACCTTGTATTTATCATATCCTTTAAATCCCTTTACGGCAATCTTCAATTTACTCTGACAACATCAATTGGATAGTATCCTATATATAACTTATTCGTGCATATGCATATTATTTCTTTCATTCCTGCATATTTAATCGATATTGATTGAAAGGCTTTTTTGTATCATTAGCAATGTCAATAAAGCTAGAGCGCATCATGAAATTTGCCTCCCTCCAGTTGGTATTCATATTGACTATGAATGCCAACTGAGAGCCAATGCTTATATTAATATTTACAACCTAAACTCACTCAAGGTTATCTGTATTTTACACAAAATCATAAGCCATCTATATTTCAAATTATTTTGTAAATGTTGAAAATATCAAAATACATTTTAATTTGCATGTATACTTTTCAAGCCATCATTAGGTAATAGAAGCTTTTTTTTAGGTATTTTTATTTCAACATACGTATGTTAATTTAACACTGTTTGTGTCCGTTTTTATCATAATGATGGAATTCAGTCTGTTTTATGAAAATTAGATCGTGGTTTTAATCTAAGAAGCATGCATAATTATGGGGAATAAACACAAAGAGTAAATTCTGCAATCATAATTTGAATAATAATAAGGTATCAAACCATGAAACAGTGTCTCATTAAATTCAGTGATTTCATTCTGATGTACTGAAAATACAGTTTCAGTGGGTTTTTTTTATTCATATATGATTTTCATATGTATTTGAGGAAAAGGCAAAAAAGATGATTTCAAGGCCATTAAATTAATCATAGAAATGATCATGCCGCACAAGTATATATGGATTTCATGATTTTAGTGACACCTCCAAAGTTGAATCTTTGTTAAGCTAGCCAGATGCAAACAACATATTTCATTTTGAACATTAGTTTACATAAATGTTAGAAGAAATGAAATTGTAAACCATAATTTGACTTCATGGTCTGAATGTATGTACTTGTTTCACTTATAACCATAGATGTAAATGTAATATTGCCACAAATGCTAATATAATTCAAAATGATTTTTAGTTTTAATTTATGTCGATTATATGACATTACAATGGTGTAAGATACACCATTCTGTTTTTACAATTATCATTATAGTAAAAAAAAATAATTTTCTAATGATAAATATATGACTAATTCATAATAAAAACATTAAGCTGTTAGGCAGATTTCTATTCCCCAGAAAACAGATACTGTGTATTATATGAAAATTAAGCTTAATTCAAAGCTTTGTGTATCTATCAGCAGTCAAATGTCTTGTGACCGACTTTGATATAGATTATTTCAACAATATTCAACTGATCACAGAAAAACCATATATATGTTTATTTGACATTTTTTTATCAAAATTCTTATAAATAAAAGAAAAGATTTTAAAATAAAGAAAGCAAAAGTCTTATGTTCATTAAAAAAAGTTTTTTGTACTACACTCTTGTGTTGCTCACTTATGTATGCAAGTAAAACCATGCACACATAATGGCAGCCTTATATTGTCTTGAACCTCAGGTCTGTTTTCAGAAGCATTATTTAAAGTACACAGAAAGAAAGTATGATTAATTGATTTTTTTTAATTATAACTTTTAGGTCTATAAGACTTAGATAGCAAGATCAGTAACAGAGATTATGTGTTTACGTTAGATGGGGGAGTCACCAGTGTGTATAGATTGTGTGGACAGCAGTCAGCTGGAAGGTAAGGTACTAGCCTAGCTGTGTATTAGGTGCCATTACACACATGCAGGCACAGGGGGAGTAGGAGGGGGGGGAGGATTGAGATGTAGTACACAGTATAGATCAACAGCATTTAAATTAGAGGAGAGGGGTGAGATGTAGTACACAGTATAGGTCAACGGCATTTAAATTAGCTGGTCAACGGCATTTAAATTAGCGTGTCATAGGTCAACGGCATTTAAATTACTGAGTTGAAAGGTTACTGAAAGTAGTGCCTATGACTCAAGCCATACAAATGGCTTAAGTCAAAAATCCTTCACAAGTTTGTTTGTATTCTTATTGTTTATTTATCTTTAGGTAGGTTTTAAAGCCATGCGCTTCAGTCCATAGTTGATTGGTACATGACATTTTAACTGTATATTCTCAAACTATTAAAGTTTCGTTCATAATATAAGGACAAGTTTATGCTTATATTCGATGTTCTCAGGCTTGATTGCCACATCTCAACACCACGTCTTTCCAATCAACTTGCTTGGGTCTTTGTTGTACATTGTTTTATGATAGTCATTTAACATGTCTTCGCCAATATCGTCATAACACTGGTTCTGATGAGGGATGTTGCAGTAGTCTAACGTGTCGATGTCTGTGGTGCCGCGTTGTTGTTTCAAAGTCATGAGAAGATCACGGAGCCTTCTGACAGCCGCTGGGCGGTTACGAGGATGTATGCTCGCCTCCTCAAACGCTTTGATGGCCTGTCTTGTGTTCCCCAACAGTTGGTGACATATGCCGAGAAGATTATGTATGATGGGATAGTGCACACCGTAGATATGGTTAGTCCGGACAGCCATGAGATCGTCGAGGATTGTTTGGGATTGGTCAATGTTACCGAGTCTGAAGTTGGATAATGTGAGAAGAAACAGTGCATACGGTAAAGGTGGTAGTAGAAACGTTCCTTTGCTCATTCTAACCTCGACTTTTAACTCTTGAGGATACAGATTATATCTTTCCGCGTCCACCGCATAAGAAGACACAAAGGAGCGCTTCGCTTTCTGTAGCAGAGTATATCCTTTACCACACATTTCTTCTCTGTATTCCTCGTTAGGATAATTGCTATACAATATAGCCCTTTGTTGGCATGCGCGCATCACGTGGATCGCTACGTCAGAGGCTTTGTGGTAAGATCCCGCGTTGTAATAAAACGTTGCTAGAGATAATAACCCAAAGCAGACATCAGTGGCAGACGACAAGTGAAGTAATCGTTTGTGTCGTCGGATGTGTCTGTAGGCTGCCTTGTTGCTGATACATTTTGTCCGAGTCTGGTCTGCCAAACTCTTAATCGAGACGAAAGTGATGGACTGAAAAAAGTACAACACAAAAATATCAAGCAAGTTTTCGTTAGCACAATTCAGGAACATTTTGTTTATAAGGTTTAAGGACGGTACAGTTTCTAGATGTTGATGTCTAAATATTTGAAGGTCAATCCAAACGTCTGCATCTTCAAGGTATTCACGCAACCTTGAGTCACCTGGGATTGGATACGACGAACGACTTTCCTTTAACGCTCTATGTAAAGGCCGAATACTAGGACACTCAAACACACAGGTGTACCCTATACTCTGATATCTACTCAGCACACGGAGTAGTCGTATCCTGTTGTCACCTGTGACGTTAGGCAGGAACATATTGTGGGCAGGCACGAAGTAATTTGGCAGATATCCGGTCTGAACACTTTCCAATAGTATGGTGAAACAATACCAAAAACACTGAATAAAATTCTCGTCTGTCCATAACGATGGATTCGAATGTTCTATTGCGAGAAACACTATTGTCTTTATGAAGTAGGAACAGAGCAATCCTTCAATCCATTGATGACGTTCAATACACTCTTTCAGGAATATTTTCAATAAAGCATACATTTTCAATTGAACATGATTGAACGACCATACGAGAACTTTTTCACCACGTGAAAATGAAATTCGTCATTGCATTGCAAAAAGATCAGAATGCTTGTCACCTATTGAAACAACGTGGCAGCCATATTTAACGATATCATCAAGATATCTGGGCGGCCAAACACTATACTTCGTACGCTTACTGAAATCATTCAGGTCATATGGCCATGACCGGCAGCGAAAACAAATCGCATAATCAGTCTCTATATTCCCAAGATCAAAGGATGAGCATGGTCCGTGAAGATAGCTATCCGGCAATTGCATATTTCTGCAGTGGGCAACACTCGACAAATACCGGGATCCATTAAAATATGTTATGGCGTTCAGGACGTAGAAGGTATCAACCACGCCACACTGGTAAAGTCTGAGCATTGTAAATCCAGGCCTGCAGTTCGTTTTGTCCATGACCAGAATGGTTTTACTGACATTTCTCGCTGATAACTCGTCGTTTGGCTGTACAACAATCACTTCTTCAATTACCATCATTGTATCTTGATCTGAACCAGCTAAACATAACCCTTCTGACCTGGAGCCTGTACCGATACACTTGGTCACTCCGGATATTCCCATCCGTGCCACGTGTAGATACCCCATCAAACGCCTACATTTAACAGCATTATCAGATCCGATGGCATGCATATGATCAAGATGTAGCGACAAAAACCTGGACACCTTCCGCGAATTCATCATCTCTCTATCGCTGTCTAAAGCCATCTTTGGGAAAGAAGTTAGGACTGTTACCCTGTAACAGAGAAATGTTCGTTGTAGGTGTAAATGGGCATTGGCGTGGCTTGCTTGAATTTTAAACTGATCTCAAAATAAATTGGGATCAATAGCATAGCACATGAGCTGGTAATCACGAGACTTGTTTGCTTGAGAAAAAGAATCATTCGCCCTCTTCGGGGTGAGGCAGGAGATCCCAATCCTCGGGATAGGACTCTGAAGCTGTCAAACACTCGTCATAGCCTCAAACAACAACTTAAGAATCCCTCGGGCTGAACGTCTCCTAAAAGGGATGAAAGACTCTATTAATCCCACTCTAATGATAGTTATCTCAAGGTTGAGATTCTCTAATATTTCACTCCTAAAGATGTGGACGATTCTATTTTGTATTTGCATATTACATTAGTTATCTGCCCTTGTTGGTAGGTATTGATTGTGACGTCAAATTGTTCGCGAGAGTAACGTCATACTTTTCGGAGAAAATTACGTGAATAACTCTCACAAAATAATGACGTCGTTAATCGTTACCTACTCGCAAGGGAGCTAACTCTGTAATATGCAAAGACGGAATTGCAACCTCATCATATGGCATAAATACATTTCCTAAATAGAGAGTCAATATTATGTTGATAAATACTTTGAATTAGCAACTACCTCTTATACAGTCAATACAATGTTATCTAAAAGAATATGCGTTATGAAAGAAAGGAGTCTGAAGTTGAAAGCCAATCGGGATCAAGAGATGAAGGAGTTGACCAATAAGAGTCGCCGTATGTGTTTATAAACTGGGATGAGTTAACACAACCGATAACCATCTGCTATGGAGTTTATCACATGATTTTTTTCCCTTTGTGAAACATGCATTGTTATGAGATTAACAACAGTAACAAGAGGTCAATGACAACAACGCAACTTGATGTTGTCACAACGACGGCGACGATTATCTAATAGTGTCAATTTATTCTTACCTTAGGTGGAGTGAAGGACGTACATGACGAGAAGTCACTCGGGGTTTTAGATGAACACGTCGCGAGCGCTTTGAGTTTACGCAATGACCGTAACGTTGGGCGACGACTTATGGTAGCAATTATAATCGGTCGCTTCGAATTCGCCTGCCATATTGTTGCCAGTAGAGATTCCACATGGTTATAAACAAGAGGCACAGAGGGCCTGTATCGCTCACCTGGATTTAAGTTTACCTGATCTGAAGTGCCGGTGTGCTTATGTCATGGCGCGGCGTCCGTCCGTCAACATTTGCTTTAAATAGCTACTAGTCATAGAGTTCTACATGTATTGTAACCAAATTTGGCCAGAAACATCCTCTGGGGAAGGGGATCAGAGTTTGTATGAATTTTGGCTCTGACCCCGGGGTCAGGAGGGTCGAGGTCTAATAGGGGAAATAGAGGTAAATCCTTAACGATATTAGTCATAGAGTTCTGCTTGGATAAGAATTTGTATACATTTTGGCTCTGGCCCCCTGGAGCAGGAACAGTAGGCCAAATAGGGAAATTAGAGATAAATATTTAAATTCCTTCAGAAAAGAAACAATAAACCTGTATTCAGAACATTACTTGGCATTACAAACCAGGTGAGCGATACAGGCCCTCTGGGCCTCTTGTTTTAATAATTCTTACAATAAGAACGAGCAAAATTTACCCCATGCTTATAATGATGTTATCAATACCATATGACTATGAGTGTTACCGTATTTTCCGGGCATTTAGTCGCACCTGCGTATAAGCAGCAAAGGCTTTTTTACGATTTTTTCAGTTTTCGTATACATATAAGTCGCACTGGTAAATAAGTCGCACCTAAAAGTTAGGCCCATGTACCCACGTAACCGTCTGTGTATACGATCAATCTCTAATTAAGGACGGTAATGATCGATTAGAATAACTCAATATTCAATACAAACTTTCAGAGAAGTAGTTTACATGAAAATCACCAGATTGAGTCTGACCCTTAATTTTTGCCCCGCCCTTCAGGCCCCTGGAATTCAGAGAAGTCGTTTATATGGAAATAGTTAAATTGGCCCTTTTGGCCCTGCCTAACCATTTGCACAATTTTGAATCCCCATCCCATAAGATGCTACAAATGCGATATGGGTGTTTTCCAATGCTTAGTTTCAGAGAAGTCGTTTGTATGGAAATAGCCAAATTGACTCTTTTGTACCCACCCGTCAGGCCCCCCGAGGGGTTGGGGCTGGGGTTGGGGCTAGGGTGGGTGGGAGCTATCAGCCCGATCATTTGTACATATTCAGTCAGTGTCTCATAATGATGCTACCAGTCTAATGATAGAATTCCGACCAGTGGTTATGAAGAAGAAGTCGATTGTTGACGGACGGACGACGGTATATCGCACAAGTTCATATTTGTCCATCGGACCAGGTGAGCTAATAATCTATTCACTTTGATTTTTTGGCCAAAATGATTTACGTATGTTGATTGGCTTCTTGTTGTTGAAAATGGTATGTATGTTTAGGGTACCAGTGGGGAAATTATTGCAAACAAATTATCATAAGATAAACTCAGAGAAATTCAAATGTTTGTTCTGGTTGTCGATCACACAAGGTGCCGCTACATAGACTCGCTAGAATATTAACGTAACTCAGAGAGCTCCGAAGGTTTTACAAATGTTCGGTGATATATTCGTGCGGAATTTGACGAGTTTTGTTTACATCGTGGGAAGCGCGTTGAACATCTATATATATCCTAATTTATAGACACGGTCCGTACGTGGAAGATACTGACACAAAATATGTTAGGTAGTATGCACTAAAGTGCAGTTATATTCGAAATATTAGGCTTGTTTCTAAGCTTATGTTGTTGTTTTTTATCAACTTGGCCATGTATATCCTGACTTCGTACATCAGACAGAAAACTTATCAGCGTAAGAAAAAGGCCCACTATACCTTTCCGAAACGGAAGTGTAAAACAAAATTGATAATTTGTAGAGCGGCAAAAGTTATTGGCTTACTACTATAATTAGGTTTATCATCACCTTCTGAAAAATTTAATTAAAGTAAATGAAATGTTATATTAAATTTCGTAACGCGGATCGTTTTATGTTTCCCGCCGTCACCCTGAAAATCGCGCGGTTGTTGATCAATATCATTGCGTCTGACGGCAAAACAGTGAAATGATTCGCCACTGTTATCATATATTACGCAGGAAATCTAGCATATTTTGGTCAAGGATTTGGTTTGGTGTTGTAACCTCATCTTAGGCCATCGGTATATATTTTCTGTCGTTATTAATGTTTTAAGAAACCTTTATTTTTTTGCTCATGAAAGGTAGTGGGCCTTTAAAATAAATTCATCTGTCTATACTGTATACATATCTTACAATGTGATTACGTGTGTAATTAAAGTTCCACGCGACATTATATACATAGGGTAGACCTGGCATAGGTTTAGCTGTATCATTCGTAGCAGCTCTAGATCTGCCTCGACTCAAGCTCGTTATCGCAATAATCAGCTGCCCATGGCCAGATGGGTCCATGCTTTATCGCCCATATATCGGTACTACATGTAAATGTATACATGTATATACGTACACACAACGCCTGGGGTGTAATACAGCTTCGGCCAGGATTTCGGACAACCAATCTATAGACAAATCGTTTGTGTCACAAACCTCTCTTCCTACGTACAATCATGTCCGTTCCTACGCGATCATGTCAGTTGTCTCGACTTTACATAACTAAAGGATACGTACATTAAGGCCGAATACATGTAAATTTCGGGCAGATAACACAACACTCGGATCATCGTGCAACAATCATCTTCTGTCGAAACATTTGAAGTGTTGGGTCGAGCAAGGATTTATAACTGATAAGGATTCGTTCGTTGGGCCGAGCAAGGATTTATAAGTGATAATGATTCGTCACTGTCTCTTTATATACTACTAAACACCACGCGAGACACCTATTATTTGTACCGAGAATAAAAACCAGTTTTCTCAACAAATAGTACCCTTCTTGTTTTATCGATTCAAATGAAACATCAATGTAAATTCTTGCTTAATGACGAAAGATTAAAAAAGTAAATTTCCATAAAAAATTACGATATTTCATGTAATAACGGCCCGCTCACGGCTGAAAATAATTCGTGAACACTCGAACCTGCAAGCTTCATCAGCTCATGACAGAGGTTGGGCCGGCGGATATCAAATGAAAATCATTCGTCGCCCAACAGCGCCCGTGACGTATTTCATCTATGCCCTTGGGCCGAGAAAAGATCAGTTTATATAATTTGCATGGAGCATTAGTGTAATCTAATTAAGGACTCTGAATAACTTTACAGAAATCATATAGATCTATATGCTTACTTGTTTTTATTCCACTTCACAGGGGAAGTCACTCTAATCGCTCTTCACTAGAACGTTGCTTTCGATGTCACAAGTCAGAAAGCGCCGGTAATTTTGGATTAAAATATTGCGTTTGACTATATAGACATCGTTTATATGCATTTGCATGGTTTGTGTGTGATCATGGATTATCGGAGGACTGATGCGTGACTATGACACTGGGAAAAAAGGTATACTATTGCGAAAAAATTAACTTTAATCGAGGTGGGGGTAAAAAATCCAATATGGCGACTGTCGTCCCTTTCTCTGTTTTATAGTAAATATCCCGATTTTTTAATAATTTTCCAAATCTCGTATTTTTTGAAAAAAATCACATGACTGTCATATATACTCATCAGTCCATCCACCAAATACAAAAAAAAATGTATGACAACATCCATTTTCATTGAGTTGGCCCCCTTTGTAATCCAATAATATTAGATCTCGATATTGAGAAAATTCTGATGTGCAATATCGAGATCTAATGCCCGAACCCTATACGAGTCTTCGCAAGTTCCGCCCTCGAATTAGAGCGGAACTTTGACGCTTAATTACCAAGTGAAAAACTCACCAGAATGTCAAAAAACATGTATAGCGTGAATCAGTAGTTATCCATGAACACATCCTGGTATAAGAATATGTATGACATAACATTAATCCAAGGAATAATCACACATTTAAGAGCTGACCCATAGCATCGCTGTATAATCTAGGTTAATTCCTATTCAAATTTTCGTCACTTCCGGTTTATCAAATTATAGTACGGTGTATCAAATGGAAAGATAATATTAATAGTGGTAACCAAGGTTGTTTATATGCACGGAAACAAGTATTTTTTATTAGTTCTGATTGATTCTGGAAATATTTAAATAAATTAATGCATTTTAGTCGAAATAGCGCAAAATATTTCATAGATAATGATACTTTTACTTTCCGTCACCATTCCGTAATTTGTAACAACCGAGTAAAAATGGCGACCGGGTAGACTTACAAATAGTGGTGGGGGTATAGAAATGTCTAAATTCGGTATAACAGTGCAATAGTGACGTTTTGAATTTTGGATTTAACATGATTTGGGATAATTCTTTCAGGATATAAAAGGTTAGTGTAAACACAACTTGAAATTTAGAATTTATATCGAGCCCATTTCTGCGCCGTCTGAATCCTGCCTCGATTGTTAGAGGTTAGACACGACGTAATGATCAAAAGTGTCTCGTCGTGCTATACCTCTAACATTGTTGGAGTAGCCCCCTGTGTAGCTCATAATAATGACTTTTTTTTTCTCAAACTCAAATTACTAGTTGAAACTACAAGTATTCCTTAGAATTTAGAGAATTTCAGATTCAGAGACAATATCCCGACCATCCTCGATACTGTATCAGTAATCACTGACGTTATACCTATGCCAGTGATATTATATATAGATTATATTTACATTTACATGTACTTGTCACTTCTACTATATAAACTAACCAAGGCAAAGTGAAGTATATGACGAATAACTCACACTAGCGCGCATAATGAAGATTGTCTGCAAAGCTCTGGCATCTATACAGACCATAGATGCCATAGGAAGATAGTTTAATTCTTAATAATCCCTAGCGTATCGAGGATGATGCACCCCAGGACTTCCAGCAATCTGGTCGTATTCTGATTATGTAAAGGTCTATAATTATTTTTTTACATACTAAATCCGACTTTCTGATTGGCAGATTAATTTTCTTTATATTCCGTCTTTGCATATTACAGAGTTAGCTCCCTTGCGGGTAGGTATCGATTGTTACGTCATTATTTTGTGAACGCAATTCACGTCGCTCCGAAATATATGACGTTACGCTCGCAAACACGTGACATAACAATCGATAACTCTGTAATATGCAAATACGGAATACCATGAAGTAAAAATTCGAGAATGTCGCGAAAACCCGACGTTATCATGTGACGTCACAATAGAGACGTCGACGTTGCGTATTGATTTAGAAAAAAATAATCCATTGGAAAATCAATGGAATTGTACGTTTAAACGTATCTTATGTTATCAAGTAGTCTGAAAAATTATTTATAAGCATTGATGTAACTATTTTTTAACTTCATCGGGTTATAAAATAAATTTTGTTTGCAAACTTTTGTGAGAATCCGCGGATTTACACAGTTTGCAAACAAAATGTATTTCATACTCCGACGAAGTTAAAAAAAATAGTGACAGGTTAGTTTCTCTGGTTCATTAGTCAGGTACCACTACATGTACTTCTCAGAGGGATCTCGGTGCCATACAGAGAAATATCTGTCAATGGAATGAAGAATCTTTTTCTCTATTCCTTTGAAATACTCAATACATGTAGGGGAACTTCATATTCAGATTTGTGGTCCCAAGTTGCAATACTGTATACCAGTATTCTTTTGTGGCTATCAAATTTCTTGATTTTCACAACAAAACAAGTTCAGGAAGATAAAAATTCGTGGATTGAAAAATTAATGGAAATTCCTGTTGCAGATGATACAATTTGAAGATAAACTTTTGCGAACTAACTTGGATCATGAAATTCGCAAAAGTAAATAGCACGTGAAAGAAAGTGGTTTACAGTAAGCATAAGAGATGAATCCCTTCATTGAATAGCCAACCATCAAGAAAGATGGTGGGATAAAAAGATGACATTGATCAATCAGTTGAATAAGATGTACAATAGTCGTGTAAATTCAGGATTTTGAAGTCAAAGACAACAGAAGAAAATTAAGTACTTGAATGAAAGTAAATATTTAATATAAACACACATGACAGTAGCAAGTTAATAATGCTTCATTTCATTTGTTCAATTTTATATAAATTTGATCATAACTAGCACTTTGATAAAGATACATACTTTGTATTAGATATAGTCTTTAGTATGTTGTACACATAATTTTCTTACTGGAGATATAGAATTCTGCTTCAGACTTAAAAAAACATTGTCTGTATGGTAAAAATCCTTTTTTTAGTGATTATCTTTTAAAAAGAAATCCAAAACAGATTTTAAATGCAATCTTAAAGGAAAAATATTAGTTTTATGTAAATCCTTAGAGTCTTCTTTTTATCTTTTGATTTGGTCCTAATATGAAACTATGAAGACATTATATTATGAATGTATAAATTACAAAGCAATAGAAACAAACACAGGAGAGGTGACACGTATCAAACAGCTAAGATCCCTTTAGTGATGTCATTCCTGCTCGCATTATCTCATCCACAAGGAGAAGGTTAGTGGCTATTACCGTACTGAAAAACAAAATACATTGAAACAAAGTTAGATTTAATACCATTTCAAAATATTGTAGAACATACAAGTGAATTAATTAAGTCATTTTTCTATTACCTTTAAAAAAAAAAAGGTTTTCCTGTATAGCCAATTAATTTCGTGGGGTTGATATTTTTACCGTTTCGCAGGATGTCGCTTTTGTCAAAACTCAAAACAGCTCAAATCAATTTTTTTGTTTATAGTCTAATTTGCAAACATTTTGTAAAACTTTGATTTATCCACATATCCCTTTTGAAATTTTTATTTTATTAATGTTAAGTTTGGTGGGAAACAAAAGATATCCTTTCAATTTATACAAGTTTGATGACATAAGGTAAAATTATGCTTTAACTGTAAATGAGAATGTATTCACGAGTCTTTAATTTCGCGATTTACATATGTAAACATTTTACAGTTATCATTTTCTTGCAGACAAATAAATAATTCTGATAAACTTTTTTCAACATATTTCATATATACAGGAAATATTTGTGCAGGGTAAATGTACACGGTGAAAAGTCTCTTTCGTAGTTGTGTAATTTCCCCACTTGTATAAAGGGGTAGGTGAAGTAGGTGGGGTATATGAACCAAAAAAACATGTGAAAATAAAACCATAATATTGGATGTTAACCTAATATATTATCATTATTTTTATATATTATTTCACGACTTACCAGGAGTGGAGGAGTTGTTTCTTTACTCTATAATTGTCTATGATACCGGAATCAATGGGTATTAAGGCTTCCCCTGTAAAAATAGTAAACAACTTATACATAAAATCCAATTACAAACTAATTACAACATTTGAAATTCATCCATAAAGTCCAATTACAAATAAACTATTATAAACTAAAACATTTGAAATTCATCCGTAAAATCTAAGACAGCAAGGATAAGGAAAACAGAAATTTTTGCTAATAATATCATAATTAATGGGGTTTTTTTCTGATTAAAAAAAATTCTTTTGAATAGAAGTACAATCTGACAGATGAAGACTGTCTGACACAGTCGAAATACTGAGAGTATTATATCAGTAATATATACTGTTCTTGCAGTTATGGGAAATTTGAATATTTTTCTTTCACCTATATTCACATTTTCTTATATCAAATTTCCTCCCAGTGACACTGCCAACTGAACTTATAACTGAACTACTGGTACCTGTTTTGATGTCGAGCCCTACAGCCTGAGTTGGGTCTGTATACTCCTCCTGTAGTTTTACTATAGACTCCTGGGGATCCAGTCCTGAGTTGACCGCTAGAACTTTCACAATGATTAGCAGAGCATCGGCATAGGCTTGTACACCTGTGAAGTAAAGAACAAATCGTATGTTCAATGTCCTAAAGATACTTACAGATAGACTAAACTATGTTTTTGAAAATTCAGTACAGTTAACAATTTTGTTTCATTACGACTTAATTTTGGATTTTCCTGCTAAAAGACATTTTCACTGCAATTCAATTTTGTGAGTTACAGTTAAGTAGCTCTTTTGCCCTTGTCGAAGTTATGTAACCAACATTTTCGTATACAACCACTCATTTCACATTTTCATGGTTGCAGCCTTTCTTTGGTGTGATTTGATTTCAAATTTAGAGACAATGGGGTATCATATATTCATATACCTCTGTATAAAACTGTTTGGTGATCAAATTTGCTTTTTTTCTTTCATTTTTTTTTTAAATTTATTTATTATCATTATTTCTTTTTTTAATATTTGGTGGTGATCAAATTTTGCTTTTTTCTTTCTTTCTTTTTTATTTATTTATTTTTAATATTTGGTGATGATCTAATTTTGTTATTTTTATTCAGTGATGATCAAATTTTACTATTTTTACTTGGCAGTGATCAGTTCTGTTTTTTTTTAATCATAAGTGATGTACACAAAATTAAATCACACAGGAAAACAATCTGTGGTATTCTATTTTGTCTCCTTGTTATCGGTTGGGCAAAAGTATGGTAATTACTGTTTCCATATATATATGCGACATTTTTTCAATTGCACATGAATTCTATAATAAATCAAACACACAAGAGGAGAATATATTTTGAGTGACAAACCACTCATCTTTTTATATTTATTTGTTTTAAATATACTGGGATTTGTGAAAATTAAAACCCAGTAGGCTTTTCATTTTTTTTCTGTCGGCCATGTGAGTTTCAGAACCATTAGCCACTACCACCACTACAATGGCTGGGGTCCTCTATATGTCAAGGTTCCAGACAACACAACAGATTATATTACCTAAACGGGCTCGTCCCTTTACTTCACTCTTGTACTTCATCAGCTCCTGGTAAGCTGCGATCTCAAAAGCTCCAGCTCCAGGGATAACACAAGCTGTAAGTATAGAAAGCAAAAGTTAAAATCAGAAACTCAATGATAATATAAATGCTTAATGTTTAAGACTTCAGATGATACTTGTTAGTCTTACCTATAGCTTGCCTGGTAAGTTATAGAAAGGATATTTTCTGCTTGCATTTCACAGTTAAGGCATTAAACAAATGCAAATATCCAATAAAGTATTCCAGTAAAGGTTACAAATGTCTGCGACAAAAATAACTCCACCTCCATTAAAAGGCAATGACCTTTCATACCGTGCCAGAACCTAGTTTCATGAACATTCCTTAACTAAGAATTTCCAATAGGAAGGCAATACAGAAGCTATGGAAACTTTTTCGGCTAAAGATCCCCCCCCCCTTTACTTCTGTAATGTTTTCCTATGGAGAAGTTTTTAAGTTAAAGAGAATTTCTTAAGCTAAGGAATGTTTAGAAAAACCTGGGGCCTGAGCTTGCTATATGACACTGTTTGTATAAAATCTATGAATTTTCCTGCTAGGTCCTTTCTTTTATTAAAAAGCTACCGTAAAATAAATACAATACCAGCTGTCTACCATAACGCATAACCTACCATCTTCAATTGCATTTTTGACGGCCCTAAGTCCATCCCTCACTGCGTCCTTGATCTGGGTCAGGGTGTGTTTATTGGGGCCTTTCAGTACCAAGGTCACTGATGCTGGGTTCTTGCATTCCTCCACAAAGGTGTACTTGTCTTCTCCCTATAACAACAAAACAATTTGGTTTGATTAGTTTAACATCCTATTAACAGCCAGGGTCATTTAAGGACGTCCCATGTTGAGATGGTGGAGGAAAGTCAGAGTAACCAGAGAAAAACCACCAATCAGCAGTCAGAACCAGTACCGTAGTATTCAACCTTGTAACTTTGAGGTGAAGGGCTTGTAGTAATATGTCGGGACACAGTTGCCAAGGCAGCCCCTCAACAAAACAAATTCTAATAAAACTGAAAGTGTTGAGGTGAAGGGCTTGTAGTAATATGTCAGGACACAGTTGTCAAGGCAGCCCCTCAACAAAACAAATTCTAATAAAACTGAATGTGTTGAGGTGAAGGGCTTGTAGTAATATGTCAGGACACAGTTGTCAAGGCAGCCCCTCAACAAAACAAATTCTAGTAAAACTGAATGTGTTGAGGTGAAGGGCTTGTAGTAATATGTCAGGACACAGTTGTCAAGGCAGCCCCTCAACAAAACAAATTCTAGTAAAACTGAATGTGTTGAGGTGAAGGGCTTGTAGTAATATGTCAGGACACAGTTGTCAAGGCAGCCCCTCAACAAAACAAATTCTAATGAAACTGAATGTGTTGAGGTGAAGGGTTTGTAGTAATATGTCAGGACACAGTTGTCAAGGCAGCCCCTTAACAAAACAAATTCTTAAACTGAAGTGAAAACTGTAATATGTCAGTTGACACAGGTGCAAGGCAGCCCCTCAAAAAACAAATTCTAGTAAACTGAATGTGTTGAGTGAAGGGCTTTAGTAATATGTCAGGACACAGTTGTCAAGGCAGCCCCTCAACAAACAAATTCTAGTAAAACTGAATGTGTTGAGGTGAAGGGCTTGTAGTAATATGTCAGGACACAGCTGCCAAGGCAGCCCCTCAACAAAACAAATTCTAGTAAAACTGAATGAGTGTTCTGAGAACTATATTGCCATAAGTACACAAATACCAAATTTCAGGATCAAATGAGAGAAAAAAAAAGACATTGAATGGCTGAAATTTCACATTTAGAAAACAGTGTTTACTATCTACAACTCTGTATCAAGTATTAATGCATTTATCTAGGATGTGGTGTGGTCAATCTACCAAATTAAGGAGATAGTGAAATACAGCCATAACCCTCTGATCATTTTGAGGTATTTTATACTAGGTTGTAGCTAGCTTACTGAACATGAACCATCCACAGAAACCAAGAGATAGGTTTCTTCAGCATCGTGAGAAATACACATTCAAGTTTTCTCAGTGCATCTAAAACCTATACTGTTTCTCTCTCTATTATAAGAAACACGTAGAGATATAGTATTGAATGTGAAACAACACACTTGATCTCTCCATCTGATGTGTTGTACAGCAGTGTACTCACCAGGACCTGTTCATAAACAAGACCAGCATATCCAAGGCTGTCTGGTGTCAGATCATCTACAGAGTTCATAGCCGTACCACCACAGGCCAGGGCAAGTCTGTAACAACACATATCAAATATATTAACACATAATAAGGCTGGGGCAAACAGGTAATAGATAGGCTTCACCTCCATAGACAATATTCAGAACTATTCACGAACAAGGAAGTACAATTCTATATCAAATTAAGTCTGCCGAAACCAGTTTTTTGAGCAATAATTTGAATTCATATTTATGACCCACATCTTATATTAAGAATACATCTATAAATTATAATCTCTCTTAAGAATGTAACACTCAATTCTATGAACACCTCACCTCTCCATGTTTCTCCTCTTGGCTCTCCTGAGTCCAACAATGCCTTCCTTAGCCATCATGTCTAGGGACAAGGGATCAATGCCCTAGAAATGATATACCACAACTTCTATAACAAGCATTATTATGTAGTTTTTTTGTTTGCATATTACAGTTATCTGCCCTTGCTCACAAAATGATGACGTCACAATGGATATCTACCCGCAAGAGAGGTAACTCTGTAATTTGCAAAGACATATTACTCCAGTTTCATTTATAGTCCAGGTATTACTTAAATATCATCCTATCAATCTATTCTTCATATTATTGAAGCTGGTTATAATGAAACCTACTTGTAATTTTAAAATAATACCAGTTGTGGCACAAATGAATTTGATACCAAATATAAGCAATTCATACACAAAGATGAAGAAAAGAACAGCTTGAAACTGAACACTCATATCTATAGTATTAGTGACCTGGTTTTTTGTACATTACCTTCTGGTTAATGACGATAAAGCCACAGTTATTTCCAGCGCACACTTGTTTTTTCAGAGCGATAATTTTGCGGACTCTCTCATCAATGAATTCCCTTTCGGCCTTCACCAACTTTTCACGTTCAGCAGCAGTCTTGTAGAAGAATGTGGAGTTCACTTCACTACAGACAGAGAAAAAGTCACATGAGAAACAATCAAGTTTATCATCTTTATTAATCAAAGATGTAATGTAATTTTCTCCATTCTTTTACCATACATATTTTCTACTAAATCATAGAATAAAGATAAATTCTAAGAGCTTTTAAATAAGAAGGATGAAACAATAATCTATCTGCTCTAACTGGGACTTCTGTTAACATTTATATCTACTGTAAACATACTGTTTTTGCTTATGAAATTTTAACGCAAAATTGCTTTTGAACAGGTTTGTGATGTGAAAAAATTGAATTCACAGAGTAATTGCTATATAAACAAGACACAAAAAATACAAGACACAGAAGAAATGCTATTAGAGCAATCATGTTTAGTGCAAAATGCCTGACATGAAAAGATTAAAAAAAAAAAAAAATCCACCAAAACATGTATGTTTACTGTAGATTGGACAGTCTAAGAACTTAAAATTGATAGCTAAAAAAACACTTGACAAAATTTGGGAAAAGTATCAGATATTGATTTACTAACGTAAATTGTGTAAACAGGGTTAGTTAATCTTAACTCACGTCTTTTCATACTCCAGTGAAACGTTACAAGTCAGGATGAAACAATCCTCAGAGCGTTTCTTCATGTCTGGATGACGGGCACCATGATCCATGACAATACCTCGCACCAAACTGTAACATTATATTATTATACATTCTAAAGGTATGTATTCTGATCCATGACAATACCCCGCACCAAACTGTAATATAACACCATTATACATTCTAACATTTTAACTTTTTTATACAGTAAACATGTTCTCTAGCTACTTTTATCAAATGTTGATTAGCAGTGTCACTAAAAGTTTGGTAATGTTGGAGAGCAAATGATAGTACACTGAACATTAACTGAAGACAAATGTATTTGGCTTTTCATTCACCATGATTTGCTCCCCAAACTAAAAATCATTATAGAAAGAGTAATTTGAAAATCTTCCTCCAAACCCCTTATCACAACTTTGCTTCCCAAATTTTAAAATCATCATAGAAAGAGTATTTTGAAAATCTTCCTCCAAGCCCCTTATCCGGGCCACTCCCAGGTCTCAGACACCATCTTTGAGGAACACTTACGTGGTATCCATGTCAGTTTTATGCTGCATCTCCATGATCTCCACCATGTGGAGGTCAATGGCTTGGTTGGGTTTTTGGATGGCCAGGACAGCATCAACAACATGCTACAATTACACATAAAACATTTTAACAATGATAGATGACCATCTGAGGATAATAGAATAATTGAGATATATAATAATACAACACTTGTTCAATTACATGTTTTGCTGATATGTTATTAGTGATGATCTTAGTTTGCCTTCCATCAATCATTTGCCATCGGCTATATCAGTCAAACATATACTGTAAACCTAACTTACTTTAGTGTGTGATTAAATTTCATGGACTATAAAAAACCTGTAAAAAATATTTGACTACAAGTTCAATAGTGTTTAATTGTAAAATCCATAGGATGGGAGTGTTTATATAACAACTTCAACTTGTTCTCCAGAAGATGGGAGGGGCGTTTGTAGAGAAAGAAGTTCTAATTACAGTGAATACGTATGCAAGTTACTCTTACCTCTGTGAGGAGATCAGCCAGATCGTTGTAGACCTTAGTACGGAGTGAAGTCCGTGCCACCTGGATCAAAGTGTCACGATCCACTTCACGTTTGACCTTGACCTCATCCAATACCTGAAACCATGACAACACAAACCATGACAACAATACACAACAGATATAGAAATCTAAAATGCTGACACACCTAAGACATTTGACTTTGTTCATATCTATTACATGTACTGGTATCACATATTCTGTGTAGCACTTCAACTAATTAGTTACTTTCGTTTTATTTGTAAACAGACCTGTAATGCCTTATTCCTCGCCAATTCAAAGCCTTCAGCAATGATCCTTGGGTGAAGTCCCTAGAAAGGTAAAGAAGATTAGTGAACAAAACAGTTAAATTAAAAGATTTTATGCACTGTAGATATCACATGTCTGCATTTTATTTCTTATATCAAGAATTTTTTTTTATTTTTTCCATTGCATTGGTTTTTTTTTTTAATATGACCGATTTTATTACCTGGTACATCTTAAAACATGAGGTTAAAGTCTCTACATTGTAGAATTTGATGATTTCTAACATTAATGAAATTATAAATTCATTAAAATTGTGTTTTATGTGATTATGAAATAAACTGAAATGTTTCATGATAATTAGTGTGTACCTCAGAGACATAGAGATCAGCCTGTTTCAGCAGTTCTCCGATGATCAGGACGTTAGATGTTGTTCCATCCCCAGTGATGTCGTCCTGAGCAGTTGCTACTCTGGCTATCAAGGAGGCAGTCGGGTGCTGAATTTGCTGTAGTAGAAAGCATATCTTAATTAAATTGGGTGTTGTAACATTCATTTTTTAATATACATCAATCAATGAAGATATATTATTTATACAGCATGGGAACTGAATTGTTTAGAGCATTTGGGGCTGACTAGTAGCTGGTGATCTAATAGACAGAGTCAACACTTATAAGATAAGATATTGGCAGACTGAATGTTAACACTTGGATATACAAAATGTAATTACAGTGGAACCTCGGATAATTCGACAACCCGGCTTAATACACAGTACTTTGCCGGTCCCGACCGAATTCCTTCTTTATCTTTGTTTAACAAACTGGGAAAAATCAAATTTGGAAAACTCAAAAAATTTGGATGATACGAAGTAAATTTTTGGTCCGAATGACAAAAATCATACATAAATGTTTGTAGAACTCGAAATGAGATTTTTTTTGGACACCGAGATCGCCGAAAATGACGATTTCTTTTTCATAAATATGCCGTTTTACGGCATTTCTAAAGCCGCTTACAACAACAAAAACATGGAAAAACTGGCAATCACAACTTGGAGCCGTACACGATCACTGTCTTCATAGAGCGATGCTACAATTATTTAGGTGTAAGTAGGCTTTAAACCGTTCACCAGCCACCATCGTTTAATCATTAGTTGACGTGCGCAGAATCACTTTCTACATGACTTCCAATGAACATATGTGTTCCTCAGTTACGTAAGTTATGCCTTTATTTCTATAAGCGTGAAAAAATTGTTGTGACTGCATTTAATGGACTCTTTTATAAGAGTCTGCCAAAAAATGACCTAATTTTAACAAAAATTGCGTCAGAGCGATGTATTTCAGATTTATATATATGAAATACAATATATAATCCATGTTCTTTTTTCTAAATAAAACACGTATAATAAATGTTTGTGTGATATAAGATATTTAATTGATATAATTAAAAGGTCCATATATATCTATTAAATTAACAAATCTTTATATTGATAATGTTGTACAAATTATGACACAAAACAAATTCTTATTAAATCATATTTTAAAACATAGGGGAGTTAACTCGTACCATATTTATTTTGTCCAGTCACACTTACCTCCCTTGGTCCGTGAACATTTGAATGTAGTGTAAATCTATTGTGTATGTGTCAACGTTTTCAGATTGACATGCCTGCATTAGGGCCAGCATTAGGACGTTACAATTTAAAGGGCCACTGACTTACCGAAATGGCTTTTGTAAGTGATAAAATTGGAATGTAAAATAATATTAATAGTTTTGTAGAGTCGGAAAAGATATAAGCTTACCGTTGATACTACACTTGTCATCAAATTCTAAACAATTCAAATAAGAAAAAATTAATGTAAATTTTCATTACGCGGGTCGTCTTATGTTTCCCGCCGTCGTTGACTTCCACTGCGCCAGACGGCAAAACAGCGAAATGACTTTTCTCACTTAGCTTATATTACACGCGGAATCTTACATTTGTTTGGTGTTGTTACCTCATCTGAAGCTATCAATATAAATTCTGTGATGTAATTATTGTTCGTAAAAAGCTTTTTATTTTTGTTTCGGAAAGTTAGTGGGCCATTGAAACCTACTACAATACTACGGTGGCTGAGGATATGAAAAATAAAATAGTATTTGGTGTGAACGCAATAATTATTATCCATAATAATTATATGTCACTAAGTAATTGAAAGTTAAATTTTCAGCCAATCAGAAACAACGTTACAAACAGCGACGCCAGTTTTTCCTTTATGTGCTGATAAAGTAAATTTTTAAGCCAATGAAAATGCTCGTAACAAGCAAAATTGAATTATTGTGGTATATCGCAATAATTGTTACGTTCACAAGCAATTATAAAAACAATAAGAAGTAACTTTTTATTTTTCATGTCCTTTCTCAGCTACCTAATCTATTATGGTGCGCTAACGCGCACCATTGGCTATGCTAGAACATCCAATGAATGTTACACGCCAATGCATGTCAAAAATATGACTAATGCTTAAATAAAACTGTAAAAATGTGAAATGAAATTGTAAACCACAAATTGGCTTCATGAACTGACCGTATGTACTCATTTCACTGCACTGTAGATTTAAATACATTGTACAATGATGTGAACTGGACTATCAATAACCACAGTCAGTTCTTATTTGTTCGTATAAAGTTTAAAACTATGCATAACGTCTGTGATGTGTGCGTGAGTTAGAATCCTACACACACACACACACACTGAAGTTTTAAATGTTTAAATAGAATTAAAGATAATTGCTTGACTTGATCAAATGTTTAAGATTAGGTATAAATGTTATGTAATAAGTACATTATTTTAGAAATGAAGATCGCTGCAATATTTTTATAGACCTATTTTCTTGTTGTACATTAAACACAATTACATCCTCGATACTCCAGGGGTTCCGATCACTTACGATCTCTACACCCCCATCCTCGATACTCCAGGGGTTCCGATCACTTACAATCTCTACACCCCTGGGCTATCACAAGTTGTAAAACTGAAGGCAGCCCAGAGGAAAAATCTGAACCAATCACAGGCCAGCAGAAACTTCCTTTGGAGACTACAGAGACAGAAAGCCGCCCAATTTCAAAGCCACACATCCTACCACAGTGTACCATTATACAGCTCTTTTGATGTGCATCAAATGACTACATTACCTGTTTTGTTCTGTTGCCTCCAGTTTTACTATGAGATAGTCCAGGGGTGTAAAGATCGTAAGTGAACGGAACCCCTGGAGTATCGAGGGTGACACAGTTCCTAAATTTAAACAAAAAGAATCGGTAAGATTACACTGTACTAGAAAAATGTTGATGCACGAAATGATAAAAAAACATTCTTTAAAACGTCACAAAAACCATTTGACTGAAACGACGGGCTACAGATGGACTTATTTAACGTCATCAGGTGTTTCAAAGCCGGATTACGCGGAGAAGAAGCATCAACCTACAGCAGCCGATGCACCAGTCAAACATTTTTTTTAAATGATACACCCAAGTTTCTTTGCTGTTCTGCAGATATCAAGTCCAACTTATTCACTGTAAAAAACACTCTATGTGCAGTTTCCAGTATTTAATAGCTGAAGCCAATATTAAAAAACAAATAAAAGTCTTTCTCGTTAGATAAAAAAAAAAGAACACGGCCAAAACATCGAGTCTACGGTTTTGTGAAATTCATTGACCAAATGGTGAGTTTTTCAGAGTAGTGTCCTATGGCCAACGTTTTTCTTGTAATTAACATGCACATCAGATATTTTCTTTTTGATATTTGTCCAAGAAAATTGAATATCAAATATAAGAATTAATGACCTTTGTTTCGGTTCATATTGTGTTATACCGCCTTAGAAGACTATAAAATAATGACCTCGAGCAACACTGTCGGTCGTTATTTATTCTATAAGGGTGGTATAACACCATATGCACCTCCACAAATGTCCATAATTGATATATAATAACATTTTACAAACGTCCCCTTACCCAAGATTTCCAAAGCTCAAAGCTTTGGTTTTAAATGACCACACGACATATACTATCAAACCCTTTACTGTAATGAACGAATACACAATACAAAATTTTATTACTTTTGTAAAGTTTCAGTAATTAACTTATTTTAATTAAGACCAGAAGTTGCGTCTCTGGTACGACTTCCGTGCTTAAACCCAAAATAGCACATCAGGTATGACGTTCTCGATCTTACTTCAAACTAAAAACGCGCTTATGCAAACGTGATATACTCCAAAAGTAGTTTTGCTATATGACCAATCAAAGTAATGGATAAGTCCTTCATGCAGACTAAAGTTATCAAGAAAAAAATAAAAGAAACCTATAAAAAAGTAAAATATATATATATATTATGAGTCTGAAGAGCTCCCTTGAATGGGGCGAAAGCGCTCACTAGTCAGTCGTTATTGTTTTTATTTCTTATATATATAATAATGGATCGATGTTAATTGAAACAAGATGGACGTAGGCTAGCCTCTATGTCCATATCATAAAATTTTGGGGCCGTGCGCGGTGGTCGAATGTTGAAGATGTCCCGACGTATTAGCAATTTCAAATGTTGGGAATGAAACCACGATCCGTGGGGGGTTTTCTCCATACCACGCGTTCTTTGAAGTCAAACGTAGAAAAACAAGTCACGTGTTTATACCTCATTCATGCCATTGGCTGAAATAAATATGGAATTGTATTATGGGTAACTAGTAATCACATGAGTGGGTGTTTACTTCAAAATATAGTGATTTCTCTGACCTGGTATTTAGTATATATAATTTGGCCTTTTTAAGAAGATATTATTTTCTCTGTGTTATATGTATCTGTTCTGAAACATAAAGCAGGTAATTATATATAAAAATATAGAATTCTACGAATTTAGCCGAGGGTAGCCGATCATCGCTGATCCTAGATTAGACGGTTAGACCTATTGAATTGGTCAATTCGCATTATATCATTTATATATAAAACGTGGAAATGACAGCTTTATAAGTCATTTCAGTTCATTACTTATAGCAAAATAGTACATATGTGCAAGTCAAAATGATATGCATGAAATATTAATAACATTTTGGAGTCTAAATATTTTCAAATAAATCATTTTTTCCGAAGAAATGGCAAGCAAACTATCACTATATTTGGAAGTAAACACTCAATCACGTGATCACTATGCTAGTTACCCATAATACAATTGTACATGTATATTCCGGCCAATCACATGAATGAGGTATAAGCACGTGACTTGTTTTACTTCGTTTTTACTACTACAAAATTTTTTTAGATATATCCCGAGTTTTGAGGTAAAACCACATCCCAGGAGGATATTTAGTCCAAAGGCAGGTAGATCTAAAGGGACCTCCAGTTTATAAACATTTTCCCGTGGCTTAGTACATATACTGCTAGTTCTTTTTTTGCATAAATAAATATAATGGTTAAACATTATATTATTGTATGTGGCTTTTTCAGATTAATAAGCTGCCTAAATAAAAAAACGGAAACGTCAAATTTTTTACTTTTTTATTTTCGAAAAGCATACATTGAAAACCGAAAGTGTTTTTCTCTTTTATTGGTATATAAGTTGATTTTTTTATCCTCTAAAAAACGTACCCAAACCATCCTCGTGTTTTAGGAGTGTAGAGAAAAACATCTAGGCGCACTCACACACATTTATATATATATATAATGGTACATGTACATCTACCATTCGTAAAAATGACGGAGTTGCCAATCTCTTTCACTGACATGTAATTTTCTGAGTTATAGAATGATTTAATTTTAAAAGCCATTGGATAGACAATTTATCTAATCTTCCTAAGGTTATCAAATAAGTCATGATATATCGTCAGCAAACAATTTAATGGAGCAGTTGATAATGAAAACAATGTCGTTAATGAAAATTTATAATAGCAATGGACCTAGAAAGGATCCTTGAAGAACACCAGATGTAATAAGCTATATGAGATTGTTTTCCGTTAATTACTGGAGATCTAGTCAAAGATTACCCAAGAGAAGAAATTTCCTGTGATATCAACATATTTTCTTAATTTTTAAAGGACACGTCGATTTTTTTACTAAATACATTCACGAATATTAGACTTTTCAGTTTGTGTTAGTATATCTGTCAGGGATACAGTGTGCCGGGAATATATTCTGTTTCTGTGAGACTTGAATCTAAAAATAGATACATAGAAAAAAGCATTGATAAACTTTTATAAAATACAGTCAGTGATTCGCGTTAAAATATCAGAGTCGGTTGATTGCACATGAATGACCATCACGATAGATCTAATATCCGGAATTTTAGGTTCCGTTCGATTCCGTTTATTAGACGCGATAAGTAAACGGAAGTGGGTAATTTCTGTGGTTGTTGTTGTGTATTGGGATTCTGCCAATGTTCGGATGACATGAGGCTGTAGTGTGAGAGAGGATAGTTCAAACAAGCAAAATTGTAAGTATGCATTCTTTTTCTAAACAAACGCTTTGACAATTGTGAACAGCAATGCCCTGATTGACCCTCAAACGTCATATATGTACATGCATATAATGGCTCCTCGAATGTCGATTGATGGTTCGCGAGCGATGGGCTGGTGCTGAATGTGTTGAATGGTCACAGCGGAGTGTGAGGCTGTGCATTTGCTCTGTCCGTTGTACAGTTTCATCCTCCAGCAATTAATGTGTCAGGCATGTCTAGTTCTTACGTAAACAGGTAATGTTTATATACAAACAGTGAGGTCTGGAGCAGGTGCCCGTGGCTCTGTAGTCCCGTATATATCGATTATTTTGCTGGTTCTAGATGCAAGTCTTAATAACAACATGACGATGTTATCTGTGATACCAGGTGATGTGCAGTGGACAGTACCTTATAGCTTTAAACTTTAATTCATTCACCCATGAAATATTATAATGGATTGGTCTAGTCTTTGATTTAGAAGAGGCTAATTGTGTCTTCAGGGGTAAAAGAGTTTATTAAAATAAAGGCAGTCCGAATTAGATCTCTGTTCCCCATTTCCTGATCCTGTTCAAAAGATTGGGATTTTTTTTTTGAAAGTAAAGTTTTAACAAATCTTATTTCTCAATGTATTTTATCAGATTGGATTTAAGACATACAAAAGCTGAGTTAATGTAATGGATGTTCCATAATATGTCTTTCATTTGAAGTGAATTTTCAGTCAGGGTTCTTTTCATGTTCTCTCCTAAAATGTGAATGGGGACTAGTATCGGCCCTATTCCCCACTGCAAAACCTCAAAATTTTTCCTAATTCAAGCCTTGAATTTCCTAAAATCAAAATTTCTTGAAAACTATCTAAAAATATTGCATGAACTTAGTTGGTTAAGACTTTAAATATTTGTGAATTAGCTTCCGAAAAGTACATCAACTACATTGGAAATAAAAAATCTTAATTGTTATGCGCTATTTCATATTTCATAATTTTTCCCAAATCCTGGTTTTGTTGTACATTTTCCCAAATTCAAAGCCACAGGCCCCATTACCAAAGCAGTGAGAAAAAGGCCTGCATTGTGTCTGACATGCAATATACTTATACATTGTACCTGTACATGCAGGGATCAATCTAGCTCTGATTTATTACCGTTTATGGGTAAATTTCCCCTCAAGAAAATAATTCCCCTCTGGTCTAAAAAGATTTAAAAATTCCCCATTTAAAGCTAAAATATGACCGTTTTTGTAACAAAATTTCCCCTGTGACTTATTTTTCATTAATTTATTGTAGACTTTTGTTTGCAAATTTCTTATATTTATCATACAGCTACTGCATATTTTATGATGAACTCAAATTTTTCATTATTGAGCTTAAAATCTTGCTTTACTAAATCTAAAAATAAGATTAGTTGTTTTACAGTACTTTTTCGTCAAAATGCATATAATTTTGGACCAAAGTAAGATTCAAATTCCCCTATATTTCGCCAAACTTTTCACCTATTTTGAAAAAGGGTAGTTTCCCCCAAAACCTAGATTGATCCCTGATAGCAGGTGTTAGACTGGGGTGAGAGTTTGTGATACATTGATTCTTGTCTTTAACTCTTCAGTGTCACAGTGACAAGATGTTATCAAATCTGGTTTTGTATCTGTTGATTCAATACATTAAGCAAAAAGAAAATATGATATTGAGCTGAAATATAAACTATTTTGTGATAAAAAAAACTATTTATTTGTGTGCATTTCATTCCTAACTAGAAATGTAATTCAACCAGTCTTCTTATGTTGAACATGTATTTAACTATATACATGTAAACTTTATCGCTCATATGGAAGAAATGTATTTATTTCTCCTTAAAACAGATTTTATTCTTTTTTTTTGTACTATGACAGAAACATTCTTAAGCATGAAATTAAAGGTGATGATTTTTTATGTGTATCTGCACCTGGGCTGCATGGCCACAAACATTTTCACATTTGAATGAGAATTCACAGTTTCTCAGACAGGTAGCTATATATATAAGATATCGGTTCTTTATACCAATAGAGTATTGTTACCTATTAAAAACAAAAAGAGTCATAATAATATCTGTATTTAAAAAAAAAAAACATGTAAAAGTGAGTAAATGAAGGGAACATGCACTGGAGTGCAAGAGTCTTTGCGTTATAGTTAAATAAAATCTGTATGTAGTATGTCAGACAGTTTGTTTATTTCATCAAAAGTGTTCAGTATCGTTATGATAGCGGTATTATTTCATTGATACAATGTACTGTTGTACTATTACTGTCTATAAGTAAGTGATGGGAATCAGTTGTAAAATCACAATCGATGATCGGTTTAGTACAACCTACTACTTATGGATTCTATAATCCGATACCATTTATAGAAAACTTTCTTATATTATGTATTTAACCTTTTATTTTCTCTGAAGAAGTTTAGAAAGATATCCTGTGCCAACAGTAAAGAGAAGTTTGTTTTGTTATTATTCAAATTACAAACATAACATTTTGAAATATGAATTTAACTGATGTTTTTGAGACTGCATGCAACTAGAACCTGGAAACCAACTCAATGTTGCATTCTTCTCAAAATATCTCTCACTTCAATGACTTGTAAGAATTTTCACAAACAGAAGAGCAAAAAATCGAGTGATCAGAAGTTATTTTCTAGACATAGAAGCGGTCAAATTGGGTTAGGCAGTCTCTAGGTTTGCTGCTCCAGGCTCTAGACTCTAGAGGTCAGATAGATTTGGTGAAAGACATATGTTAAACTCGGTCTCTTATGGTGAAGTGAACTGGTGTCTCACCACCAAGGGCTATCACTGGCTTAGCGTATTGATTTTACTCTCACAAACAAATGAAGTTATTTATATGCTAACAGCTTGCTCTAATGATTTAGAGAAAGAAAGGTAGAAGTCGATGTTCTACTTCACATCTGTAATGTAATTATTCTATTTTGTTATATGTAACATACCGACCACCTGGTCTATGAACTAAAAATCAGCCTCAAGTCCAGCGAAGTTTCATCCTAGTATTTCTTAGTCCCATAATATAGGTTCAGACCTGGTTTGAACGGTTCAGACCTGGTTTGAACCCTTGGCCTAGATCTTGTTACATATATTTATATATAGTCAGAAATTAGGGTAAATGAAACAAACAAATAAATCAATGCATACATAGATGTACCCGCCTCCCCGGTTGAGCCCTGTACCCTCCCAACTCAATTTATTTTTTATTAATTTCAGCAGCTCAATTACATAAATAATCACTGATATTTGTTTGGTCAAATATTTAAATATCATAAAAGAACTATATAGCTAGATTCAAAATTTAAAGGCCCACTACCTTTCCGGAGCAAAATTTAAAGGTTTCTAAAAATCATAGATAACATAAGAAAATATATGTCGATGGCCTAAGGTGAGGTTACAACATGAAGCTTATGCAAGATATCCTGCGTAATGTATGGTAACAGTTGGGTTTCATTTCACTTTTTTGCCTTCTGGCGCAGTGATAATCAACTACCGCGCGGCATTTAGGACGACGGCGGGAAACATAAGACGACCCGCGTTATGAAAATTAACATTTTATTTATTTAAATTAAATTGTTCAGAAGGTGATGATAAGTGTAGAATTACCGGTAAGTTGATAACTTTTGCGACTCTACAAAATTATCAATCTCGTTTTACATTTCCATTTAAAAAATTAAAAGCTGTTTCGGAAAGGTAGTGGGCCTTTAAGTTAGGTCTTAATTATATGTAACCTACATTATGCATGATGAAATGTTTGACTTAATTATAAGGTCTGTTTTTTACTTAGGATATGTTTTCTTTCTTTGAAAAGATAATAAACCACAAAACATTTTCCTTAGCATGTAAACTAGCCTTTTAACTGTACAATTAAAATCCTTAATCACCCTGTACATTTCTGTGTAACATCTTGCACACTGTGAGAGTGAGTTGTTAAATGATGTGCTATCCCTATCTTATCCCGAGAGGCCTTCAGCTGATGGCCCGAATCAGTAGTAATCTGGTATCAGACAAGGTGGAGGTTGTGTTGACGTAGGGTCATATAGACAAAGACTGGCTTGTGTTGATTAGCTTATACTATACAATTATTGACCTATTTTCAGGTGGATCTGGTGAGTTATCAACCTGAGAAAGTGCATCAGATATTACCTGAGATTGCAGGTCAATAACTTTATTATTATAGACCTTTCTTAGCGAACATGGAAATAGAAGGTAGAATAATTCTTATCTGAATTTAAAAAAAAAAAAATTCAATGTTAAAGCTGGTATAGACAATGGTTTTGGCTGACTGCCACACTGAAATAGAATTGGCTATTTGAATAGTAGATGTCAAAGAGAAACCTTCTTAGCCATTGTATTAGTCCGTCATCTATTACCACCCAAGGGACAAGGGGAAAGTGCTGTCTATAGTAAAGTGGTTTTTATATGCAGGTCACATTGTGTTATAATTGACTATTTGGGACCCCAAGATGTGTATAATCTATATAATTGTTCAGAACAAAAAATCTCCACATTATTTAGTTACGTCCTGTTGTTACAAAATTATCAAACAACTACTCCACCTAAATAACTGGAGGAATTTCAATGATACTTGGTGGCGATACTCCTTTTACAGTGTAGATGTGTGTAATCTATACAATTGAGCAGAACAAAATATCTCAGTATTTTTCAGAGTTAAGTCCCTTTGTTACGAAATTATTAAATGACTATTCCACCTAAAATTACTGGCGGGATTTCAATGAAACGTAATAATCCTTACATAATATAGATGTTTATGATTACTATTAAGATAAGGTACAACTAACTTTTGAGAATAATGCCCTTATTTTCAAAATATTGTGGACGAAACAAGATGAATAAATTAAGGATGATCAGACAGAGTGGATGAATCATTACAGGGATAAGACAGGGGGATGCATTGTGAGTGCCTATGTCTGATTAGATATGATGTGTGTATGTCTGGTATGTCATTGTGACGAGTGCTCCACATAACACACATGACAACTGTCTGGGCCCAATGTTAATATGCAGCATGTATACATATTTATACTTATATAATTACAGGTACATCTTTACTGTAGATATATAGCTCTCTGATAAAGTCATAACACAAAAGTCTCTGTAAACCTCTATGGATATTAATGTATCAAATGGGCATTGTCCATACCAGGGATGAAAATTTGGGCCTTAATTACCTAAAATGGACCCATGCTTTAAATAAATGTTCCTCCATAATTCATACTGTATGGGGTTCTCCAAACTTAGTAAACATAGATACCATATTCACGAAAGTTGTATTTCATGATTTGTATTTGTAAATATTTCAAGATGTTAATATTTTGGTAATGAAATCAGAATATATGGTACTACATATCTATTTTAAATTTAACCTATAATCTCATACAGTTACTCATATATATACTAAATATTATTTTTTGGGGTAATTTTTGCAATTTTGCAATGAAAAGTTCTTCACATCCGTAATTCATAAAAAGAAAATTCCACATTGACAAAAAGCATTATGCACTTATTCTGTGCCCTCCAAACTGAAGTTGGACTAAAGCATGCATGGGTCATGCAAGCAAGCTGGACTTCTACAAATTCTGTCTCTTTCAAACTTTAGCTAGACAGAAAGTGTCAGTCCTGCAAACTTGAGATGGGTGACTATAGATCGATCTGCATGACTCTTTTGCTGCAGTGTTAAAGTTGTATAACATGAAATATTTGTGGGTACTTTCTTTCGTTGGTATAGTTTTATGGATAGAAAAAAATTGTGGTAAACAAATGGAACTATAGAGAATTTACTATATAAAAATAATATACTTTGTTTAAAATTTATGGTTTAATTTCTAGCATTCATGAAAACAATAAATGTTTCCACACAACGGACATATATTACCGTATTTGACCAAAAAGAGGCCAGGGCGTTTAGAAAATGAAAAAATTAAAAGATGCTTACTTAACGAAATTATTGAAAAAACAAAGTGCAAACCTATACAGTTTTGATAGTTGAAGTCTGTTTTTTTACGCCTGGGCAATGGAAATTAAGGAATCAAAAGGGGAAGGGGCGCTAATAGGGACATAGCGCTTATTGGATCGATTACGGTATGTGTAGTATTATTTTAGCCAAAGAGACCAATTTACGTCTGATTCTGACTTGGGAACAGACATATGGCTACATAATGCTATGGTTAATTCTTTCACCCCTGAAATTTCACAATGGACTGTTCCAGTCCTTGATTTAGGAGAGTCTAAATGTGTTTTCAGGGGTGAATGAGTTATCACTTAACAAGCTGTTAGTCAGATCTGCCCACCAAATGTCAACTGTACCACTGTGATTGACTTGTTAATTTACATAATTAAGCACATGGAGGTCACATGATAATATATCCTCTTACATTGCCATGAGTCAGATATGACAGTATATTTGATGCTGCCGAATGTGCATGATCAGCTAGTATTAGTAATATGATTGTGGGATCTTTGATATCCTAATTCTAATTTCATATTTGTATTTGGGTACCAGAAAATATCCCAGTTTCATGATGGCAGAGGTATTATCATTCCTATATAACCCCCTCTCACCCCTGGGGGAATTAGAGTAGACAAAATTTTGGTCTTGCGAATTTTCTGAAATGACAACATTGACTTAAGCTATATATTGTATGGCTGACAAATCTTGGAACTTCTTTGGTAAGAGAACCCTGTTTGAGGAAAACCCCATGTCAATTACTGATGGAAACTCGAACACTTGGTTAAATCTCATGAGATTTCTGGCCAAGACGATTATGATGTGGCTAAGACGATTGTGATGTGGCCATGACGATTGTGATGTGGCCAAGACGATTGTGATGTGGCCAAGACGATTGTGATGTGGCCAAGACGATTGTGATGTGGCCAAGACGATTGTGATGTGGCCAAGACGATTGTGATGTGGCCAAGACGATTGTGATGTGGCTAAGACGATTGTGATGTGGCCAAGACGATTGTGACGTGGCCAAGACGATTGTGATGTGGCTAAGACGATTGTGATGTGGCCAAGATGATTGTGATGTGAAACCAAAACTTTAAGTCAAAGCTACCTAAAACACTGCTTTATAATTCAATGTAAGTTTTTCCTTTGAATAACACATGAATCATGCTGTCTGCCGTGTAATGGAAATGGTTTATTCCCAGACAGACGGGATACACCAAGTCAACTTTAAGGCATCCATCTTGTGTACGTGTGTTATATTCTGTCTTTGAATATTACAGAGTTATCTCCCTTGTGGATAGGTTTCTATTGTGATGTCACAACTTTGTAAGCAAAAATGATGATGCTTTCACCGAAAACAAAACAACATGATGTTATACCCATAAAAGCATGACAACATTTAATACTTAAATCCCTTGAGGGAATGGTTGCATCCTCTTGGGACAGAATGGTTGCATCGCCTTGGGAAAGAACTTCGACTTCTCTTGAAAGAATGGTTAATGTGTCTTAGGAGAGAATAATCGACGCCTTTCGGGAGAGAATGGTCGACTCTTTTCAAGAGAGAATGGTCGACTCCTCTCGAGAAAATGGTTTACTCCCCTCGGGAGAGATTGGTCGACACCTCTCGGGAGAGAATGGTCGACACCTCTCGGGAGAGAATGGTTGACACCTCTTTGGAGAGAATGGTTGATGTGTCTTAGGAGAGAATAATCAACGCCTCTCAGGAGAGAATGGTCGACTCCTTTCAAGAGAGAATGGTCGACTCCTCTCGAGAGAATGGTTTACTCCCCTTGGGAGAGAATGGTTCGACTCCCCTTGGGAGAGAATGGTCGACACCTCTCGGGAGAGAATGGTTGACACCTCTTGGGAGAGAATGGTTGATGTGTCTTAGGAGAGAATAATCGACGCCTCTCGGGTGAGAATGGTCGACTCCTTTCAAGAGAGAATGGTCGACTCCTCTCGAGAGAATGGTTTACTCCCCTCTGGAGAGATTGGTCGACACCTCTCGGGAGAGAATGGTCGTCATCTCTCGGGAGAGAATGGTCGACGCCCTCCCAGAATCACATTCAAGATCCACAGCAGGTCGATCTATAAAGATTATGGAGCCAAATTTTCTTACAGCTTTTCCACTCTTTTTGAAGTAGACATAAAAGCTTTTAGCTTTGAAGAATGTCTATTGAATGGAGTGTATTGGAACAATTAAATATCTAAAATCGTGCACCAAAGGTCATAATGCATATAAGTGAATACTGAAATGTTTATATTCCTTCTGGGAAGTTAAACAAAATTATCACAAAGATCTTTTGAATAATAAAATGCTCCATATTAAACTAGCTTAAATGTCAGAAAGCAAGCTGAAGGCAATGATTACCTTTTGTGTAGAAAAAATGGATAAATTTTGATTGGATAACTTGCTGCGTCCTCACAGCCAGAGCTATCAAAGCTTGCACTAGGTTTATAGGTGGGTAATAACCACTGATCTATGGTCAGTATTTGAATTGTGAAAATAAAAAGATGCTCCACAGCCGACAGAGCATAAACGATACTCATCATTTGAACAATAATTGGTGTTTAATCGTGTATATATATGTGTCTAATTAACACTAAAAATATCATCAAAAAATTTAGTTGGCCTCTGGTGCATACACAATCAGTACTTCATTCCATATAGGATATAGTGCCACGGAATTTTTTCCGGGATGCAATTAATTATTTTTAATATTTCTATCTTCATGTAAAATAAGAAGCTCTAACTTTTCAATGGTGGTAATGGTGTAAAGTAAGTAACTTTTGCAACTGAAGAAAAATATTTCTTTGTCTGCTCCTGTTTTGATAGAGAAAAAATACCATTTATCAGCGGTGGGGCATCTTTAAATTATGACGGATGAAAATCCTTGATATAATGTGTTGGCGTTCTGGCGAATTGGTGGAATATAGTAACATAAATTTTCATAGCAACTGGGAATGGGATGGAGCATCAACACCAAGGGTTCCGTACAAATTTTTTTACGGAACCCTTGGTATTGATGCTCCATCTCATTTCCAGTTGCTATTCACTATATCGACTATGGGGCGCTGTTGAATACTTTTAGTATCCACCTCGGATTCCTCCACCGATTCTTTGCCGACCAGCACCCTCAGGACGTTGGATATCTCTGCCAACCCCTTCATTTATCACAACATTTTAAATAAGGATTCACAAAAAATATTTGCATTAATAGATTTAACTGTACTCATATGGATGTGCATCAATTAAATAGAAATAAATCCTTATTTAAATTTGACCTACATAGATTTTATAAGGCAGTTGTATTGATATTTGTACAGGATTGTGTCGGGTCAGAACAATGTTTGCTTTCTATTGCCTCTACCATTATGATTGGTAAGCATTCAACATGATGTGACAAACGGAAGGCTTGTTGTTGACCGTGTCGTTAATTGTTAATATTTATCAAGTTTATAATTAAATCTTCACTTTACGAAAACACACCTAGTACATATTACATCGTATTTGACATACCGTGTTTAACCCATTAAGCACCCAGGGCTTTTAATAAAATGAAAAAATTTAAAGGTGCTAAATAAGATGACATTATTGCAAACCTATACAGTTTTCATAGTCTTGGGTCTTATGTCCAGGCAATTGAAATTGAGGCCTCAAAAGGGTTAGGGGCACATATAGGGCCATGGGCACTTATTGGGTCGAATATGGTAATACCACCCAGGGTGCTTACAGAATGAAAAAAAATTGGAGAGGGGGGGTTACTTCATAGAATCAATTTGGTTTAGCCTTTGATAAAACTTTTTCAGCAAAATTTTATTTCAAATAAATTGAAATGGGATCAAACAACAGACAGTGCCTATGTAAGTTCTCTCCCTCTCCCCTTCATAAAACTATTGCACAAAGTAAGCTATAAATCAACTCCCAAAAGAAAGAAATTCCATACAGAAACCAATGGTTCTCATATTTTCAGTCTGCGTGTTTAATTTGAGGTTAGTGAAAATGAGGCCTCAAAAAGGGTGAGGGGCACTTATAGGGATGGGGGCGCTTATTCGGTCAAATACAGTATATAGGTAACAGAAATCATGGTCTTTAATTTTAATTGTATGTATGATATAAAGCGGCCATTAATTGAAGCATGTTCAAGAGATATATTAAGGTTTCTGGCCAAGTGGATACCGGTAAGATATATCCTGACAAATTACCACAAACGCTCCAGCTCCGAGTTGTAAGTTCGATCCCATGTGGGGCATATGAAATTTGATTGGGAGGGGGGTGAGGTAGTTGGGAGGGGGAAAAGGGGTGAGTCTATGTACATGTTGTGTTACTTCGCTTCCTCTTATACTCCTGTGTTTCATTGTATTCCATAATGTTTTGATATACCGTATTCAACCCAATAAGCGCCCCGGATGCTTGATAAATAGAAGCTAATAAGGGTCACTTTTTTTTATAGAAACACATTTGGATTTAAGCCTTTTATAAAATAAAGGAAGACATAAATCAATTCACAAATGAAATCAGTAAGGCAACCAGCACAATTTTCATATTTTTAGTCTGCATTTCATACTATTAAAGTTTATAAATGATGAATTTGATATTTTGTTAATCAAAATATAACGGAGAAAAGATTTTTTTAAAATCAAAATATTTTGAAAACACAAACAGAAATTGAAAAGTGGGGGAAAAATATCAGTGCTCAGACTTCAATGAACGCTGTATGTGTAACAGAGATCTTTAAATCATTGACCCCTAAAGACACATTTGGACTCTTCTACTTCAAGAACTGGAATAGTCCATTATGAAATTTCAGGGGTAAATCGGTTAAAGGGGTGGAGTTCTGCTGATTCAGCACATTATTCTTAAGATAAGAAATTATAATTAGTATAGGTGAATGTAGACAGTGTTAATTTGTGGCGTTGGTATTGACCGCGGTCACGTTGTTCTTACACAGGCTTATCTATGTAGACTTTAGAGTCCTCTGTATAATCATGGTCGTATTGATTATAAATGTTAATTAAATACAACGACGCTCTCACACATACAATCTCAGGCTATACCATTGATTTAGTACCTACAATACACCGACCAACCTTGTATTGTAGATCACCGAGTCACAGCCATACTTCTTGTAAAGAGGAATATGTTGTAGTTTAAAAAGTACTTGTTGTCTTTTGAAAGAGGCATTTAAGATCATAGTATTAAAAGTTCTTGTTTTCTCTTGAATGAGGCATTAAAAATCATAGTTTTGAAAAGTACTTTTTTTCTTTTGAATTAGGTATTAAAAATCATAGTTTTGAAAAGTAGAGTGTCAAATCCTGCCGGAATCCCAATTGAATTTTCTCTTCGGATATATACAGTATACAGTCATTCCTAAGTCAGAACAGGCCAGTTACATGTTACAATATATAGAGTATCGTAGTAGCATGTGTATCATTCATACCGACATGTAATTCTACCCACACACTCTGATAATGGACCTAATTAACTGTAAATGTGTATAAAAAGTTGCTGATTAATCTTTTACTACGCTAAGGTGTGTATTTAAACGATTAATTCCAAATCTCGTTAAGGTGTTAATAATTAGACCCTTATCTCGTTGGGTTTGTTGTTACCTTTTGTATACACCTTTAAAAAACTGTGATAGACTATTTAATGACAAGTAGACATTGAAATATATTGATTGTTAGTGCTTTTAATTGGGCTAATGAAAGATGAAATAGATGGTCGCTCAATAATTAGTGGTTTTTAGCTCACCTGGCCCGAAGGGCCGGTGAGCTTATGTCATGGCGCGGCGTCCGTCCGTCCGTCGTCCGTCGTCCGTCGTCCGTCCGTCCGTCCGTCCGTCCGTCAACATTTCCAATAAATCGCTACTAGTCATAGAGTTCTGCATGGATTGTAACCAAATTTGGCCACAAACATCCTTGGGGGAGGGGGAACAGAACTTGTATAAATTTTGGCTCTGACCCCCCAGGGGCAGGAGGGGCGGGGCCCAATAGGGGAAATAGAGGTAAATCCTTTAAATTGCTACTTGTCCTAGAGTTTGGCATGGATTGTAACCAAAATCAGCCACAAACATCCTTCGGGGAAGGGGAACAGAACTTGTATAAATTTTGGCTCTGATCCCCCAGGGGCAGGAGGGGCGGGCCCAATAGGGGAAATAGAGGTAAATCCTTTAAATCGCTACTTGTCCTAGAGTTTGGCATGGAATGTAACCAAAATCAGCCACAAACATCCTTGGGGGAAGGGGAACAGTACTTGTATAAAATTTTGGCTCTGATCACCCAGGGGCAGGAGGGGCGGGGCCCAATAGGGGAAATAGAGGTAAATCCTTTAAATCGCTACTAGTCATAGAGTTGTGAATGGAATGTACCCAAATTTGGCCACAAACATCCTTTGGGGAAGGGGAACAGAACTTGTATAAATTTTGGCTCTGGCCTCCCCGGGGGCAGGAGGGGCGGGGCCCAATAGGGGAAATAGAGGTAAATCCTTTAAATCGCTACTAGTCATAGAGTTCTGCATGGATTGGAACCAAATTTGGCCACAAACATCCTTGGGGGAAGGGGAACAGAACTGTTATAAATTTTGGCTCTGACCCCCCTGGGGGCAGGAGGGGCGGGGCCCAATAGGGGAAATAGAGGTAAATCCTTTAAATCGCTACTAGTCATAGAGTTCTGCAGGAATTGGAACCAAATTTGGCCACAAACATCCTTGGGGGAAGGGGAACAGAACTTGTATAAATTTTGGCTCTGGCCCCCCGGGGGCTGGAGGGGCGGAGCCTAATAGGGGAAATAGAGGTAAATCCTTTAAATCGCTACTAGTCACAGAGTTCCGCATGGAATGTAACCAAATTTGGCCAGAAATATCCTTGGGAGAATAAGAACTGAGTTTGTATAAATTTTGGTTCTGGTCCCGGGGGGCAGGAGGGGCGGGGCCCAATAGGGGAAATAGAGGTAAATTCTTTAAATCGCTACTAGTCATAGAGTTCTGTATGGATTGTAACCAAATTTGGCCACAAACATCCTTGGGGGAAGGGGAACAGAACTTGTAAAAGTTTTGGCTCTGGCCCCCCAGGGGCAGGACGGGTGGGGCCCAATAGGGGAAATAGAGGTAAATCCTATAAATTGCTAAAATAAATTGTCCTAGAGTTTTGCTTGGATTATGACCAAATTTGGCCGCAAACATCCTTGGGGGAAGGGGAACAGAACTTGTATAAATTTTGGCTCTGACCCCCTGGGGGCAGGAGGGGTGGGGCCTAATAGGGGATTTAGAGGTTAATATCAAAATTCCTTCAGAAAAGAAACAATGAACCTGTATTCAGAACATTACTTGGCATTACAAACCAGGTGAGCGATACAGGCCCTCCATAATTATTGGGTTTTTTTTTCCAAGTATCTCATAGACAATATCTGAAACATTTCTAAACAGAGAATGGAAACTCCTTCTTTGTGTTTTTAATACAACACGCTTTTGTATTATAGCTATCTGGTATACTAAATGTGTAGGAATTGCCCTACAATGACATCTAGTGGTGACTTCTTGAACCATTTCATTCATAAACTTCCATTCATAAATTCCCTATTCATTGAATAATATTCCTTTGGACCAATCAGACGGTGGACTTTCATTAAGAATTCTAACTTTAAGGAATTTCTTCAGCTTCTAACCAATTCTCCATAGGAATTATCATTAAAAAAAGTGAAAGAACTATACTTAATTCTAGTAAAACATTTTTAAATCCTTAACTTATAATTCTCTATATCGAAGCAGATTGTAGAAGTTTGGGAAATTTGAAGTTCTGTAGTAATGCTTGGAATTCTCTACGGAGAATCTTAGATGAAATTCCTTAAGATATTCCTGCATTCCTTGGTGAAACTGTCGAGGCTTGGTACTGGATCTCTTGTTTTCAGGACTTTTAAGGCCAGTACACCTGGGAGATCACTAGCATAGTCAGGTAGGAGGCTGTAATATAAATCAATAGAGCTTTTCTCCAGGTATGTTTCTTTTGTGTTAAAATGATTTTTAGATGGGGATGGCCATATTGACATATATACGAGTAATTAATTGTAAGATAAAAACAGTAATGTTCCGAGAGATGAAATCCTTAATGGTTTTGTATTCTCTGAAAATAATTAGATATTTATGGTCATTAAGGCATAACGAGGCGTGTATTGAAACAGGTATTGATCACTGACATGGTTGAGTGATTTACGATACCTGCCTGTGTACCCGCTCTAGTGAAGTGTAGCACTATGAATGTGCGATGAATATGATCTTTTTGTTTAAATTTCTCGTTTTATTTCTCGTATTATAAATTTATTTGTTGTTGGAGGGGGAAAGGGGAGTTGATTATAGATCGATGGTTGTGGGTTTATTGTTAAGTTTTATGGCCTATCAACACCCATGGTCATATAAGGAAGTGACTGGTTTGATGGTGGAGGAAAGCCAGAGTACTCGGAGTAAAACCACTGACCGGTCGTTAGTACCTGGGAACTGCCCCACATATGGGATTCAAACTTGGGTCCCAAAGGTTGAGGACTTGTGGTCATATATGTTAGGACATCTTAACCACTCGGCCTCCAGGTTCAGATATGGAGGAGAAAAGCTTAATAGCTGATCGCGCAGGGTCCTAATATAGATTTATAAGGGAAGAATAAGGTAAAATACTCGAGAGTTATATAAGGAAAATTATTACTATTTATAAAAGAGATGGTTTTATAGGGGGGGGGGGGGTAGAGATCGACTTCTGGGGTGTGTGCTGCGTGATGTTGGACAGGAGAGTTGATATAAAAGTCTTAGAAGTACTTTATAGTACATAAGACATTGTGTTATGCACATCTTAGGTTAGATAAGAACTCTTAGAAGTACTTTATAGTACATAAGACATTGTGTTATGCACATCTTAGGTTAGATAAGAACTAGCTTTGATCTGAGTAAAGGAGCTGTGGTGTTTATGATGAAGAAATAAAATATTTACACAGCAGTAAGACAACACAAGTCATCTCTGGCATCGTTCCTGGTATTTTATATAGTTTTACAATAGATGGATACAGGTACTGTATATAGCTGTGGCCATGAAATTATGTTCCTCAGAAATTGCATTTCAGATATTAATTGTTAGCCGCCAGTAATTACACAAAACAAATGTTGTATTCCTTCTCAACAAAGACATGTCGCAGAAAGCTGAGATAAAAGCGAAGGAGAATTAGTCCTTATGCATAATTTACTCTGGAAAATGTCAGTGTTATTTTCAAAACCAATTTTCTCCCCGCTCAGGTTTAAACTTTCTCTACTATATTTGTACTGAAGGTTAAGTTCAATTTTAAGAGCACTTCAGCAGCATGTGAGTTTGGAGAAATATACAGAATGCTATGGGTGACCATGTAGCATGGTTTTTCAAATCATGGTTTGAACTTGCTAAAGCATAATTTGACTAAATCTCCATATTCAAGTTATAGTTGTGTTATAAGTAATGATTGATTTTGCATGATGATGTTAGATGTACAAGTACCTGAACTTAAGGCCAAAAAAAAATCAAAAAAATCTAGGTTTCAGGTACCCCTACCTACCCTAGTTTTTACCTCCAACCCTAGCTATTTTATCACACTTTTTCGAAACAAAAATGTAGTGTGTGAAGTTTTCAGCTTAGATTTTTACAGAAGTATATCCAGATAAAGCTAAATTAAAGCAATGAGATATAAAAGACTTCTAGCCAGCCTAAAGCCTGAAAGACAAATTACTTTTGTACTGTAGTAATGAAGCAACTGAACCCCTCCTCAAAAAAAACAAAAAAATAAAATAAAATGAAAAAAATTCCCGACCGACCTACCCCATTTTTTAGGTCATCTGACCCGAAGGGTCAGGATGACCTATAGTCGTCATGTTTCGTCCGTCATCGTCCGCCGTGCGCCGTGCGCCGTGCGCCGTCCGCTGTGCGCCGTGCGTTAACTTTTCACATTTTGAACTTCTTCTAAAGTTCTACCAGTGCAATTTGGCTGAAACTTGCATGAAATGATCCTGCCATGGTCCTGACAAAGTGTTGTTATTTTTTGGGTCGATCCGAAATCCAAGATGGCCGCCACAGCCGCCATCTTGAAAACACATTTTGAACTTCTTCTCAAGTTCTACCGGTGCGATTAGGCTGAAACTTGCATGAAATGATCCTGACATGGTCCCGACAAAGTGTTGTTACTTTTCGGGTCGATCCGAAATCCAAGATGGCCGTCACAGCCGCCATCTTGAAAACACATTTTGAACTTCTTCTCAAGTTCTACCGGTGCGATTTGGCTGAAACTTGCATGAAATGATCCTGACATGGTCCCGACAAAGTATTGTTACTTTTCGGGTCGATCCGAAATCCAAGATGGCCGCCACAGCCGCCATCTTGAAAACACATTTTGAACTTCTTCTCAAGTTCTACCGGTGCGATTTGGCTGAAACTTGCATGAAATGATCCTGACATGGTCCCGACAAAGTGTTGTTACTTTTCGGGTCGATCCGAAATCCAAGATGGCCGCCACAGCCGCCATCTTGAAAACACATTTTGAACTTCTTCTCAAGTTCTACCGGTGCGATTTGGCTGAAACTTGCATGAAATGATCCTGACATGGTCCCGACAAAGTGTTGTTACTTTTTCGGGTCGATCCGAAATCCAAGATGGCCGCCACAGCCGCCATCTTGAAAACACATTTTGAACTTCTTCTCAAGTTCTACCGGTGCGATTAGGCTGAAACTTGCATGAAATGATCCTGACATGGTCCCGACAAAGTGTTGTTACTTTTCGGGTCGATCCGAAATCCAAGATGGCCGCCACAGCCGCCATCTTGAAAACACATTTTGAACTTCTTCTCAAGTTCTACCGGTGCGATTTGGCTGAAACTTGCATGAAATGATCCTGACATGGTCCCGACAAAGTGTTGTTACTTTTCGGGTCGATCCGAAAATCCAAGATGGCCGCCACAGCCGCCATCTTGAAAACACATTTTGAACTTCTTCTCAAGTTCTACCGGTGCGATTTGGCTGAAACTTGCATGAAATGATCCTGACATGGTCCTGACAAAGTGTTGTTATTTTTCGGGTCGATCCGAAATCCAAGATGGCCGCCACAGCCGCCATCTTGAAAACACATTTTGAACTTCTTCTCAAGTTCTACCGGTGCGATTAGGCTGAAACTTGCATGAAATGATCCTGACATGGTCCCGACAAAGTGTTGTTATTTTTCGGGTCGATCCGAAATCCAAGATGGCCGCCACAGCCGCCATCTTGAAAACACATTTTGAACTTCTTCTCAAGTTCTACTGGTGCGATTAGGCTGAAACTTGCATGAAATGATCCTGACATGGTCCCGACAAAGTGTTGTTACTTTTCGAGTCGATCCGAAATCCAAGATGGCCGCCACAGCCGCCATCTTGAAAACACATTTTGAACTTCTTCTTAAGTTCTACCGGTGCGATTTGGCTGAAACTTGCATGAAATGATCCTGACATGGTCCCGACAAAGTGTTGTTACTTTTCGGGTCAATCCGAAATCCAAGATGGCCGCCAAAGCCGCCATCTTGAAAGCACATTTTGAACTTCTTCTGAAGTTCTACTGGTACGATTTGGCTGAAACTTGCATGAAATGATCCTGACATGGTCCCGACAGAGTGTTGTTGTTATTTTTCGGGTCGATCCGAAATCCAAGATGGCCGCCACAGCCGCCATCTTGAAAACACATTTTGAACTTCTTCTCAAGTTCTACCGGTGCGATTAGGCTGAAACTTGCATGAAATGATCCTGACATGGTCCCGACAAAGTGTTGTTACTTTTTGGGTCGATCCGAAATCCAAGATGGCCGCCACAGCCGCCATCTTGAAAACACATTTTGAACTTCTTCTCAAGTTCTACCGGTGCGATTAGGCTGAAACTTGCATGAAATGATCCTGACATGGTCCTGACAAAGTGTTGTTACTTTTCGGGTCGATCCGAAATCCAAGATGGCCGCCACAGCCGCCATCTTGAAAACACATTTTGAACTTCTTCTCAAGTTCTACCGGTGTAATCCGGCTGAAACTTGCATGAAATGATCCTGACATGGTCCCGACAAAGTGTTGTTATTTTTCGGGTCTATCCGAAATCCAAGATGGCCGCCACAGCCGCCATCTTGAAAACACATTTTGAACTTCTTCTCAAGTTCTACCGGTGCGATTTGGCTGAAACTTGCATGAAATGATCCTGACATGGTCCCGACAAAGTGTTGTTATTTTTCGGGTCGATCTGAAATTCAAGATGGCTGCCACAGCCGCCATCTTGAAAACACATTTTGAACTTCTTCTCAAGTTCTACCGGTGCGGTTTGGCTGAAACTTGCATGAAATGATCCTGACATGGTCCCGACAAAGTGTTGTTACTTTTCGGGTAGATCCGAAATTCAAGATGGCCGCCACAGCCGCCATCTTGAAAACACATTTTGAACTTCTTCTCAAGTTCTACCAGTGCGATTTGGCTGAAACTTGCATGAAATGATCCTGACATGGTTCCGACAAAGTGTTGTTATTTTTCGGGTCAATCTGAAATCCAAGATGGCAGCCAAAGCCTCCATCTTGAAAGCACATTTTGAACTTCTTCTCAAGTTCTACTGGTGCGATTTGGCTGAAACTTGCATGAAATGATCCTGACATGGTCCCGACAAAGTGTTGTTATTTTTACGAGTCGATCCGAAATCCAAGATGGCCGCCACAGCCGCCATCTTGAAAATACATTTTGAACTTCTTCTCAAGTTCTACCTGTGCGATTTGGCTGAAACTTGCATGAAATGATCCTGACATGGTCCCGACAAAGTGTTGTTATTTTTCGGGTCGATCCGTAATCCAAGATGGCCGCCAAAGCCGTCATCTTGAAAACACATTTTGAACTTCTTCTCAAGTTCTACCAGTTTGATTTGGCTGAAACTTGCATGAAATGATCCTGACATGGTCCCGACAAAGTGTTGTTATTTTTCGGGTCAATCCGAAAACCAAGATGGCTGCCACAGCCGCCATCTTGAAAACACATTTTGAACTTCTTCTCAAGTTCTACCAGTGCGATTTGGCTGAAACTTGCATGAAATGATCCTGACATCGTCCCGACAAAGTGTTGTTACATCTCTGGTTGATCCCAAATCGAAGATGGCTACCATGGCACTATATCTAATTAACTTCCTACATGTTAAGGCACTTTGGCCTCTTGTTTGAAAGAAAATTTGTTGAAAGAAATTGAAAATGATCCTGACATTGTCCTGACAAATTGACACCATATGAAATTAAATTTACCATTGCCAAGGTAGTCAGATGACCGGTAAGGCCCTTTGGGCCTCTTGTTCAGTCATGTAACCTGAAACATGCATATAACTTTTTTTGGCCTAATAGTAATAAGAGTGTCCTTAAAAAGCGGCTACCCACTGGTGATTGTTCAGGATTCATTCTAATAGGGAAGCAACTTTGTCAGGAAATTGGAAAAACACGTCCACTCAATAGGAAGATAATGTTTAAAAGAAATAAAACAGGAAACATGCACTCAGCCTACAAATATCGTACGGCCAGTGCAAAATCTAAAAAAATTAATCTACAAATGCCTGATTTGTGCAGTTCAGCTTGGAGCGGGAAAAAAATCACGGCCAGGCAAGGATTCGAACCTGGGACCCTCCAAACACTTCAACTGATGTACTCAACCAAAGGGACAAATTCACATACAATGTGATACCCGATAGCGTTTGTCCGGGACTATTGTTTCTATTGGTGATGGAATGACGTCAGAAGATGATTTCCCTTTGAATATACGACAGGTCACCGCGGCGATCAACCTGTTATAGAATTGTTACATTAATGTATATAAAATAAGTTGTTTGTTGTTTCGATGCCTGGAATATCTCGACAGACATAAAAGACCTGCTACCTTTCCAAAACATATTAAAAAGATTCTTAAAGTGAATAGTCGGGCAAAGAAAACCAGTCTAAATGCGTTCATTGGTCTTCCAAAAGTTCTCACATATTAATATGACGCCAAGTTCTGCTTACGTTTCCCAGTTCTGGCCATTAAAGTAAAGGAAAGTTGAAAGCAGTGAAAGCGAGGCTGCGTGTAAATGTAACCACGGACATAGTCAGCAGGGAGGACGTTTTAGGATTCCTATACTTTAAATTAATTTCTTCGTACGCAGACAGATTTTGGCGAGAGATTTTATTTTTCTATTTCATAAGAAATTATACTGGATACATTCACACCATTTTTACCGACTTTAGCCATCCTTGCCCGACTGTTCACTTTAAACACAGCAAAAACAAAAAACAAAAAAAAAATACTGATTACTTAATATGAGGTTACAACACCAAACAAATGCAAGATTTCCTGAGTTATCTATGTTAACAGTGAAGATTCATTTTGCTGTTTTGCCGTCTGGTGCAATGATAGTCAATCCAATGCGCAGGTATTAGCCAATTAACGGTGGGAAACATAAGACAACCGGTGTTATGAAAATAAACATTTGAATTAGTTTAATTGAAATGTTCAGAAGGTGATGACGAGTGTAGTATTAAAAATTGAATAAGTTATAATAGCTTTTGCAACTAGAGGCCTGCAGGGTGGCAGAGTGGTTAAGGTGTTTCGACGACATATAACCACAGGCCGTCCACCTCTTGGTCGCGAGTTCGAATTTCAAGGTGGGCAGTTGCCAGGTACGGATCGCTGGTCAGTGGGTTTTCTCCGTGTACTCCAGCTTTCTTCTACCAACACACCTGGCACGTCTTTACAGGACATATACCGTAAAAACTTGTGTAATTTGCGCACTTTTTCTGTGCAAAAATAAAATTTGAAGTTGGGGGTGCGCAAATTACATTGATAGAGTAGTTTTAAAAAATTTACGGGGAAAAAATCTGTCCATTCTGAGGGGCTGACGATCTATGAACGTTGAGGTACCGCTCCGTGTATGGTAGCCATTTTATATAATAAAAGGTATTAAAGATTGTAAAAACAATGCCTCACCTATTAAAGTGGATTATCTATGGCTAATTAAAGTGTTAAGTTATGACCACGATGTTTTGTTTACATTTGTCCCGATAATTTCAATGGCGACTGACTGAGAGCATGGCTTCTACTTACAGCAAGAGGGTATACCCTGTACACCTCGTAGTATAATGGGACAGCCACAATCAGTGACTTCGGCTGGGTCAATGTAGTTTACCTGTATTTTTTTAGGGGAGAGAGGCTGTAGAGAGAGTCTGTATAGAGTGTGTGTGTGTATACACAAAAGTTACCCCGGCTGCAGGCGTGTGCAAAAAGTCAAAACACACAAGGGATTTATAAGATGCCTAAACTGACCTATATTTAGGACTTTCAATAAATGGTTTGCAATTGCATTACTGCAGAATTAACAAGCTACAAGGTTAGTGAAATTTTCAATGGTATTATTGTATATAATTAGCCTTTAGCTTTGCACATGAAACTCCGTAGGGCCCGGCTGCAGGCCGTGTGCAAAAAGTCAAAACACACGTGGGATTTATAAGATGCCTAAACTGACCTATATTTAGGACTTTCAATAAGTGGTTTGCAATTTTATTACTGCAGAATTAACAAGCTACAAGGTTAGTGACATATTCAACCGTATTGATAATTTTGATTAGCCATCAGCTTGGATCTGGTACCGTACAGGTAGTGAGTTTACTCACAATGTGATTGTTGCAAGCTAACGTATCCGCTAGCCGATTGCTGTTGATTGTTAATGATCTCAAACACACTAATTACTTATTGTGACAATTTTAAACAAATAAATTCTAATCTTTTTGAATATTCCTGATTACTATTCATGTGTAATATCTCAAAACATTGACATGTGCACGGAGTACGGCGAATTCGAACCGGACCGCCGATGTTTTGGACATCTGCAAGATATTTTAGTTTCAGGTTACGGTGGCCAATAAAAGAAAACGAACACAATGTGGTTTTAATATATTATTTCTTCTTAATACAACACTTCTTTGTGCATTTTGTCAAGCATTTATGAGGAATATTTTGCATTGAAATTGTCACCTTCATACATCGATTTTGGGACTCCCTGGACATCGTTTTCCCCCCAAAAAATTTGATGCGCAAAATATACTGATAGTAGATTTTTTTCAGCATTTTCAGCCCTAAAAAGTACCTGCGCAAATTACACTGGTGCGCAAATTATACCAGTTTTTACGGTAATAGGACATTTAATAGGATGTTAGGGTGGAGCATCTTTAAACAAATAAAAACCTGCTTTTCCAGCTCTACAAAATTATCAATCTGATTTAGCCTTCCCATTTTAAAGATTGCAAGATGTTTTGGAAAGGTAGTGGGCCTTTGAGTTGGGTTTAACATGGTAAGAATGTAATGCTTCTATAATACATACAGAGAGGTATAATTAGATGTCTGATGAACCTATCTCAGGAAAGGATTGGCAAAATATCATATTGTTATCAAAAAAGGCTTATGCATTGATGGTTATATGTGATAGGTTCATCATCTTTAATACGGTCGTTAATTGTTTTGTTGTAGAATCGTCCATTGGTCTTTCTCATTAATAAGTAGAATAAGCTAATTAATTAAACAAAGACATGTACAGAATGAAATTGTGGTGCACCAAATACTACAAATGTACTTATTTTTAACAGTTGGTGTTTTTTTTGTTTTTTTTTTAGAGCTTTTTGTGCCATCTTAGAAGCACTTGTTTATATACAGCACTAGTAAAAATTTTGTTAATCGCTTTAACAGTATTTTACAAATTTAAGCTTAAATTTGAGTGCACAGTGGGGGGGGGGGGGGGGGGGGGGGGGGAGTTGAAGGGGGAGGATCGACAGAAGAGATGTTTGGTGTTATATATTGTTTTCATGTTTAGAGGTAGTTTGCTCTGTAGAATCACTGTCTGGGTCTTTTTACTGTATAATTATTCTCACTCTACCATTTACTATTATCTCGGAGATTCTCAAAGCTAGACGAAGCAGCGTACCAATTTAGACAAATGGAAACATGTCTGTTTGAACTCTGTACCACCCCTAAATACCAAAATGATAGGGTCCAAGTCAATGATGGGAGATTCCATTACCAAAAAACAGGGATAATAGGTAGCAGGAAATAATTAGCGGTTTACGGAGTAGACTGTCTAAATGATTATTGATGTGAACGCAGTAATGTGTGCATCAGAGATTTTTGAGATGTTGTACTGCATCGCACTAAATCATCTACCATAGATATTCCCTTTGAAATTCAATAATTTTTGTATCAGTCTCGGTATTAATTTGATTTCTAATCACAAGGAGCGGATATTTTCATGATGAGTCACTCCATACATAAATACAATTATATATTTCAGAAGATAATTTCAGTTGCAAAAATTATATATAACATTCAATGTAATTGAGATTTTTCTTAAAATCCTTGTGATCAAAAAGCTTTTGAATATGCTGTGTATTTCAGTGAAAAAATTGTTTTATATGCCCAATTTTTTTCCAATGAACTGAATTTAGAGTTTTGTAAAAACACTCAGGTTGCTGATCAAACTTCCGGAATGTGCCTCATGTATTTTAGTGAAATATCTATTTTTATTGTATAGTTCACTAAAATATTTCACATGTTTTATATGTTGAGGGCCGCGGTGGTAGCTGAGTATTAAAGATGTCCTGGCATATATTACCAAAGCCCTCCACCTCTGGGTTGGGAGGTCGAATCCCATGTGGGGCAGCTGCCAGGTGCTGACTGCTGGTTGGTGGCTTTGATCTGGGTACTCCGGCTTTCTTCCACCAACAAACCTGACACATCCTTACATGACCCTAGCTGTTAATAGGATGTTACATTAATACAACCCATACCTTGTTTTATATGTGCAATTTATTTCAAATGAGCAAGCACCAAATTTTATAGATCACCCTATTATCAACTTTCCCTGGTTCTGAAATACTCCATGGGAATTAGATTTTAACTTGGCAATGCTTAGATTGTAGATTCATTTGATAATGTCCATCCTTATTTACCAAAATTGGTTCAATGGACATTTCTATCTTTTGGACTTGGACTGGTCCATTTCGATATTTAGGTAAGACAGGTTGTCCATCAATCAAGATGTAGAGACAGCGAGATGACATCTTCACAACAAGAAAGTTTTATGTCAAACTAATTTGCATAAATTTACATATCCATTTACATTTGACAGGTCTTGTATGTTAATTTGAAATTAGATGTGTGTATGCTAGAAAATTGATGCATGTTTCGTTGAATACTGTACCATGTTTTATCCAATAATCTCCCAGATTGCTTTAGAAATTGAAACAAATAAGAAAGTGCTTTATAGAACCAAATTGTACTATAATCTTTCATAAAATTACCGTATTTGTCCCAATAAGTCCCCATGTCCCTATAAGCGCCCTCCCCCTTTTGAGGCCTCAATTTCAATTGCCCAGGCATAACTAAAGACCAAAATTGTAATTGTATTGGTTTGCAATAATTTTGTTAATTAAGCCCCTTTTCATTCTTTTCAATTTCTTAATCGCCCTGATTGCTTATTGGAACAAATGCGGTATTTCACAAAATAAGCCATCCACAGTATTGTTGTTATCATGTCATTGACGACACAGATTGAAGACAAGTATAGTTAGACTATTTGGCAATACTTGTAGTTTCTGCCCTTGTATAGTGATCAACATTATGGAGTGGGACGACTGGTTCACCCATGTCAGTATTATCTGACTGGGTGGGGTGTGTTGCTTGGTGTCTTCAGCAGCATGCTTCAGTGATACAGCACTATAATAAAGGCGAAAGATCCTCAATACAATATATAATATGACCGGGTGGGGTGTGTTACAATAAAGGGCACGGTGTCTTTGGCGGCATGTTTCAGTGTTATAGCACTATAAAAAGGGCAAGAGTTCCATTATACAAGAAGACACAACATGAATATACCGCAGTCTCCCAAAACACGTACCTCGCACTTCGCACATGCTACACACCACATACATGGGAGGCCGTCCTTACATGACCCTGGCTGTTAATAGGACATTATACATGGGAGGCCAATCTTACATGACCCTGGCTGTTAATAGGACGTTATACATGGGAGGCCAACCTTACATGACCCTGGCTGTTAATAGGACGTTATACATGGGAGGCCAATCTTACATGACCCTGGCTGTTAATAGGACGTTATACATGGGAGGCCAATCTTACATGACCCTGGCTGTTAATAGGACGTTATACATGGGAGGCCAATCTTACATGACCCTGGCTGTTAATAGGACGTTATACATGGGAAGCCAATCTTACATGACCCTGGCTGTTAATAGGACGTTATACATGGGAGGCCAATCTTACATGACCCTGGCTGTTGATAGGATGTTATACATGGGAGGCCGTCCTTACATGACCCTGGCTGTTAATAGGACGTTATACATGGGAGGCCAATCTTACATGACCCTGGCTGTTAATAGGACGTTATACATGGGAGGCCAATCTTACATGACCCTGGCTGTTAATAGGACGTTATACATGGGAAGCCAATCTTACATGACCCTGGCTGTTAATAGGACGTTATACATGGGAGGCCAATCTTACATGACCCTGGCTGTTAATAGGACGTTATACATGGGAGGCCAATCTTACATGACCCTGGCTGTTAATAGGACGTTATACATGGGAGGCCGTCCTTACATGACCCTGGCTGTTAATAGGACGTTATACATGGGAGGCCGTCCTTACATGACCCTGGCTGTTAATAGGACGTTATACATGGGAGGCCGTCCTTACATGACCCTGGCTGTTAATAGGACGTTATACATGGGAGGCCATCCTTACATGACCCTGGCTGTTAATAGGACGTTATACATGGGAGGCCGTCCTTACATGACCCTGGCTGTTAATAGGACGTTATACATGGGAGGCCGTCCTTACATGACCCTGGCTGTTAATAGGACGTTATACATGGGAGGCCGTCCTTACATGACCCTGGCTGTTAATAGGACGTTATACATGGGAGGCCGTCCTTACATGACCCTGGCTGTTAATAGGACGTTATACATGGGAGGCCGTCCTTACATGACCCTGGCTGTTAATAGGACGTTATACATGGGAGGCCGTCCTTACATGACCCTGGCTGTTAATAGGACGTTATACATGGGAGGCCGTCCTTACATGACCCTGGCTGTTAATAGGACGTTATACATGGGAGGCCCGTCCTTACATGACCCTGGCTGTTAATAGGACGTTATACATGGGAGGCCGTCCTTACATGACCCTGGCTGTTAATAGGACGTTATACATGGGAGGCCGTCCTTACATGACCCTGGCTGTTAATAGGACGTTATACATGGGAGGCCGTCCTTACATGACCCTGGCTGTTAATAGGACGTTATACATGGGAGGCCGTCCTTACATGACCCTGGCTGTTAATAGGACGTTATACATGGGAGGCCGTCCTTACATGACCCTGGCTGTTAATAGGACGTTATACATGGGAGGCCGTCCTTACATGACCCTGGCTGTTAATAGGACGTTATACATGGGAGGCCGTCCTTACATGACCCTGGCTGTTAATAGGACGTTATACATGGGAGGCCGTCCTTACATGACCCTGGCTGTTAATAGGACGTTATACATGGGAGGCCGTCCTTACATGACCCTGGCTGTTAATAGGACGTTATACATGGGAGACCGTCCTTACATGACCCTGGCTGTTAATAGGACGTTATACATGGGAGGCCGTCCTTACATGACCCTGGCTGTTAATAGGACGTTATACATGGGAGGCCAATCTTACATGACCCTGGCTGTTAATAGGACGTTATACATGGGAGGCCAATCTTACATGACCCTGGCTGTTAATAGGACGTTATACATGGGAGGCCAATCTTACATGACCCTGGCTGTTAATAGGACGTTATACATGGGAGGCCAATCTTACATGACCCTGGCTGTTAATAGGACGTTAATATAATAAAACAAACCAAATTATAGACAGGTTTGACTGTGTAATGTTGTTATTTTGTCATTCAGTAATTATTTTTTTAATCTTTATGTTACAGGTCGTGAGCTCAGACTGGCATCTGACTGTGTCCTCCCCTCAGGTAAATATTCCCATGATTATTAAAGATGCTCCACCGCCGACAGAGCATAAATGATATTCATCATTTGAACAATAATTGGTGTTTAATCGGGTGTATATATATATAAAATTAACACAGAAATAATATAAAATAATTTATGTCGCCTTTGGTGCATGCGCAATCAGTACTTCATTCCATATAGGATATAGTGGCACGGAATTTTTTCGGGATGCAATTAATTATTTTTTATATTTTTAACGTGAAGTAAAATTAGAAGCTCAAACTTTTCAATGGTGGTAATGGTCTAAAGTAAGTAACTTTTGTAACTGAAGAAAATTACTAAATTGTCTGTTCCTGTTTTAATAGTGAAAAAAATACCATTTGTCAGCGGTGGAGCATCTTTAATCATTTAATCATTAATCAACTATTGACAAATGACCAAACTAGAGATGAAAATAATGTATCTTTAGTGTTGTATCGTTCATAATGTATGTCAGTATAGGTGAGGAGAGGGGGGGGGGGAAACAGAATTAGTAACTGCATGGTTGTAGTTTTGTGGTTTTAATGATTTCCTTATTTCTTTGGGTTGTGTGAGGAGGATTGATAGGGAAGATGGGATTTGAGCCTTATTTCTTTGGGTTGTGTGAGGAGGATTGATAGGGAAGATGGGATTTGAGCCTGATTTCTTTGGGTTGTGTGAGGAGGATTGATGGGGAAGATGGGATTTGAGGGTTCGGGGGGGGGGGGGGGGGCATAAAAAGGATGAGAGAGTGGTATCAATAGAAAAAACCTAGAAAAGAACACAAGTTTGACAACTGCACATCAATATCATTGATGATGTCATCAACAATACACATCACTGTTAAATTAACGTCACATGAATTCATGACGTTATGTGATTGTTTTGATGGAAGATTAGCACACAATCTCTCGTGCACTAATGACTGACAGAGAAATGTTTCGCTTCTAAAACAGTAGAGACAAATCAGTGAATGATTGGAGAAATAGTGGGAGTAATGGTGGGAGAAAAGGTGGGAAAATGGTGGGAGTAATAGTGGGAGAAATAATGATCCTGAATGGTTCATGCCAGGTATATAACAGCTCATGACAGTTTTTAAATTTGACACTAATATGCGGACACAACTTTTAACTAACAGCCAATATCTACATTGATTGGTAAATCATGTAGGTATAATTGGTTTCAGTAAAGTTGAGTGCTAATTCTTATATTCTATAACAGAATTCACTTGTTAGGATAATACATATTATAATAAGGCAGTAGCTTCTAACTCCTAACATTTCACATTTTACGAGCCGCGGTGGCCGAGTGGTTAAGATGTCTCGACATATTATAATTACCGCAAGCCCTGCACCTCTGGGATATACGGTAATCCCATGTGGGCAGTTGCCAGGTACTGACTGCTGGTTGGTGGTTTTTCCCTGGCTACTGCGGCTTTCCTCCATGCCACCAACAAAACCTGGCACATCCTTACATGACTCTGGCTGTTAATAGGATGCTAAACTGATAAAACCAAATGCAAAAACCAAACATTTCACAACGCTTCATAAGGTACAAAAGTTTGTAACATTTGGGATAGATGTATTATGAGTTATTCAGTAGATTTTTTTTGCCGAGTAGTTCTATAATTAGAATATGAAACTAACGGATAAATGTGTAAATTTTAGTTTAATTGTTATTCTTACTAAAGAGTGGTCTCTCTGATCAGGTCGTCTTTATACAGATTTCAATGGTGAATAGAAAGATCACACATGTAATTTCAAATTAATGTGTGCTTTTGGAAGAAATATTTTTGTGAAACAAATTGATACTAAAATGATACATATTTAGTTTAATATGATCCTCATCAATGTAAATCCCAGCTAAAAAAAACCCCCATTGATCTGTGCTTTTATTGGGCTTTAAAGAGCTCTGCAATGTACATATGTTGGTATTTAAGGTGGTAGATCCTGTGGCTCATGTTGTGCCTAGCATGATACTTAACAACAGATAATTGATTATAGTTGGCCTTAATATGATAATAGTGTACAGATTGACCTGATATGTCATTAAAAAAAGAAAAAGCAAAATAAATGACCTATTTAATGTTTACACAACAAATGTGTGAAATATGTACAAATCCAGAGCAAAACTGTAATCCTATATGATATATAGCTATGACACTGTAACTTGCTGTGAGACTGTTCCTGTTATAACCTGCTTGCTGTTGCTGCTGCTGATAGCGGCTCAATTGTTTTCTCCTTGTTTTCAGTCAGCTCTCCACCAGTTTGTATATTCCGTCAGGATTACAGCTGATCGAGGCTGTGTAGTGTTGTGGGTGGCTTCATGGAGGTGTAGTACAGTTATGGTGGCATATTAGTGGCATCAGATTGTGGCATTCCCTGTGGCTTTCATAGAGTGTGGCCGTATCAGTGGTGACACATTATATCGTGTACTTGAGGAGATTTTGATAGTGTGGGGAAGGTTTTTACTCGCATCATTGAGCCAGTGCACTGTGTGTTGTATAAACCATACTCTCTTTGGATTCTCTATCGCTGAATGAATGGGTAAACAGGTAAATGAATTATTTATAAATACAGGTAGATGTATATATATATACAAAGGTATTACCTTACATGTACTGTACATATAGTATATCTATGGTTTCTGCTTACACGTAATGTACATACAATATACCATATTCGACCCAATAAAGGCCCAGGGCATTTAAAAAATTGAAAAATGAAAAGATGCTAATGAGACGAAATTATTGCAAATCTAGACAGTTTTATGTAGTTTTGGTCCTTATTCATGTGTGGAAAATTGAAATCGTGGCCTCAAAACGGGGGTGGGGGGTGGGGGTTACTTATAGGGTCATGGGGGCTTAATGGGTCGAATACGGTAGTATATGTTTGATGATGGTGTACAGTACATTATGAAAAAGGAAATGATGATGGTTGAAATGAATTCCTTCACGTTTTATTTTTGACATTTACTATTTATATCTAAGTTTACCGCATATGGATATCTATACCAGCAATGTGACTGTAAGGATAATTAATGATTATCAAGATTTTTCCCGTTTATAAACATGCGAGAGAATTAACCCAGTAGAGAGTTTATATGAGTGTTAAGTTTTTGGTACAGATGCTGTATGAGATCTGAGTTTATAACAAGTCACAGGAACAGCTAGCTGGTTCTGTGTGAAATTTAAGTAATGTATTATAGTAAACAAAAATAAAATATAAATAACGTTACTGAGACTTCAGTCACAGGAACGAATGATTCTGTGTGAAATTTAAGTAATATGTATTATAGTAAACAAAAATAAAATATAAATAAAGTTACTGAGACTTCGGTCACAGGAACAAATGATTCCGTGCGAAAGTAATATGTGTTGTAGTAAACACAAATAAAATATCCTACAGCTAACTACCCTGCTGAGAGGCAGTTCAACCATATTAGTTACAATAAAATCTCTCTGTGGATGGAATGCTGTTACAGTTAGTGGACTGGAACTGGCGTTTTCTGCTTATTTGTTTTATGCCTCAATAGCAGACAATGTTATAGCAGAAGTTAATGAGTCAGACTTCTTTAACTTCACAAAGTCTAGTATTGTATACAACCCCCTCCCTCCCCCTAAATCTTTATATAGACCCACCCCTCATTCCCAACCCCTCAGCTCACTCCCCATCCCTCAATCTCCACCCCTCATTATAACATGCTGCATCCCCCACCCATCATTACTCTCATTCCCCACCCCTCACCCTATACCCCTACCCTCCATTACCCTCTACCACCACTCTCTATCCTCCTGTTCCACATATCCCTCATCCACCCCCCCACCCCCCAACCCTTCATCTTCCACACTCACTCCCCACTCCTACCTGCCATCCCTCATTCCTCACCTCTGAGACACTTCCCACCCGACTTACTCCCCACTCACCTCCCCCCCACCCCTACGCCTCACTCCCCCCCTCCCCCCTCACTCACCACCCCCACCCATTGCCTCCCTCCCCCCCCTCTGTTCCCTTGAACACTTGTAGTGATCAGAGAGCTACTCAGTGTTACACATCGCCAATGGTTTTTGCAGCTTTCACAAACACAATGTTAAGTGTTGTCCTACATATAAAGCCTTGTCATCTTTACAAAGCAATTTGATTTTCCTTTTTATTTACAAAAAGAAATATTTTTGTGTAATTTTGTGATCTTATGATGGTGATATTGGAGACACTGTTTAATAATGATCATGTTTTGTTTGAGATATATAATTGAGATATTCATCACATTATTATGTCGGTAACATTTTTCCACATCTATGTGAAACAAGTTAAGTTGTAAGATGTTGCTCAAGCTATACAAGAGGACGCACTTGTATGGTTCTCGGGGGCCATCATCTTCTTTTTGTTTATAGTGACATCTTACATCATAAAACATCAAGTCACATGACTCAGACACGTTGCAAATGTATGTGTGAAGTCTTTGATAATATTTCAAAGTCCAACATATTGAAAAAAAAATTTGATCTATTTACTTTTAGGATTAATGAAATCTTACATGGGTCTGTCAAGTGGACAGAGATATCTCAAACCTCAAGAAAGATTTTGGCCGTCAAATGCAACCCGAAGCTTAGACCCATCCTTGATTTTTCTGCCATGTTTCAAAGAAAAAATCAGTCATTTAGAATTATTTCTATGGCATCAACATCACAGAGACGTGGCAATGCATCAAAATTAATGAATCACTGACGTCATGTGAAGCTTGTGTGAGCAGTATTTTCCCTTTCCCAGTTAAAGACAGAGTTTCATTTTCCCTAGCAACCTAGGGATAACACTGTCAAGTATATGGGAGAAAAGGTTGTTTCACCCTATATATAAAAAAGAGGTAATCTATATATTCCTCATCTAAAAAAATGAAGGAAAAAAAATGAAAAAAAGAAAAAAAACCAAACTGGATAAAATCATGCAAGCTCACCTTTTCTTTCTTAGCTGTTGCTATTCTGTTTTTGTATATTACAGAGTTATCTCCCTTGCAGATAGGTATCCATTGTGACGACCTTTTTTATGACCGCAAGCACAGTATTTTCTCTGAAAAGTACGACGTTGTACTCGTAAACATATGTCACAATCGCACATACCTACCCGTAATTTTTGGGGCCGCGGTGGCCGAGTGGTTAAGATGTCCTGACATATTACCACCAGCCCTCCACCTCTGGGATGCGGGTTTGAATCCCATGTGGGGCAGTTGCCAGGTACTGACCGCTGGATGGTAGTTTTTCTCCGGGTACTCCAGCTTTCCCCCACCAACAAACCTGGCACGTCCTTATATGACCCTGGCTGTTAATAGGACGTAAAACTAAACCAAACCAAACCAAACCTACTTGCAAGGTTAGATAACTCCGTAATATGCAAATATGAAATATATTATTAACCATTAGCTTGTAATTATAATTAAGGAGTGTGTGTATCCATATTGTTGCCTCCTAAAACTATTAATGATTAAAGGTATGGCTGTCTAACTGTTTTGGTAAGGGATATTTTTGACCTGTGTCTGTCAAGGTCAAATATTGTACTAATTTCATCACTCAAAATTGATAAAAGTTCCTTATTAAGATTTCAGTGATTTAAAACTTATTACCCAGCAATAAATGTAAGAAAAAGAGGAAGATTAATTTATGGCCTGGAGTTGAAGATTATTATAATCAACTTATGTTATTCGCCCTATTTAGAGCCCAATAGGGCGCTTAAATATTTGTAACATAGGGGGTCGCTAAAAATAGATATTAATGAACCAAAATGTAAGTTGTGGATGAAAAACATATTTTAAATCTTTATGTTCTTATGGTACATTAATCGAGAACAGTAAACATTATTATGTCATAATTCACCTATAAAAGACTCACAAGTTCATGTGATATGGGATGCAATGTTGATGTTAGAGACATCACATGTAAAATATTGTTAAATCTATGGGATGGGGGCATTTATACATCTTCAACTCTTTTCCAGAAAAGGGGAGGGGCGCTATATTACAGCGAACACGGTACTGCAAAATACTGCTTTATTAGCTTTGGTGATGAACATGTGTACTTTTAATTTTGGAAATAATTTAATAGTGTGAGAATTATAGCAACTGACTAAAAATATTTGATTCAGCAGAATAAGAATTAGAATATAAAAGGCAGTATTCTTCCCTTAATTGGATTAATTAACAAATTTCTCTTTGTAATTAAACATTGCCTGCATATCAGCCCACCTATGTAGTTTGTCTGCTGATGTCTGTTCCAATTACCAAATAATATCATCTGCAACATAAACCAGACATCAAAATTGTTCTTAATTCTAAATTATTTCCTGTCTCATTATTTTATTATCTTTATTGCTTACAAATATTTCATGTTATTTTACAAAGAAATACTATACATGATGCAAAGAAGCATATGTAACTTTACATACAAATATGTCCTTTTCATCCGACTCGACAAACAATAGAAGAAAGCGATATATGTTACTGCGAATCTTTCTACTGTCTTGGCTACCGACCAAGCGCACACAATTATCGTTGTAGAAAAAAACTCGAACATTTCGCATGTGGGTTTTGGGAGAGTGTAGACAGGAACGCTGGGCCGTCACTCTCCAACTCTCTATAACACTACACAGTAATGCTTACTTATTGTACTGTAGGGTAAACCACTTGACTATTAAAAAAAAACCATCGTAAAAAAACATCGGGAGATTATTGTGGAAGCTTGCTGACTGACATTGATATGTTTAAAAGGTTTTCACACCATGAGTGAAGTTTGGAGTAGCGTGGAAAGTGTCACATGCGAACACTGTTATTGGTAACACCTATTGGAAAGTCATGATAGCACGTTCTGGCAGCTGATGGAGAAATTTAAAGACACCACATGCATTAAAAGTCTGTCTGCAAACTTTTTAACTTTTGTAACTTAATACAATTAAACATGTCTATAGACTTAGCACTGTAAATCTGTCCTTTATAGAAAGGTGTCCTTTATACAGAGGTGTCCTTTATACAGAGGTTAATTATAATTCGTAAATTGTTCCAAATGGGGTTGATGACTCTGTTCTTTATAAACAGGTGTCCTTTATACAAAAGTAAATTGAGATGATGAGTCTGTCCTTCACAAACAGGTGTCTTTTATAGACAGTGTCCCTTATAGACAGATGTCCTTTGTAGACAGGTATCCTTTATAGACAGATGTCCTTTATAGACAGGTATCCTTTATAGACAGGTGTCCTTTACAGACATATATCCTTTATAGTCAGTTGTCCTTTATAAACAGTGTCCTTTATAGACAGGTGTCCTTTGTAGACAGGTATCATTTATAGACAGATGTCCTTTATAGACAGATGTCCTTTATAGACAGGTATCATTTTTAGACAGATGTCCTTTATAGACATATGTCCTTTATAGTCAGGTGTCCTTTATAGACAGTGCCCTTATAGACAGGTGTCCTTTATAGACAGAAGTCCTTTATAGACAGGTATCATTTTTAGACAGATGTCCTTTATAGACAGTGTCCTTTATAGACAGATGTCCGTTATAGACATATGTCCTTTATAGACAGATGTCCGTTATAGACATATGTCCTTTATAGACAGATGTCCTTTATAGACATATGTCCTTTATAGACAGGTGTCCTTTATAGACAGTGTCCTTTATAGACAGATGTCCTTTATAGTCATATGTCATTTATAGACAGTGTCCTTTATAGACAGATGTCCTTTATAGTCATATGTCATTTATAGACAGTGTCCTTTATAGACATATGTCCTTTATAGTCAGGTGTCCTTTATAGACAGGTGTCCTTTATAGACAGAAGTAATTTATAGACAGGAATCTTTTTTAGACAGGAATCTTTTTTAGACAGATGTCCTTTATAGACAGGTGTCCTTTATAGACAGTTGTCTTTTTAGACAGGTGTCCTTTATAGACAGGTATCCTTTATAGACAGGTAGCATTTATAGACAGTGTCCTTTATAGCAGTGTCATTTATAGACAGGTGTCCTTTATAGACAGGTATCATTTATAGACAGATGTCCTTTATAGACATATGTCCTTTATAGACAGGTATCCTTTATAGACAGGTGTCCTTTATAGACAGGTGTCCTTTATAGACAGGTGTCCTTTTTAGACAGGTGTCCTTTATAGACAGGTATCCTTTATAGACAGGTGTCCTTTATAAACAGTGTCCTTTATAGACAGATGTCCTTTATAGACAGGTATCATTTATAGACAGATGTCCTTTATAGACAGGTGTCCTTTATAGACAGGTATCCTTTATAGACAGGTATCCTTTATAGACAGGTGTCCTTTACAGACATATATCCTTTATAGTCAGTTGTCCTTTATAAACAGTGTCCTTTATAGACAGATGTCCTTTATAGACAGGTATCATTTATAGACAGATGTCCTTTATAGACAGGTGTCCTTTATAGACAGGTATCCTTTATAGACAGTGTCCTTTATAGACAGTGTCCTTTATAGACAGGTGTCCTTTATAGACAGGTATCATTTATAGACAGGTGTCCTTTGTAGACAGTTGTCCTTTATAGACAGGTGACCTTTATAGACAGGTATAATTTATAGACAGATGTCCTTTATAGACAGGTATCATTTATAGACAGGTGTCCTTTATAGACAGGTATCATTTATAGACAGGTGTCCTTTATAGACAGATATCCTTTATACAGAGGTCAATTACAATAAATTACACCAAATGGGGTAATTTGATATTTCTAGCAAAAATAATTCTAAGGTTGATTTTCATATTGAACCAATGCCATGATACAATATAGTAATGTGTTATATCTGTTTAATTCGGTACTGTTATTTGATGCTTGGTCTGCATAAGACAGTCAGATATAAGAGATCTTGATATTGGAATATCAGAAATATTTTTACTACCTGATGTATAAACAGAGAAGTGGGCCAGATGGTCCCTTAAACAAGTATAGCAGTATAACTCACTCAGTGGAGGTGTTAGTTTATATTACTGACTCTACATATCGTATTCAACCTAAAATTAGCCCTTTCCCCCCTCCATTCTTATAATTGTCCCTTCCAAAATAACATACCATATTCAACCTCATACCGTATTCAACCTAATATTAGCACCCTCATTCCTATAAGTGCATGTCCCTTCCCCACATAACATACCACATTCGACTTAATATTAGCGCCCCCCCCCCCCCTGGCTGTTAATAGGACGTAAAACTAAACAAACCAAAAAAAAAAAAACCAACCCATTCTTATAATTGTTCCTTCCCCAAATAACATACCGTATTCAACCTAACATTATATTAGCACCCTCATTCCTATAAGCGAATTCCCTTCCCCACATAACATACCGTATTCAACCTAAAATCAGCGCCCTCATTGCAATAAGTGTCCCTGACCCACATAACATACCATATTTAACCTAAAATCAGCGCCCTCATTCCAGAAGTGTCCCTGACCCACATAACATACCATATTTAACCTAAAATCAGCGCCCTCATTCCAATAAGTGTCCCTGACCCACATAACATACCATATTCAACCTAAAATCAGCGCCCTCATTCCAATAAGTGTCCCTGACCCACATAACATACCGTATTCAACCTAAAATCAGCGCCCTCATTCCAATAAGTGTCCCTGACCCACATAACATACCGTATTTAACCTAATTTTTGCACCTCCATTCCTATATATATCCCTGAATCCCTTTTCATGTAGAATGAATCTATGAAAACTATATGTTTCTCTATTTGATTTCTTTTTTAAACTGATTGATGACCCTTTTTACTTAGATTAATGAAAATTTGGTCCTGTTAAGTACCTGACATTTTTTTTTTTCAATTTTCAAGTGTCATGATCATGAGTGCTTATTAAATTGAATATGGTGCACACATGTTAAGAGAAAGCTGGAGAAGGTTAAAGTTACCATAGCAACACAAAATAATATATAGTTGTCTTGGTGTATTACATTTATAAATCAAGAACTAGAAATATGATTATTTTCAGATTTAATTATGATAAGGTTATTGTGAACTACCAGCAAGAATAAAAGGTTTTTGTTTTAATGAAAACACATGATGTAGGCTTAAATCTGCCACAGTAAATTAAGAAAAGTGGTGAAATATCTTGATCTGAAACAAGTATTACAGTCAACAATTGGATTGTATAATCGACTAAAAATTTACAATTGGTCGTCTGTTGGAGTTGTAAGAGTTATCCAATCTGATAATCAGTTAAGATTATCGGTTTGTTTTTTCTTGTCATTTTGCCTTGCATAACATATATAGCTAGTTGTGATTTGTGATCAATTTGTCATAACAGGGTTTGGAGGTTTGAGGAGAAGGGGGAGGGAGCGCATATTATGGGACCCTTCAAGCCCATGGCCTAGCTATAAAGATCATCATATTTTCTTGGTCCTCTGGGTGGATGCTATAGTACTTTAATATTTCAGTTATTTAACTGCTTTTCCCATTCTTTTCAAATTTAGCATCTTGGGTCTAAATCAGGTTTACTACTGTGACCAACTTTCTATATTTTGTGAGTTTTAATAGTACTATTACAGAGTGAAGTGGATTTCCATGTCAGTAATACACTGGTGTATAAAGTATAACTCTCCCGTATACTCTACGGTTCAAGTTTCAAGAATTTCTAAATTTCCATAACACACAGATTTGATATTATCAGTACCATGATGGAATGAGATTTGGCAGATGTCAAATAGTTGGCCAGAAAGTTGGCATGTATTTATATCATAACTTATACATACTTCTGACATTCTATATGTGTTCATATATTGAGGTATATATACATTGAACATAGACGTTATATCTGTTTTTATGTGTTAAGGAATCTTAAACTGTAATCAAATACCTCTCATATTTTGTAGGTGTGGCTACTTTAAACAAAAGTAGTAATTTTTCTTTGATTTTTTCTTCATATTTAAAAATATTTTCGGGAGTCAAAAATTATGTAGTTGTTAGTCCTATTTATACAGTCAGATGTGCCAGGTTTAGGAGGTGGAGGGAACGCGGAGTACCAGGAGAAAAACCACCGTCCTGTTAGAATGGTCAGTGTACTTATTAGCCCTTAAACCCCTGCCTGATTCAAACTCAACACACAAAGGTATTGGTTTTATTGTAAAATTTAATTGTCGGGACATTTTAACCAGGAAATATATTATGACTTGCATTATGGATATGACCATATTGTTGTGTGTGTGCGCAGGTACTTTTTTATTTGGAAAAAAAAAAAAAAAAAAAAAATTTACGAAAAAAACTCTGTTTTTGCATCTTCATAGTAAACAGTGAACATTGAACCAATGTAAACACACTTCATTTAATTTGCCATTTTTCAGTTGGCATTTATACTCCCACAATTGCCAACTGAATGCAGTTCAGTACTTAGGTAATCTGAACACCATTGTGGTAAAGTATACGACAAGAAGTTGTTAATTCTGAGTTCTCGTGTGATTTACAACACCTCACCTGTTTACACTATCCGGCTGTTCCGCCGAGCATGTGTTCGTTAATTAAACAAATCTTGTTAATCACTCACCTAATGTTAATGTTAAAACCAGCTTATAGACATCTTTAACCTGATCACCCCTGAAATGTTATAATGGACTGTCCCAGACCTTGAAGTAGAAGAGTCCAAATATGTCTTCGGGGGTGATTTTGTTTATACTAGTGTCTATTGAAGAAACAGCCGGTTTCTCTGAAAAGTGTTTCAACGTAATTGGATAGTGTAAACATAGAAACTGTATTGTTTGAGAACTAATTCAAAAACCAATTCTTCCAAGTGTTTGAATTTCAAGGAATCTTAATGAGAGACAATAACAGTTGTTAAAACAAATTCTGGTTCGTCTAAGTGTTTGAATTGCTAGAATATCTAAGAGTTGTAATTGTTATTGTAGTTGTTGTGTCTGCAAAAGATTATTCTTGCAGTATTTGATTGAGCTAATTTAAAGGTTGTTAGGAGGTACTTAACAGGACCAAATTTAAACTAACCGTTCACATAGTTATTGAACGAAGTTAAGAGCCCAGAATAACATGTAAATGAATGAAATGACAAATTTTTTATTCAGTATTAATATTTTCAGTCTGTATTGAATTCAAGGCAATACTGAGGTTTCAAGATCACAAAACGATGTGGGTAAGGTACCTCTATTTACCATCGGTGATTATGACATCGTCATTTGAAGTGATTTTTGTGACGTCATAATCACCGGAAGGTCGGACTAATCAATGGTAAATAGTGCCTTGTCCACATCGTTTTTGGATCTCGAAACCCCCGTATTGGTAAAGTTAATGCTTAAAAAAGGGAGAAGAGGGGGCTTAATTACTATAGGGTTGCACATGAGCTCTCCTTGGGCCATATTTTACAAGGCATATGTCATGGCAGATATTGGGGTGCCTAAAATCCAACCACCTCACTGATCGATCGACACTATGAATCATTTGTCTAAAACTAACATTGTTTTCAAATATCAATCTAGCTTGTATTAAATGATTGATGGGTATGTAAAAATTGATAGTATATTGGTTTTACAGTACAATTCATAAGAGTTGTATTTATATATGAACAGACAAAATTTACTCAGTGGCAAAATGTGGAGCCTTCTGCAACACAAAATCAGAGGGTCTGTCAAGAATTTTGGGGGCCTTCAGGGTTCCCCCCTCTCCCCATCCCTGGTCCAACAAAATCAGTGGGCCTGTAAAGAAGTTTTGGGGCCTTGGGAAACATACACCCCACCCCCACCCCATACCCCACCCATGGGGACATAACCCCCACCCCCAATCCCTGGTATGCCCCTCTCCAAGTCTTATAGTCTCAATCCAGGATTTCACAATTTACACTGTCAGTAAAACAACAAGTTACAGAAAGCCACAAACTGCAGCAACAGGCGACATCCATATAGCATGGTGATGAATGATCAGGGAGAATCTAGGGGTACCCTCATCAATATTGCACTGTACAGAGAACATGGAGGGGATCATTACCAGAGATGTGGCACCACAATCCATAGTAAGGATCGACACAGCATTCAGCATCTTCACAGAAAAATATTCATCATATTATCTTCAAATTCTTTTTTGTTGAAATTAAATAATTTTTTAATGTCTCACTCTCAAATTAGGTTAGTGCGGGGGAGGGGGGAAAGGGAGGGAAGTTAGAATCAAATTGGGATTTTTAGAATTTTATCATGACTTCCAAGTTGCAGATTCATATATGGAAGAAAATTCTGATATTTCAAGTGCCATGCTTTAGTTGCATATTCAACTGAGAACTCCAGATTTGGCAATAGATGACAGTTCTGTGTTAAAACTTGCCTTGCTGTGTTACAGGTCACATTATTCATACAAGAGATACCATATTCGACCCAGTAAGCACCCCTGTCCCTTGAAAATGCGCCCTTCTCCCTATTTCGAATCCTCAGTTTCACTTAGCTCAAAGTAAATGCATGCTGAAAAATACGACAACCAACCGTTTGTTCATTTGATTTATTTTGAAAATTGATTTAGGGCTTACTTTTAGCAGTGATCTTGTGAAAAGGTATACCGTATTCGTCCCAATAAGCGCCCAGGGCATTTAAAAAATGATCAGGTGACGAAGTTATTGCAAAATAAGACGAAGTTTTTCATGTCTTTTTTATTGGGCAAATCGAGGCTTTACAATGGGGAAAGGCGCTTATAGTTTGACACGGGCACTTATTGGGGTCGAATACGTACGGTAGTCCATATTTGGGCTGGGAGTGGCTCTGGATTTTTTCCTTCAGTTATGTAAGCGCGATGGGAGCTTATTGGGTCCAAATACGGTAATAACTTGTAGATTGACAGGTTTTATGAACTTATGGAAACTAAAATTTTAAATTAAAGGATAAGTCAAAATGGAGGCCGTGTGTGTCGGTGTATTATAGTTGACATTTAACAGAACAGTTTTTATGGTGAAGGTTAATTCCATACACATATAAAGTTGACATGTTTCTTTCATGGATAATGTAATGATGTATGATCATTCTGTTCATCTAAAATATGATTTCCTCAAAAGAAAAAGGAAATTATGAAAAAAAGTTTCTAGACATTTTATTGACTGTAACACGTTCTGCCTGATTGAAATGACAGGATCAAATACTGTACCTTCTCACCCGATATATTGACAAAATGGCATGGCTGCTATTGATCTGGGTGAGTCCATTTAGCTTTGTAGGGGGCACCACAAACCTTGATAGATAAAACAAGATCTTCTACTTCTCATTTTTGGCTGGCATTCTGATTATAATTACTTTATTGAAAACTAACTTATAGTTATGTCACAGAGAGGCTAAGACTGAACAATACAATAACAGGGATTTTCTTAATTGGGAAAGGAACCTTTTTACTTTATTTTGGGAATAAATTTGGTGATTAGGATAGAAATTCTTTGTATTAACCTGTATTGGGAATTTCAATAAAATTTGAAATAATTTTCATTGGGAATGGGGCTCATTATTTATCCTAAAAAGCTCCCAGGAAAAGTTCTGAGCTGATGAACTTAGTAAGGTTTTGTAGATATAATTCATTCACCCCTGATATTTCACAATGGACTAGTATTTGATTTAGAACAGCCTAAATTTGTCTTTAGAGGTGGATGGGTTAAAATACTGTATTTTAAGAGACAATAATTAAGAACTTAGTATGAGAGAAATACACTGAAATATACATGCATCAGGGAATTTGAATCCCATGCGAGGCAGTTGCCGGGTATTGACCATTGGTCGGTGGTTTTTCTACAGGTACTCCGGCTTTCCTCTACCAACAAATCTGGCATGTCCTTAAATGAACCTGCTTGTTGCTATAAGCTATAACGAAGGTACTAATAGAACAGACCAGACTTGTAGTTCCTACCCCAAAGATCAGCTGATGGGGGGAGGGGGGATAATGAGGCACTTATGCTAATCAGACAGTTATGTTGTAATTATATGGAGGAGAGTGATACACTGCACACATGGAGGCAGGTTTGTCATTGTGGAGAAATTCTCTTGGTGGCCAGATGTTTGCCTGATGTGTTCATGAATGGGCTCAACACAGCTACACCAGGCCTAGCTACAGCTGATGGAGCATGGTTAGCTTTATAATGGAACAGATACACACGTTACATAGTATGGTTAACTTAACGATGATATAGATACACAGGTTACAATAAAACTGATGAGGGAGTTTTTATGAAATGTCCATGTCTGTGCTTGTCCTGTCTAACTGTCTTAATGTTAATCATTGTCTTTAATTTCTTTTGAGTTCAGTTATCCCTATACTATAGATTTTAGATCTTGAAAAATTCATGATTTAACCATTTCTCAAAATTTCGCAGATAAAATTTTTGTGATCATACCCATGTCTTGTGAAGATGAGAAAAAGTTATGTTGTGAAAATACCCGCTATACAGTATTTTCATTATCAGAAAATTGTGTATCCACGTCACATGTGCAGCAACAATTTCGGTGCCGCGACCTTCACCTTTAGTTGTAGGTCGATTTGCATGTAACCCTGTAACTGACATATGTTTTTACTTGGAGAGAAAATAAATCTGTCCAATAGCCATGAGTGTTAGCAGATTTTCTCCTTTACACCCCAGTGAAGCTTTGACAATTGTGTTATCTTTGAATCAGAGTTCAGAGTGACATAAGGACTCTTGTTGCACTCATTGCTGTGTCAGAACCCTGAAGTGAGATTTGACAATCTTGAGGCCAAACAACACATGGGTATCATCTTAATCTTGTTTGTCACTGAGGCCATACATCTGGCAAAAAAAATCCAATGCTTATTAGTCAATAGGGACTTTAATTGAATGTTTGATGACGTTTTATGGCTTATTTGTAAAGTGAAATGCTGGCAAAGATCTTAGTTGTCATGGAGACTGCATCAAATCTAAGTGTTAGTTGTCATGGAGGCTGCATCAAATGTCAGTATAAATTGTCATGGAGACTGCATTAAATACCAGTGTTTGTTGTTATGGGGACTGCATCAAATCTTAGTGTTAGTTGTCATGGAGACTGCATCAGATCTCAGTGTTAGTTGTCATGTAGACTGTATAAAATCTGTGTGTTAGTTGTCATGGAGACTGCATCAAATCTGAGTGTTAGTTGTCATGGAGACTGCATCAAATCTGAGTGTTAGTTGTCATAGAGACTGCATCAAATCTCAGTGTTAGTTGTCATGGAGACTGCATCAAATTTCAGTGTTAGTTGTCATGGAGGCTGCTTCAAATGTCAGTATAAGTTGTCATGGAGACTGCATTAAATACCAGTGTTTGTTGTTATGGGGACTGCATCAAATCTGAGTGTTAGTTGTCATGGAGACTGCATAAAATCTGGGTGTTGCCATGGAGACTACAACAAATTTCAATGTTAGTTGTTGCAAATCTTCATCAAATCTGGGTGATTTTTGTCATGTAGACTGTATAAATCTGTGTGTTAGTTGTCATGGAGACTCATCAAATCTGAGTGTTAGTTGTCATGGAGACTGCATCAAATCTGAGTGTTAGTTGTCATGGAGACTGCATCAAATCTGAGTGTTAGTTGTCATGGAGACTGCATCAAATCTCAGTGTTAGTTGTCATGGAGACTGCATCAAATCTCAGTGTTAGTTGTCATGGAGACTGCATCAAATTTCAGTGTTAGTTGTCATTGAGACTGCATCAAATTTCAGTGTTAGTTGTCATGGAGACTACATCAGATTTCAGTGTTAGTTGTCATGGATACTGAATCAAATCTGAGTGTTGGTTTCATGGAGGCCATATCTGATCTATGATACCATAGGTATCGTCCTACATCTATAATACATGTACCTGCAGTCTGCTTATATACAATCAATCTTCTTTTAAAGTTGTCATGGATACTAAATACTATTTTAGTGTTATTTGTTATAGAGAGCACATCAGATTTATTAATCTTGTGTATCACAATGAGAGACTTAAGACAATGAATCTAAGTCTTAATTGTTTGATAATCTTTCCAACTGGCTTACTGCAAGCTATACAGCAAGTGTAGAGATAAGCCCTGATCATGTACAGTGTTCAGAGCAGCTAATCCTTCAGTGTTGTGAAAGTTTGTTATCTGCTTTTGGTATTGGAAACATGATGAGAGGATCTGTTAGTGGCAGAGTAGGAATACTCTGATTCTTCTGATGTTTGAGTTGTTAAGTTAAGTGTCAGACATTGAACCACTAGTTCTCCAACCCTGGGACATTCTTCCATTGACCATCTTTTGCTGGGTTGTTGTGGTTGAGTTTTCAAGATGTCTGACGTTCTACCATTAGCTCTCCAACTTTGAGTCACTTTTGCAGTGGCTGAGTGGTTAAGGTGTCTGACATTCTACCACTAGCCCTCCACCTCTGGGTCACAGTGGCTGAATAGTTAAGGTGTCTGACATTCTACCACTAGCCCTCCACCTCTGGGTCACAGTGGCTGAGTATTCTACCACTAGCCCTCCACCTCTGGGTCACAGTGGCTGAGTAGTTAAGGTGTCTGACAATCTACCACTAACCCTCTGTCTCTGGGTTCAGTGGCTGAGTGGTTAAGGTGTCTGACATTCTACATCTAGCCCTCCACCGGAGGGTCAGAGTGGCTCACCTCTGGGCTGTGAATCAGAAACCTTCATGGCGCAGGTATTGTCTGTAGGACGATGATTCTTCCCCAATACATGTACCATGGTATTTGCTCAATCTTCAGTATTTTATTATCAACCCATGAATTGTCATTGTAAATTTTCATTATTAAAAGATGAATAATATAATATAAACCAAATATCTGTCCATTTAGATTGGATCATACTATAATGTTTCGTCCATTACTGATCGAGTTATATTTCGTAATTTGCCATTTTATGAAATAAATAGGATATGTTACCATGGTAACTTACTGTGTATTAGGAGATGTTACTATGGTAATTAACTTCTCTGTTTTAAATCTCACGAATCAGGATTGAACATAGCAGTTCACTGACAAATATAGTATATGATGAAGTGTAAAAGCCATAATAACAGGTTCCCCATAGCGGTAACACTGGTATATATCACAACATTTATAACATGGGATAATTGGGTGATGGCTTGGATTATTATCAAAATGTCAGATTACTCTGTCGACAAATGTCATGACTTTGACATTTTGGATTTCTTTTCCTAAATATAGAACTAATCCTATTGTCATGTATTTTTCTGATACAGACTAGGAGCAGAACTGACTTAATTAATGCATTCACCCCTGATGACACATTTAGACTCTCCTAAATCATGGACTAGATCAGTCCATTATGAAATTTCAGGGGGTGAATGAGTGAACATATACTGTTTGCATGTAAGATATGATTTGAGATTTAAGATAAATCATCAACAGAATTATGTCATTGAATGATAAGTTGATAAGTGAGTTTGAAGTCATTAGAAAGTGTTCTCCAAAGTAAATGTAAAATCACCCCTGTAAACACATTTGGTCTATTCTCATTCTAAGACTGGAAGGGTTCATCATGAAATTTAAGGGGTGACTATAATAATGAAGTGATATAAAGAGCAATGTTAAGAGTGTTCCAATTTATTCCGATTTGATTTATTTAAGGTTTATTTATTTATTTATCTATTTTATTTATCTATTCTTCTATTTATTTATTTGCAGATATGAAGATGCTAGAAAGGGCAGATTACTGTTTATGTAAGTTTCTTTTATTCTAATAATTTACCATACAAACTGATATCTATGGTGTTAATTTAACGGAGATTTTTGTCTTGTTTGATACCTACTCAACATTGTTTATATATACCGTATGTTCAACCCAATAAGCGCCCTGGATGCTTAAAGATGCTCCACCGCCGACAGAGCATAAATGATATTCATCATTTTAACAATAATTGGTGTTTAATCGTGTATATATATATGTCTAATTAACACAGAAAATAATATGAAATAATTTATTTTGCCTTTGGTGCATGCGCAATCAGTACTTCATTCCATATAGGATATAGTGCCACGGATTTTTTTCGGGATGCAAATAATTATTTTTCTAATGTTTAACTTGAAGTAAAATTAGGAGCTTGACCTTTTCAATGGAGATAATGGTGTAAAGTAAGTATTTTTTGTAACCGAAGAAAAATACTAAATCGTCTGCTCCTGTTTTAGATAGTGAAAAAACACCATTTGTCAGCGGTGGAACATCTTTAAAAATGGAAAAAAGTAAGGAGTACTCAGAGAAAAACCTGGTTTACTATATTAGGTTTCTATCAAGTCAATCAGTGATTCAATGAGAAGCTGATTGAAGCTGTTTGATTTGATTGGTCGAGATTGATAGAGAACAATATTGATTGGTCGAGATTGATAGAGAACGATATTGATTGGTCGAGATTGATAGAGAACAATATTGATTGGTCGAGATTGATAGAGAACGATATTGATTGGTCGAGATTGATAGAGAACGATATTGATTGGTCGAGATTGATAGAGAACAATATTGATTGGTCGAGATTGATAGAGAACAATAGTGATTGGTCGAGATTGATAGAGAACGATATTGATTGGTCGAGATTGATAGAGAAGAGAACGATATTGATTAGTCGAGATTGATAGAGAACGATATTGATTGGTCGAGATTGATAGAGAACAATATTTCCAGTGATCAAAGGTTTACTGGAGAGCTAATGGAAAAGATGGATCTTATTGTGACAAGTGCTCTGTGTACAGCGCAAACAGAAATAATTTACAGTCAACAATCAACCGATCACCACAAATACTCGTCTCCGGAGTCCTCATCTCCCGTTTTGTTTACAAGCACCTGGTCACATGGTCGGAGGGATATGTTGCTATGGTTTCTAATCAAATCCTAATCCGCAGATGGATTTGATTGCTTTTTCTCTAGGCAGGTATTTTAAGATGACAGGAAATTGTTTAGCAGTAAAAGTTTTCAATGAATTATCATGTTTTGTTTAATCATACACGTTATGAATTGAAGCCGGGAGTCATATTATAACACTTTATTATTTTTCACATTATATAGGCCTTAAATATAACCTAAACAATAGGTGGTTGGGAGGATGATTTCATACCTTTTTGAATATAATCTGGTAAACATAGTTGTTTGTAAATATTCTCACAATATAGACTTATTTATTATATCATTTTATCATTAAATTCCAATAAATTGGATATTGAAAGGGCTGATGAGTGGTCTAGTGGTTAGGATGTTCTAACAATACCATCACAAGCCCTCCATTCAATAGTATTGAGTTTGAAATCAATGTTATAGGCAGTTGCCAAGTAGTGGTTATAGGTTGATGGTTTTTCTCCTGGCACTCTGACTTTACTCCACCTCTTAACTCTGGCATATGTCCTTATATGGCCCTAGCTGTTAATAGGATGTTTAAGTAAATGACTAGATGATGAGACATTGATATGTCTCCATAAAATGAAGTAGTGTACCGTATATATATTTGTATGTATTCATTTGAAAAAATATGCTTGTGCATTTTTGCTTTCAATAGACTACTGACTGCAGTTATAGTTCGGATAATCAATGAGCTAAAAAGGCTTGGCCATCAGACCATATCTGGACTTTTATTTGCTTAGAATTTTTCTGTTGAATTAATTCTCCATTCTTAATGAAGATTGTCTATCAAGGCTTCGGAGATCAGATTAAGAAATCCTAAATCTCAGTTAATCTGATATTTACATGATATCATAGAAAGCTGAAATCAGCAATACTTCAAACTGACTTACTTTCGCGATGAATTGATTTAACATTTTCATGCCCTAATGATTTTTCACGGTTATTAAATTTCGAGCTTTAGAGTATTCTGGTTCTACTGTGCAATTTGGGTTACTGTGAATCATTATTTTTTTGTGGGGGTTTAATTTTCATTGATTTTGGTTTTTTGACCAAATTCAAAGAATTTATGTCCCCATTACAGTTGATCTTTTTAATGAACGTTCGGTAAGTGTAAGTGTTCATAGGATCACATCATATAGATCTATTTTAGGAAGTACGATAAAAATTTCAAAGCACCAGTTAAAAAATATTCGACAACTTATACTTAGATAAGCCCAAAACAATTTTTCTTTGGATATTTTCGGCAATTTATATCGCTATCCAAATCTGCAGAATTCAATCACATGCCAAAGTATGTTGGTTTTCACTAAACTACCAAAATAATTGATCCATTAAAATCACATGTAACAAATCTGAGACAAATGTAGCATTAGAATTCAGACGAGACCTTGTTATCACACGCCTATATTATAACGGTGAAATGGCAGACGTCTAGAGTAAATAACACTTCACGGTATTGTTGGTGTATCCCAGCACTAGACTAATTGTCCCTTTGTTTAACTTAATCAATGTATGCAGAGTCCATATAGATGTTATCTTATCATAGAGAGAGTCCCGACTAGTGGCTAATAAAACCTGATTACCCTATCAAACAATTTGGAACATTCCAAATGAAACAGAGGTAGAATCCATTTTCAAAATTAAGGGATTCCAGGTATATATATATAAGACAGGGGATATGTATTCCGGATCTCTTAGACATGTAATTTGGATTCATTAATAAATTTTAATATAATTGCTGATAAAAATTCTGCCCCACCCTTAAACGTTCGTATCAGAGAGGGAAATGTTCCAAAAAATTGATTAACATAAATGTAGCACATTTAGATGGTGTTAGGTGTAACACCATGTCGACAGAAACACTTAACACAGTTAGAGTGCTCGGAAATTATCTATAGTCAATTTCAGCATATTTTTCTGTCGATAAGATTTTAAATCAATTACACAAATGGTTTAACTCATTCACGCTTGAAATTACACATAGACCCTTCTAAATCAAAGACTAGACCAGTCCATTATGAAATTTCAGGTATGAAGAAGTAAATACTTTATGCTAAATGTTATAACTTTTCAAAATAGATAATTCACAATGGCATATATATGTCCTTGTAGTAGGTCTCCTTTTTTTTGTCGTGGCCCTTCCCTTAACCCCACACTCAACCCCAATCCTCGTCACAAAATGTAGGACACATCATAATGATGATGCATCAATAATTTCCTGGCTTAGTTTATAAAGATCATAGAGAGAGCTTTTATTTCCTACATAGAGGATCTTACAAAAAATTATTTTACGATTTTGATAAATTTCATATTACATAGTCATTAGTGTAAGATTCTATTTATCACATAACTGTTATTAATATAAATGCAAATATAAGCGAAACTTTTAATTTCATCTCTATATAAAAAAGCAGAAATCATGGCTCGGATGTGATGTTTCCGTCTACTGAGACAATCATGCGAAGTCATATATAGACTATGACGTCAAAACTACATATGATGTCATAATAATAGTGTTATTACAAATGTGTCTTACGATATTCATGACATGGCCGTTGACATTTTAGCGGAAAAGATATCACCTTCTGACTGACTTTTCCGCTACTGCAAGGTCCCTCTATAAAGGTGTGGGAAACCAAATCAGGTACGACCGACCATCGATTATGTCTTGTCAAAAATTATTCCGATCAAACACGGCTTTGACACATACCTGGGTGTTAGTAGGGGATGTTATTCTAGCTGTAGACGTCCAGTTTTTAACTTTTTAACCATTATTTAATCAGATAGATGCATTTGAATCCAATGTTGACAATTTCTCGGCTAAAATCGAGCGACATTTTGTAAACTACCGCCGCGCATGCGCCAGTCTCCGAGAACATTACTTGTGAGGCCCATTAGGGGTGATGATATTTCCATTATGTCTTGCAGGCCTACAAATGTTCATACAACACATACAATGGATAGACAAGCAATTTGATTATAAATATATATAAAAACATGAAAAAGAGGAAAAGAACTTTTTTTATTTTATTCTTTAAGTTAAAAAGATGTAAAAAAAAAAAAAAAAAACATAGTTTGTTTGAAAAACTGTTCAATTCATCATCAGCATCTGTATTTTTTGGAAAGTTTTATTTTTTATTGTTTTTATTTTTAGAATGATTAATTATTATCTTTTATGTCAAACTTATTGAATTTACATTTATTTGGAAAGTGCATACATGTGTTTCCATTTTTCTCAAAACTCAACTGCAGGATTTTTCTGTAGTTTGTTTACATGTACATGTAAGCCCTACAACATTAAACATAATAAACCAAGCTAATTATAAAGTTTAAACTTGATTTGAATTGTAGGTGATTTTCTTTGATGTCAAATTAAATTCTGATTGATTGGAAATGGAAGATATTCTTGATGTTTTCTTCATCAACACACATTAACATGGTAAAGTTATTTGGAAATGCAGAATATAATTTATATAAAATGTGGCTTGTGTATCGACAGAAGAAATGCACGTGTATGAAATTTTATTGATATTGATTATAAGTATATAAAGATTATATGTATTGACATATTCATTTATGAATTATAAAAAATATGAGAACAGAGAAAATCACGAATAGTTTCTGATGCTAGAATTTATAAGAATATTTCCACAAATTTCCATTCTAAATGATAATGTCAAAGTCAAAATTGTATTACCCATGCGTTCTACAATTTATAAATATACATGTACTGTGTGCATTGTTAAAAAATGCAAAAAAAAAAATCAATAAAAAATCATGGACAATATGTCAAGACATATTGGAATCAGACAAGATAAGAGTCATTTACTTAAGAAATATATCATTAATTATGAAAAGAAATCTGATACAAATCATTTATTTATTTTATATAGGCCTATATATATTTGTTTAATCTTAAATTAATTTCTTACTACCCATTTCATTTCTCAGAATGCTTAAAGAAACTTAAATATTGTGTATTCATTTTAGTGATTTTACTATTTGATTTCATTTTAAAAATGACATCGCCAAAATACCCGAATTTTTAGACCTACTCCTTTCATATGACTCATATATGAGTGTCCCCCATGGGGCCTCACAAGTAATGTTCTCGGAGACTGGCGCATGCGCGGCGGTAGTTTACAAAATGTCGCTCGATTTTAGCCGAGAAATTGTCAACATTGGATTCAAATGCATCTATCTGATTAAATAATGGTTAAAAAGTTAAAAACTGGACGTCTACAGCTAGAATAACATCCCCTACTAACACCCAGGTATGTGTCAAAGCCGTGTTTGATCGGAATAATTTTTGACAAGACATAATCGATGGTCGGTCGTACCTGATTTGGTTTCCCACACCTTTATAGAGGGACCTTGCAGTAGCGGAAAAGTCAGTCAGAAGGTGATATCTTTTATTACAAATGTGTCTTACGATATTCATGACATGGCCGTATGACATTTTAGCTGTCTGTAACTTTTAGACTGGCCATCGGACCCTAAGTTGTGAATTAGAATCTTCTCAACAGAATGTTATCCACCTTCCATTCCTGTTACCAGGCAGCTTGCCAAAACCTGTACTTTACCTACTCTATGTGCAGAAAAGAAAGTTTATTGGTAAATTTGGAAACTATAGAGTAATTTACAATTCAATATAGACACGAGGAAGATTTATGTGGGTTGATGATCTATTGAGTTTCTGAAGCTGCTTAAATAATAGATGGATGTATTTTAGTAGATGAAATAACAAATAACTATAGTTTGTATTTTGTTAACTGGACATACCTCTGAAAACACAATGAACTCTTCCAGTTCTGAAGCCGGAAGATCTTATTATTAAATTTTAGGGACAATTCACTTAGAGTCTATATTTGAAATCCCTGATGAATCCCAATTTATTGCAGAGAATTTAAATATCAAATAAAGAATATCAATATATAATATCGAGTGTCAAATATAACAGTGAGGAAGATGGAGGGTAAAATCCTGATTACTCAAGTTGACAATGGTACAAAAAATGGTACATTAGAAAAATTTTGATGTTTACTGATGGAAAAATGCTGAGATAAAAAGTACCATCAAAATTAATATATCTGTTTTGATAATAATCCTTAATTGAACCTACTTATATTTAAATTTTATTTAATGCTTTATTTCTAAGAAGCTTAATTTTCCAAAAGCGTACTTATGATTTTAACTATAACCTTTGACCTTTTTCAGTCATTAATTTTCATGATTTCAAAAACAGGGTTTATAATGGAATATAATGATTATAAATGGGGGTGTTTTGTTAACTTAAGATTATGTTGCTCTTTAAAAGTGAGGTAGTTTGATATCCAATCTTAAGTCTCTGAAAACTATTTCTTGGAGCCTGCTATAACTAAGATCATGTTGTTGCCAAATAAACCGTTTCTGAACAGCTATAAAGATTGCACTCCAAGAAATGAGTAACCAATTAAATATGGTGAATTTGATCGCTATATTACTTCAGTTATATTTTCATTATCCCTGTGCTCATGAATTATGAATAATAAAGAGTTTTGCGTTTGTTGAAAGTGGCTATTAAATTGATCATCCTTGCTAAAATTTGTTCCATGCAATAATTAATTTGGCGAAGCTTTCGGAATCCATAAAGCTGAGTTTATCACTGAAACACAGTCTGTGTTATAAAGTACACTATTGCTTTAGTCGAACCTGTATATAATAGATACCAGAGGACACAGCAAAAGCATCCTTTATAGACAGGTGTCCTTTATAGACAGGTGTCCCTTTTACAGAGGTAAAATATAAGGTGAATTGTATCAACTGAAGAAGTTACTGAGTCTGTCCTTTATAGACAAGTGTCCTTTATAGACAGGCGTCCTTTATAGACAAGTGTCCTTTATAGACAGGCGTCCTTTATAGACAAGTGTCCTTTATAGACAGGCGTCCTTTATAGACAGGTGTCCTTTATACAGATCTCAATTTTATAGTTAATTGCACAAAATGAGATTGATTGATGATATATATATAGGTGTCCTTTATGGACAGTTGTCCTATATGGACAGGTGTCCTTTATAGACAGGTATCCTATATAAAAAATGTCCTTGATAGACAGGTGTCCTTTATACAGAGGTGAATATTTAATGAGTCCGTTCTCTTACATGTGTAACCACATAATAGAAAGATCATAAAACCCTACTGAGGGTACATTTGTACAAAACTGCACTGGGCACCTTCATAGTTTTTGTACCTCGATCAACTGATACCAACCATAAAGATGATTGTGTCTTAATTATCAAGAGGATAAAAACATAAGATTTCCAACTTAATTAAACCATATTTCTCCCTTGCCTATGAGTGTGGTATCCAATGCAATACTTTCATGTCGTCCAAGGCTGTATTATATGGCTACTTGGCGATATTGCTTCGTAACATCACAGCGTTAACAAAATTACTATGTGCTCGGTGAATTTTAATTTTATTTTCAGAATCTTTATTATTTTTAGTTTTAAATTAAAGAATGCCAAAAATGGGATCTGCGTTAAAAATATAAGGCAATTTTCATGTATGGAGAATTGATTTGCAGTAGTGATTTTCTTCTAACATATTTCTCAAAATGATTTAATATCAAAGTCGTAAAATTTTGATAAAACATGAAGTTGTGATGAAAAACATTCTTTGATATCCTACCCTCAGGATCACAAAATGTCTTTCATGTTCACATATTTAATTTTTACATGTTTTCGTACTTAATAGAACTTTCAGATTGGCAGATTCTTTTTCTTCGTAAACCAACGTTATCATGACATCACAATAGAAAAGTCAACATTACATATTGATTTGAAAAAAAAAAATTGGAAAATAAATTTAATTGTATGTTTAAACGTATCTTATTTTATCAAGAAGTCTGAAAAATTGATTATAAGCATTGATGTTACTATTTTATAACTTCATCACTGTATGAAATAAATTTTGTTGGGAAACTTTTGTGAGAATTCGCTGCACAGATTCACACAGTTTACAAACAAAATTTCTTTCATATCACAATGAAGTTTAAAATAATTTTTGGACCTCAATCAAATGGTACCAACCAATGATGAAAATAAATTTTGTTCGCAAACATTTGTGAGAATCCGCAAAGCAGATTCACATAGCTTGCAAACAAAATTTCTTTCATACCCCAATTAAGTTAAAATATTCAATTTAAAATAACTCTACTAATGTAACTCCTATTGTACTTGTCTTCCATGTATCTTCTGTATTTGTTGTGATGTGTATATTTTTTGGAAAAAAAATGAATAAAAAAAATATTAAAAAAAAAAAAAATATAGTAACATCAATGCTAAAATATTAAAGAGTCGTAAAGTATAACATATCAGAGTATGAGATGTACTTGATGTGTATTATATATAGCAGGGCATGTCTACCACATGTACAGGTTTTTTGAACCCCATCACGAATATTTATTATAATACACAATGGCTTTTGATGCCAAAGTCCAAAGTTTATGCACTTATGGAGAGTTACTGTATACAGTGGACCCTCCCGAAATCGATCATGATCGGTGCATATAATTTCGGCCATTTTAGAGAGGGTTCGGTTTGGAGAAGTGAACCTAATACCGATCATTACGATCCAGATTTATTCGATGGGAAGTCGTTTTTTACACTAGTGTACCGCATGTATGCCTAGTGTTCGTTAAAACTGACCGATATTGATTGTTAATGTGAATGTTATCACAAAAGAGAGAATCATACGTTTAAAAGGAATGGATTACAACAATCTTGACTTTGTTACCACATATAAACGTAGTTTAGTTCGTTAGTTAGTTGCGTGAATGTTCTTGGGGATGCTCTCGTCTATACAGCCGATCGCTTCAAGTTACGTCAAGAATCAAATCATATGGTCTGATTACATGATGATCAGTCGATCAGTCATTGTCTTAAATAATACATGGCTTCGGCTTCTTCATACAGATAATTTACGTAATCCGACAACTACATATATGTAAATAAAAAAAAAACGTGTGATTTGAATACGAAATTTTCTCTTTATTACTAGCTGTGCTTGTTTTCCGACAGTAAACAAACTACGTGCATGTGGTAGACCTTCGTTAAATATCAAAACAATAAACATGATTAAATAATTACACCACAATCTTGGGTATAATTACCGTGTACCTATAGCCTTCACATCTGTACACATGCCCCCGGCCATGGCATGCGACAACTATGGTACAGGTGTATTTCACGGTCGGTTGATCAGACCTCAATGCAATCTACCGGTGTCGCTCAGGTAAGGCCGGTTTTCAGAAGTGTATTTTAGTTACATTTGACTATTCCGATCTCAAAATTGGACCGGTATTCGGAATTGGGAGGGATCAGTTTTGGGAAGTTTTATATACTATTAATAAAGAGGAATTCATTCCGTACATGACATCCATGTTCGGTTTCTAGAGGTGATCCGTTTTGAGAAGGTTCGGTTTTGGAAAGTTACACTGTACATGTATTCTTTCTGCTCATTATTTGGTTGAAATAAAATAAAATCATTTTCAGACTATATACAATAAAACATGGGTTATAATGAACCCCTGGGGACCAACAAAATCACTTCGTTATAAGCATAATTCGTTACACACACAATGCAGATATCTTATGAGAACCATGATGTGGAATGATTTGTTTGTTTGTTAGATTAAGTTAATGTCCTATAAACAACTAAGGTCCTGTAAGGACGGCCTCCCATATATGCAGTGTGTAGGATGTATGAAGTGTGAGGTGTGTTTTGGGAGACTGCAGTATATTCATGTTGTGTCTTCTTGTATAGCTCTTGCCCCTTTTATAGTGCTTTATCACCTACCATGTTATTACAATGTATTTGTTGTAAGCATGTTTATTATAAACATGTTTTACTGTTTATTTGAGCAAATTAATACAGTATCATTGATATTTAACTCCACTCACCCCTGAGGACGTGTTTGGACTCTTCCAATTCAGAGTCTGAAAGTGTTCCTTTAAATTTGAATCCTTATGGATTTTCAGGAGTGCAGTTATTCAGATGCTGTTTTAATATGTATACTGCATCTAGAAATAATTGAGGTAACATTTTGTGGTTATATATGAACTAAATATGTGGTTTAATAGTGGGGAGAATAATTTTGAATGTCTTCCTCAATCTGAAGTCATTTCTTGACTCACGTCCTTCCTGTCTGATTGACGAAGGAGATGTACACTGTGAGGCCACTGTTGAATAATGACGGAAAAACCACCGTCACGTTAAACCACTCAAGGGAAATTTTGGTGTGGTTTTACATGTCAAATTTTTACATTTTCAGAAGATGATGAGAAAAGTCATGAATGAACGACGCACGTGACAGTTAGGTATGTATTTTAATGCTTTTGGGGATAATTATTATTTGGTAATTAAGATTAAATTAATTAGGTCATTACGATGTTTCGTGACTTTTGGGATCACCTATTTGGTTAGAAAATTTAATCACCGATCTCTATATATGTTTGATCAATTGATTATTTTTTGTTTATCTTTGTGCAATCTTCCTTCATTCATTCCTTTATCTGCTGTTAATTCATCAAAATTTATTTATTTATTCATTCATTCATTTGTCTCTTTCTTTGCTAATTAAGGCAACTACTTCTTTCACTTAACTGTTTCTTTGTTTATTCATTCATTTGTCTTTTACTCAACAATTCATTCATTGATTCAATTTATTTGTCTATTCACTGAATTATTTCTTTGTTCATTCATTCATTTGTCTGTTCACTCAACTATATCTTTATTCAATTCATTCAACAATTATCCATGCATATGTCTGTTCACTCAACCATTCAATCATTCATTCATTCATTCATTCATTTGATTATTTAATCTGTTCTCTGAACTGTTTTTCTGTTCAGATCAGGGTAAAATATAATGAAATTGTTTGAAGTACATCATAGACATTAGTAAAATACTTTAGAGATCTTTCAGAAAGTCGAAAGAAATTTTCAGAATTTCCAAGAATCGGACATAATAAGTGTTTTATATATTAATCGTGACAGAGTTACTGAGATACCTATGTACTGAATAAGGTACTTACATCCCAGTTACGTACTTATGTGGTCGTTGTGTAGGATGTAATAAACAGTATGGGATTGTGTCGGAAGTTCAAGCAGAATACACCGTCATCAGTATGTTAAGTAATGCAATTTAATTAATTAATGGAAAACATAGCCAACACCTAAGAGTGCATGGTTGTGATATAGAAAATTAATTGTTGATTTAAAAAAAAAATTTGATTTTCATTTCAGCTTTACTAATTTTGATCAATTTGACCTTCGACTGGTGACCTTATAACCCCCAACCTTCGTCACCAAGTCAACCATCACACTCAACCATGGGAGAACCTACAGCAAAATGGAATCTCCTTCAACTTGCCTTTATTGCGGTCTACCCGGCATGTCTGTCTTCTATACGAATGGTAGATGGTAAGTCTATTTATAGTTATGTAACCTTGCCATTAAAGCAGTCCACCCAGTCTGTCTGCCTTCTATACGAATGGTAGATGGTAAGTCTATTTATAGTTATGTAACCTTGCCATTAAAGCAGTCCACCCAGTCTGTCTGCCTTCTATACAAATGGTAGATGGTAAGTCTATTTATAGTTATGTAACCTTACCTTTAAAGCAGTCTACCCAGTCTGTCTGCCTTCTATACGAATGGTAGATGGTAAGTCTATTTATAGTTATGTAACCTTACCTTTAAAGCAGTCTACCCAGTCTGTCTGCCTTCTATACAAATGGTAGATGGTAAGTCTATTTATAGTTATGTAACCTTACCTTTAAAGCAGTCTACCCAGTCTGTCTGCCTTCTATACGAATGGTAGATGGTAAGTTTATTTATAGTTATGTAACCTTACCTTTAAAGCAGTCTACCCAGTCTGTCTGCCTTCTATAGGAATGGTAGATGGTAAGTCTATTTATAGTAATGTAACCTTGCCATTAAAGCAGTCTACCCAGTCTGTCTGCCTTCTATAGGAATGCGAGATGGTAAGTCTATTTATAGTAATGTAATATTGCCTTTAAAGCAGTCTGTATTTTATACAAAAAGTGAACAGTATAAGAGAAAAAAATTACTATTTCTTGGCATTTCTTCGCCATAATAAAAAATAATTAAAAAAAAAGAAAATTTCTTTATTATTCTAGTTATTCTTATAAACAATTGTTGTGAAAAAGTGTAAAACAACCTTGATAGGAAGTGTCCCTAATGCTATAACTACAGATAATAGGAGATGTATGTATATAAAGTATACTCCATAGTTGATCTTCTTACCATAATGTACCTATACTGACAATAAGCTACCGGCTAATCAATCGAAGACTTACACAGAACACACAGAAGGCATGGCTTCACATATATCGGTAACGAGGCCAGTATTATATTGGGCATGAACAAACACAATGATCATTATTTTAATTGACCTTTACAGGGATATGATTCCTCCATATTTCAGATGATTTCCTCGTCTTGAACAATATTTATGAGATACAAATTATGTCAGATTTTTGATCAGAAACATCACAAAATGACTTTTTTTAATACTAGAGCGAGGGGTTCCACTTATATTTTCTCCCTTCACTGACAGGATAAAACTCATTCAAACCTTTATTAATCAGAGTAAAATCAGGGATTTTTGTGTTAATATTTATTTAAAAATCCAAATCAGATTGATGAGTCTTTACATTCATGTTGTAATGTTACAATCAACGAAAACAGAGAGCTAGAGCTTATAGATGTGACACTAGTTCTAAAAGTTTTGATAAAAGGGAAAGGGGGCTTATTTGCGGACATTACCATAGTTCTAAATCACTTGATAAAAAGGAGAGGGGGCTTATTTGTGGACATTACCATAGTTCTAAATCACTTGATAAAAAGGAGAGGGGGCTTATTTGTGGACATGACTCTAGTTCTAAAACACTTGAGAAAGATGGGGGGAGGGGGCATATTGGTGGACATGACCCTAGTTCTAAAACACTTGAGTAAGATGGGGGGAGGGGGCATATTGGTGGACATGACCCTAGTTCTAAAACACTTGAGTAAGATGGGGGGAGGGGGCATATTGGTGGACATGACCCTAAGATGGGGTGGGGGGGGAGGGGGCATATTGGTGGACATGACCCTAGTTCTAAAACACTTGAGTAAGATGGGGGGGAGGGGGAATATTGGTTGACATGACCCTAGTTCTAAAACACTTGAGTAAGATGGGGGGAGGGGGCATATTGGTGGACATGACCCTAAGATGGGGTGGGGGGGGGGGGGGCATATTGGTGGACATGACCCTAGTTCCAAAACACTTGAGTAAGATGGGGGGGAGGGGGAATATTGGTCGACATGACCCTAGTTCTAAAACACTTGAGTAAGATGGGGGAGGGGGAATATTGGTTGACATGACCCTAAGATGGGGGGGAGGGGAGGGGGCATATTGGTGGACATGACCCTAGTTCTAAAACACTTGAGTAAGATGGGGGGAGGGGCATTTTGGTGGACATGACCCTAGTTCTAAAACACTTGAGTAAGATGGGGGAGGGAGCATATTGGTGGACATGACCCTAGTTCTAAAACACTTGAGTAAGATGGGAGGAGGGGGCATATTGGTGGACATGACCCTAGTTCTAAAACACTTCAGTAAGATGGGGGGAGGGGAATATTGGTGGACATGACCCTAGTTCTAAAACACTTGAGTAAGATGGGGGGAGGGGGCATATTGGTGGACGTGACCCTAGTTCTAAAACACTTGAGTAAGATGGGGGGAGGGGGAATATTGGTGGACGTGACCCTAGTTCTAAAACACTTGAGTAAGATGGGGGGAGGGGGCATATTGGTGGACATGACCTTAGTTCTAAAACACTTGAGTAAGATGGGGGGGGAGGGGGAATATTGGTGGATATGACCCTAGTTCTAAAACACTTGATTAAGATGGGAGGAGGGGGCATATTGGTGGACATGACCCTAGTTCTAAAACACTTGAGTAAGATGGGGGGAGGGGGCATATTGGTGGACATGACCCTAGTTCTAAAACACTTGAGTAAGATTGGGGGGGAGGGGGCATATTGGTGGACATGACCCTAGTTCTAAAACACTTGAGTAAGATGGGGGGAGGGGGCATATTGGTGGACATGACCTTAGTTCTAAAACACTTGAGAAAGATGGGGGGAAGGGGCATATTGGTGGACGTGACCCTAGTTCTAAAACACTTGAGTAAGATGGGGGAGGGGGAATATTGGTGGACTGACCCTAGTTCTAAAACACTTGAGTAAGATGGGGGAGGGGGCATATTGGTGGACATGACCCTAGTTCTAAAACACTTGAGTAAGATGGGGGAGGGGGCATATTGGTGGACATGACCCTAGTTCTAAAACACTTGAGTAAGATGGGGGGGAGGGGGAATATTGGTGGACGTGACCCTAGTTCTAAAACACTTGAGTAAGATGGGGGGAGGGGGAATATTGGTGGACATGACCCTAGTTCTAAAAACACTTGAGTAAGATGGGGAGGGGGATATTGGTGGACATGACCCTAGTTCTAAAACACTTGAGTAAGATGGGGGAGGGGCATATTGGTGGACATGACCCTAGTTCTAAAACACTTGAGTAAGATGGGGGGAGGGGGAATATTGGTGGACATGACCCTAGTTCTAAAACACTTGAGTAAGATGGGGGGAGGGGGCATATTGGTGGACATGACCCTAGTTCTAAAACACTTGAGTAAGATGGGGGGGGGAGGGGGCATATTGGTGGACATGACCCTAGTTCTAAAACACTTGAGTAAGATGGGGGGAGGGGAATATTGGTGGACATGACCCTAGTTCTAAAACACTTGAGTAAGATGGGGGGAGGGGGCATATTGGTGGACATGACCCTAGTTCTAAAACACTTGAGTAAGATGGGGGGAGGGGGCATATTGGTGGACATGACCCTAGTTCTAAAACACTTGAGTAAGATGGGGGGAGGGGGCATATTGGTGGACATGACCCTAGTTCTAAAACACTTGAGTAAGATGGGGGGGAGGGGGCATATTGGTGGACAATGACACTAGTTCTAAAACACTTGAGTAAGATGGGGGGAGGGGGCATATTGGTGGACATGACCCTAGTTCTAAAACACTTGAGTAAGATGGGGGGAGGGGGCATATTGGTGGACATGACCCTAGTTCTAAAACACTTGAGTAAGATGGGGGGAGGGGGCATATTGGTGGACATGACCTTAGTTCTAAAACACTTGAGTAAGATGGGGGGAGGGGGCATATTGGTGGACATGACCCTAGTTCTAAAACACTTGAGTAAGATGGGGGGAGGGGGCATATTGGTGGACATGACCCTAGTTCTAAAACACTTGAGTAAGAGGGGGAGGGGGAATATTGGTGGACATGACCCTAGTTCTAAAACACTTGAGTAAGATGGGGGGAGGGGCATATTGACGACCTGGTTCTAAACACTTGATGGGGGGGTATGGTGACTGACCTAGTTCTAAAACACTGAGTAAGATGGGGGAGGGGGCATATTGGTGGACATGACCTAGTTCTAAAACACTTGAGTAAGATGGGGGGGGGGGCATATTGGTGGACATGACCCTAGTTCTAAAACACTTGAGTAAGATGGGGGGAGGGGGCATATTGGTGGACATGACCCTAGTTCTAAAACACTTGAGTAAGATGGGGGGAGGGGGAATATTGGTGGACATGACCCTAGTTCTAAAACACTTGAGTAAGATGGGGGGAGGGGGCATATTGGTGGACATGACCCTAGTTCTAAAACACTTGAGTAAGATGGGGGGGGGGGCATATTGGTGGACATGACCCTTAGTTCTAAAACACTTGAGTAAGATGGGGGGAGGGGGCATATTGGTGGACATGACCCTAGTTCTAAAACACTTGAGTAAGATGGGGGGAGGGGGCATATTGGTGGACATGACCCTAGTTCTAAAAACACTTGAGTAAGATGGGGGGAGGGGGCATATTGGTGGACATGACCCTAGTTCTAAAACACTTGAGTAAGATGGGGGAGGGGGCATATTGGTGGACATGACCCTAGTTCTAAAACACTTGAGTAAGATGGGGGGAGGGGGCATATTGGTGGACATGACCTAGTTCTAAAACACTTGAGTAAGATGGGGGGAGGGGGCAATATTGGTGGACATGACCCTAGTTCTAAAACACTTGAGTAAGATGGGGGGAGGGGGCATATTGGTGGACATGACCCTAGTTCTAAAACACTTGAGTAAGATGGGGGGAGGGGGCATATTGGTGGACATGACCCTAGTTCTAAAACACTTGAGTAAGATGGGGGGGAGGGGGCATATTGGTGGACATGACCTAGTTCTAAAACACTTGAGTAAGATGGGGGGAGGGGGCATATTGGTGGACATGACCCTAGTTCTAAAACACTTGAGTAAGATGGGGGGGAGGGGGCATATTGGTGGACATGACCTTAGTTCTAAAACACTTGAGTAAGATGGGGGGAGGGGCATATTGGTGGACATGACCCTAGTTCTAAAACACTTGAGTAAGATGGGGGGAGGGGGCATATTGGTGGACATGACCCTAGTTCTAAAACACTTGAGTAAGATGGGGGGAGGGGGCATATTGGTGGACATGACCCTAGTTCTAAAACACTTGAGTAAGATGGGGAGGGGGAGGGGCCCATATTGGTGGACATGACCCTAGTTCTAAAACACTTGAGTAAGATGGGGGGAGGGGGCATATTGGTGGACATGACCTAGTTCTAAAACACTTGAGGATGGGGGGAGGGGGCATATTGGTGGACATGACCCTAGTTCTAAAACACTTGAGTAAGATGGGGGAGGGGGCATATTGGTGGACATGACCCTAGTTCTAAAACACTTGAGTAAGATGGGGGGAGGGGGCATATTGGTGGACATGACCCTAGTTCTAAAACACTTGAGTAAGATGGGGGGAGGGGCATATTGGTGGACATGACCTAGTTCTAAAACACTTGAGTAAGATGGGGGGAGGGGGCATATTGGTGGACATGACCCTAGTTCTAAAACACTTGAGTAAGATGGGGGGAGGGGGCATATTGGTGGACATGACCCTAGTTCTAAAACACTTGAGTAAGATGGGGGGAGGGGGCATATTGGTGGACATGACCCTAGTTCTAAAACACTTGAGTAAGATGGGGGGAGGGGGCATATTGGTGGACATGACCCTAGTTCTAAAACACTTGAGTAAGATGGGGGGAGGGGGAATATTGGTGGACATGACCCTAGTTCTAAAACACTTGAGAAAAATGGGGGCTTATTGGAGGACATGGCCTAGTTCTGTAGCACTTAATAAGAAAAGAAGGGGCTTCTTGGTGATGAATTACGGTAGTTCCATAATAGGATTGATATTCTTGCACTGTTACAGTGTCACATCCTTGTCTCCAGTCTAAATAGTGAAATCTTAAACTTTTTAAGCGCTATCATCCTTTAGTGAAGTGTTGTGTAAGTGGTATATATATACCATTGTTTACTGTACTATTCTCCATGTTTAAAGCTCCATGTATTCATCATGTTAACTTCCTCAGACATCAGATACTCCCAGAAAAATGACATTTAAATTTACAGTCAATAAACCTGCTTCAGTGACCACCTCTGTACAAAGATCATCTGCTTTGTAATACAGTCAACCTGTCTATAAAGACCCCTCCTCCTAAGGGAGAGTGGTCTCTATAGCCAGGTGGTCTTTATACACAAGTCAACTAGTGTTGTAAATAACCATTTTTACCCTCAAAAAGTGTTCTTAATAAACAGATGGTCTTTAGCAGAGCGGGTTATTTAAAAGACAAGTTTTAGACCTTTTTTCTCAGGGTATAAAATTTATAAATCCAATACAATTTGATCTGAATATAAAGACAACCTGCCCATTAAGACCATATTTTCTTTGATGGTCGTTATAGACAGGTTTGAGTGTATTATCAGATTGAGATTTGTGTTAATAATTACAAGTGTTATGGCTGAGAAGCTATGGTGTCTCATGGTTTAACCTTAGCTCTCCACCTCTTACTGCTGTGTTGTTAGATTGAAACTCATATTTGTAAGTTACCAGGTTTGTAAAAATGGCCATATAGGTTACTGTGTGTTGTTGTCAAGGTTACTGTGTTGTTATGAGAGATACTGTGTTGTTGTCAATTGTCAAGGTTACTTTGTTGTTGTCATGGTTACTCTCTTGTTGTTCAGGTTACTGTGTGGCTGTCAAGGTTACTTTGTTGTTAGGATTACTGTGTGGTTGTCAAGGTTACTGTGTTATTGTCAGGGTCACTATATTGTTGTCAAGGTTATTGTGTTGTTTTCAGGATTACTATATTGTTGTCAAGGTTATTGTGTTGTTGTCAAGGTTATTTTGTTGTCAGGGCTACTGTGTTGTTGTCAAGGTTACTGTGTCGTTGTCAAGGTTATTGTGTTGTTAGGGTTACTGTGGTGTTGTCAGGGTTACTGTGTTGTTGTCAAGGTTACTGTGTTGTTGTAAGGATTACTGTGTTGTTGTTAGGGTTACTGTGTTATTGTCAGGGTTATGGCTTTGTTGTCAAGGTTACTGTGCTGTTGTCAAGGTTACTGTGTTGTTGTCAGGGTTACTGTGTTGTTGTCAAGGTTACTGTGTTGTTGTCAGGGTTACTGTATTGTTGTCAAGGTTACTGTGTTGTTGTCAGGGTTACTGTGTTGTTGTCAAGGTTACTGTGTTGTTGTCAGGGTTACTGTATTGTTGTCAAGGTTACTGTGTTATTGTCAGGGTTACTGTGTTGTTGTCAAGGTTACTGTGTTTCAGGGTGTATTGTTGTCAGGGTTACTGTGTTGTTGTCAAGGTTACTGTGTTGTTGTCAGGGTCACTGTGTTGTTGTCAAGGTTACTGTGTTGTTGTCAGGGTTACTGTATTGTTGTCAAGGTTACTATGTTGTTGTCAGGGTTACTGTGTTGTTGTCAAGGTTACTATGTTATTGTCAGGGTCACTGTGTTGTTGTCAAGGTTACTGTGTTGTTGTCAGGGTTACTGTATTGTTGTCAAGGTTACTGTGTTATTGTCAGGGTCACTGTGTTGTTGTCAAGGTTACTGTGTTGTTGTCAGGGTTTCCGTGTTGTATAGGATGTGTAAGGTTCAGCCAGTGTAAGTAGAACTCGGAGATGGACAGGACTATCGTGTGGTGTGGTTTCATTGATCTAGAGGACTAGACTCGAGTATCTCTAATTTGTTTTATGTTCCGTTTGTTCCCGCTAGCCAATGTACGTTTGTAAATTACCTTAAAGTGTTTCTTTGTATCTGTATTTAGCTCAGGTTGTGGTGCAGATAGAGACTTGGAAAGAAAGGCCTAAATCTGGTTCATATAGGTACAATGTATATATCTATAGATATATTTGTTACTGGAATTGTTATTGGTAGAAGAAACGAAGGAGCTGGAACAGTACATAAGTCTAACATAGCTACTGCTTTGAAAGTGTTTTATGTACATCAACTGCCATTAGTTTCAAATAAGAAATAATCTTATGACAGGGTGCCTCTGGATTTGGAGGGGGTGGCCAGGGCATGATGGGGCATGATGGGGCAGGGCAGGAGGGGTGAAAAATTTATAAGTAGGTCTCTTGTGAGGATGGTTGACAGTTTCAGTTTAGTCCAATATCTTAAAACAATATTTCAACAATTAAACAAAATTTAAAAAAAAATATAGGTATGGCAATTATATATCCTAAAAATTTGAAGTCTTGTTTTATTGGACATTTTTATATGTAAGTTAATTAATGTTAAAGAAAAAAAATGTCATGCTCTTTAAATGAGAATCAGGGCAGTGAAATTTTACATCTGGGAATATCAGAAATAATGAGATAAAGCATATATGTGCTTTACCTCAATCACCCCTGAAGACACATTTAGACTCTTCTAAAACAAAGGCTAGACAAGTCCATTGTGAAATTTCAGGGGTGAAAGAGTTATATGAGAACTAGGACAGTGAAAGAGAGAACTATGAATGAATACAGAAAACTGTCTTTCAATATGTCAGAAATTATCAAGCACAACTTTTCTTTATAAAAAGGACTTTCTTTACATTAGCATCTTCATCACAGTTTCTTATAGACATATTTGTGTTCGGTGGTTTTTCTTGGGTTACTCTGGCTTTCCTCCACCAACAAACCCGACTCTTCCTTACATGACCCTGGCTGTTCATAGGACGTTAAACTAATAAAACCCAAACCCAGTTTCTTTTAGATATATTTGTGTACATACATTACTTTACCTAGCAATGAAAAATACTTTTTATTTCTCACAACTGTAATGTAAAACAGAAGGATGATAAGCCTGGAGATTCTCCAAGATTTTCCTGGCTGATGTTCTAGCTTGTATGACGTATTGCTCGATCATTTACTATTTCAAAAGTGCAGCTGCGAAAATTTTGGGAGTGGCATAATATGAAGATTTGTTTTGATAGAAATAATTGTACTCGTAAACAAAAGATATAATTAAAATTAATCTATAGGTATGTGAATAAAAATATGTTTGTACAATAAAATCTTCAGTATCAAAGTAACAAATGAAGTCAAATTTTACGCAAGCACAAATTAAACACAGATTTATTTCAGCATAATATAGTTACCTGATTTTAATTTTATACACGGAGAAACCTGCCTTAGTGACCACCTCTGTATAAAGACCGCCAGCTTATAAAGATCACATGAAGGATTGCAAATGGGAATTATAACAAATTTGCTCTCTGTGTATAAAGATCACCTGTTTATTAAGACCATTTTCTTAATCAGGTTTTAAATAACCATTTATATCAACAATATGACCTGTGCATAAAGACCACCGGGCTATAGAGACCACTTTTCCTCTGTCCATTAGGTGGTCTTTATAGACAGGTTTGACTGTACGCAAGTTTCTTCCCAACACATTTCCATAACATTGATATGTTCAGATTAACCAAGTTGAATTCTTCACATTCGCATCATATCTGAATATGAGATAGCGATGTCTTGAAAATGATTGTATCCAGAGTTACACTAAATTTATAAATAACTTTCATGTTGAATATGCAGATAAAGGAAATGGAAAAGATAAATAGCTGTATATAGAGTATAATAGAATGTGTATTGGGGCTGGTGTTTTTCACCGTGGAGTTGAGACGAGTACTATAACCGTCTCAATACTTCTGTCACCTACTTTCGCTCCGATCAATATCATGCGTGAGCTTGTAATGCAGGCACCGTTCCATTATTGACAAGTCAATATTTGTTTGAACAAGATGAAGAAATGAGAGCGAGAAAGTGCAATAGAAGAATGACCTTTGAACTCTGTGTAAATGCTACAAGAACAATTCACTGTGGTAAATATTAGACATATTCGCTAAAATAAATATTCCTAAGATGATTTTAGACAAATGATATCTAATATAATACTTAAAAAAAACACCTGAAAGTTTTATATTTTGGTTGTGTGAATTAATGATAGTTTTTGCTGTATGCAGGAAATTATACCAATGGATGAAAATTAAAAAATAATCACCCCTGAAAATTCATAATGAACTTTTCCAGCAATTGAATTGGAAGAGTCCAAATATCTCTTCAGGGGTGAATGAGTTGTTCATCCTCTCATCTTTAGTGTAAATGTTCCGCAAGAACTTTTTATTATATATGGAATTGATTTTTAGTTATCAATAGATTACATAAAAACTGAAGACTTATTTGAAGCAGAAGTGGCGACATTTCTGATGAACCTCGTTTTTCTATTTTACTCTGTGTCGGCTGATTCAGTGACTAGACTATTTTTGGAATTCAATCTCTCCAAATTACCAATGAATTTTATTGATTTTTGGATGTAAAGTTATCGTCACAGATTCCAATTTCCAATTACCTTTTCTAAAGCTTTACTTTGAACGAATACCTTTAACAAAGGCCATATTCGTAGATTGAAAAGCTAAATTTGATGGCACAAAAAGTATAAATATTTCAGTTCGGCTGAAGGAAAACCTTTAGTGTTTGAAACTGACAATTTTCAGTCTTATTAGAAATATCCCTTCTGTCCCTGAACTTAAAATTAAGTTAAAATAAAGTTAAAAGCGTTTTCAACTAATTCAGAATATAATTACAAATTAACTAATGAACCAGGTAATATGGAATACAATATCGACGTTATAGGCATCAAACATTTGTTAAACATTGTTAAAATCAATTGGATGTGGGGGGGGGGGGGGATTTACATAACTTCAAGTCTTCCAAAAGAGGGTAGGGGCACTGATAGGGGGATGGGCATTGCACTTTATTGTCGAAAGTTTGTGAGTAATTTACAATAAAATATGTGTAATCTATTTAAACTACCTCTAAAGACACATTTGGGTTCTTCTCAATCAAAGACTAGAGACAGTCCATTACAAAATTTCAGGGGTGCATGGGTTAAAATAACTCATGACGTTTGAACATTTACTGCAGAGAAGGGAGTAAAATATTTATAGTTGTAAGTTTGGTTGGCGAATGTATGGCGGGCGTGTGTCCTGACTGTATACCGCTCACCCTACTGGGAGCATCAATGACCTGAGTTATTGAATTATCCTTCCTAGACACAGACAGAAACCAAAAAATAATTACAAGTATTGACGAAATCTTTGAAAAATGCTGTAATTATCCTGAGCTCTTGGCACCAGGGTGTTAATACATATCATACTGGTATAGCCTAAGTTAACTCCCTTATTGGTCAAAATGGACTGATCTTCTTACCCGATGGAAAAGTCCATTTTGTAAATATAGGGGGAGGGGTGTTTTTTTGTAGCAAAGTTTGAACTAGAATTATTCTTAATTTTCTGTTTTGGGTTATGTCAGCAAGACAAAGAAACTTATATTTATAATTAAGCCACTTTTACAAGTGTTTGCGGCCTCGTGGCCATCCTCTAGCAGGCACATGGAAACAAACACCAGCTACGTAAAATTCATCTCCAATTTCTTGATATGATGCCGTATTA